>NW_024387209.1:2957191-3494188 GCF_900408965.1 Simochromis diagramma | reverse complement strand
TCTATATCTAAAAAACAGTCATATTAAATGCTCTCAATGGGACTCAGGCGCTTCCTCCCGACTTTCCTGACATGTTCTGCGCGTAGACAGAGCCAGCCCACAGCACTCAACTACCGTAGCGCCTTGACTTAGCATTGTGGGCCCGCACACTCAATGAAACTAACACATCATTTACAACAAATTCATGGACTTTAGCTAATTTTGTGGAAGGCATTACATTTTAGTTAGTTTTTTGTTTTTATTTGTTATTCCATTAAAGCAAACGTTTTCCACTTCTAGTTTTCGTTATTTCATTTGTTTTCTTTAATAATAATAACCTTGCTCTGCACACTGGATTAAACATGCTCAACATGATCAACATTTTACTGCGTGTGTTTCACTATCTTATTGAATCAATACTCCCTCCTTATGGTTTACGACATTATGTTTATGCACTCTGTCTCTAAATGTTTGAAGAATTTTCAAGTTTGGGGTCAAATTTTCGAGAATTTGACCATAAGTGAAAGTTGTGGCGTTATCACCCCCTTTGGGGCGTACCTTTCCCAGTTTAGATGATATTCCTCCTCATTCTCTATTCTTTGCAAGTACCCTTTTTCGGTGGCGAGAAAACGTGGTGTGGTCAAGTGGGGCGTAAAACAAAAGCTCAGGACAGAACAGTCACCAGTCATGTACTTCATTCAAAATCAGCATATATTGAATTTCATATAACATCCCGAGGTAATGGTACAATAATTAAAACTCTCAAAGCTAACACAATATTTTACTTATATTACATTTTCTTGGCAGTACCACCCCTGTCGGTTCTATCTTACTTTTAAATTACTGACTATTTCAAGAAAGCACCCGAAAGGCGGGGACCAGTGTTTATTATTACATATCTCTCTTTTGAGTTTGGCGAGTCTATCATTCCCCTGTTATTCATAGACCTCCGTGGAGGATTTTATTTTATTTTCTTTTATTTTTTTTACAACCGTTAATTGAATTTTTACAGTGTCCTGCTATGGTTAACAATGACATGTTCAGTCATGAATGAAAACGGACCTTTTCTTCACTTTAGCATTTAACATCCCCAACAATATAATGTGATACATTAATCAAAACACAGCTACTAAAACACAATTTTCCTAATGTAAACCTCAGTAACTCAAAATTAGCAACCAAAGGGTTAAGTCTGTGTTTCATAACTTCTGTGAAGCTACAGCCTCCCCCTTTAGTCTCTGTCAACCTTCTGTTCTCGCAGAAAACAAAACAAAGCAGGACAAAACATCCACCCTTCTTTTACAGAGTGGGTGAATTGTTTGTGGGCATCTACTAATCCTAAAGTCAGTACCGTTTTTGTCTCAATTTCAAGTCAATTAAAACTTTTAGTCGTCAGTCCATCACAGTCCAGTCACATGCATACATCCACACACATTCATACCAGATATTGCTGCTAATGGAGCTCCACGCGCAAACTACTCGAAGCTCCCTCACCAGCAAGATGACGTCATCATTTTAAAGGAAACAGTTCCTTATTTATTGCTTTTTCTTGGACTGGATTGACTCGCTGCAGTCCTTTTAGGCTCAGGACTTCTCATCCGACCAGTGTCCCATATAAGTGAATTTCTCCCCCGCCCATTATAATCATGGAGAAAAATACTTTCGACTGTTTTCAGTAAGAATATTTCATCGCACTTTAAAGTTCAATTTCTCAGGCCTGGATTAAGGAGCCGATTTGCTAAATCGGAACTCACAAAATACCAAGTATCGCCACCGGTGGATCCACACCTGTCAGTGTTCTTATCTCAGTGCACTGTAACAAAACGCAAAAAACAACCATGACCAACAGAGGGGCAGCCGTGCCACTGTCCCAGAAAGAGATGAGGGCCCACTCAGCAGCCGCGGAGCAGAAGCCAGGGGGGTTGCAGTGACGCGCCCGTGAGCTCCGCCGGCAGCCAGCTGTGCCTGAGTGACCGAGCCCCAGGACGAGAGGCCAGGGGCACCCCACCTCCGAAGTGGCCCGAGCGAGCCCCAGGCTCCAGGCCCCGATAAGCGGCCACCAAGGAGTGAGCCGGTGTGTACCTGGACGCCCATCCCCAGACACAAAGAACCACCAACGCACCGATGTCTGAGGGAGTCCGCCACTGGCTGGGGAAGTGGTGGTGGGGGGAGATAGGCCTCCAAACCTTGGAGGGCCTGAGCAGTCCTTGTTCCTTGACCACTGGAGACTTTTGAAGTATTTTGCTTATTGTGTTTTTGTTTTTGGAAAGACTTCAGTTAACATTCTGTTTCCTAGGGTTTGGGTCTATATCCTGCCTGCGAGATAGCTGGTGCATGACACAAACATATACAGAATTATCTCAAAATTATTCTTTTACAACAGCTGAATCTAACCACACAGTCAGGAGTTAAAAAGGATTTAAAAACCCTATTCAAGTTGACAAAAGACCAAGGTTATTGGAACAAGCTAAACAAAACATTTCATTTACATGAGGCAAAGGTGAAGTTTTCCTGCCTCCACATCAGACAAACAAATCTGTTTTCAGAAACAAAACAATGTAATTTTTCACATTGTGACATCCTACTTGGAGAAGAAATGAAGAGGTCAAGAGAATCGACTGAAAGAGGAAAATTCATTATGTTATGTGAGAGAGATAGAAAGCTGTATCGTTTTTCCCCAACTGGCTGTTTGTTTTCCTTTAAACATTATTTATTAATTCAAATCATATGTTGAAAATTTGCCTTTTAATACCTTGAACTGGCCTGTAGCATTGTGGGCCACAGGAGTGTCCCAGAAATGCACAGAATTGTATTATTTTTTCACTATATGCTGTAATGTTGCAGTTGTTTCCCCAGTATTACTATATTAGTTATTACAAACTACTAAATAAATGGAAGAGGCAGAATTATAGGTAATGCGCACCAGCCAGTCTCTCCTGGCATTGTCCCCTCAAACTTCCACTCCACCTCTCCCCCTGCAGCTAAACCACAACCACACCATGCAACTATATGGCCTTTATTCTTTTTTGCATTCTTGCTTTGCTTATCCCTTGGGCGTTCCTCGTCAAAAAAGTTACCCTTTTGGGTAACTTTGGATTTTTGATTTTCAATATATCAGTCATTTTAAAGACTAGTTGCATGAAACTGACTTATGATGTGCATTTTAGGATTATTTTTAAAATTCATTGATCCCCTCTATGGTGTGGTGTATAGTAAAGAAGATTCACACAAGTGTTACCGTCTGCGCTCCTCGTACCCTTTTGGGTCCCATTGACGCCCTTTATAATCACATATTTTCGATATACTGTAATCCTGACATGTGATAATTTTTTTCTCGTGAATACCTAATGGATCTAAGCCTCAGCCTTCAAAATAAAGGAAAAATAGGTTTTGGATCCAATGAGCACAATATTAGGTACAGCACCACCATAGACATTTTCAGTGTTTTTGAATGCAGGACATGGTTATCTTATTATGCAAAATACATGACAATAAAACAGCTGACCACCATAAAATAGTCTCGATGTAGTGGAACTGATATAAGAGAGTGGTGTGAATGTGATTGAGAATATATTTATATTTTATATATATATTTATAATATATATTATGGGTTCCCCCCCCCCCACAAAAATATAAAAAATAAACAGGGGTCTTTATGACAATAAAGCCATAAAAACCTAAAAAATATTTAAAAACTTATGAAAAACTTTATATCAGTGGATAGGTCTGAAGTTGTTTAAAAGATCTGATGTGGAAAAAAAAATGAAAAATTAATTCATATATGATATTGCTATATCACCTTTTGGATGGGGACCCTTTTGGGTCCCGAGGGATACCAATGGATGTATAATGCAAAAACTCTTATTGCTCCAAAAATAATAATGCAGCCAAATCAATTCTGTTATGAATTCTTTACCCATCCAAGGCTCTAATAACCTCATGCCAAGTAGTTCCATTTGCAACTCATTTTTTGAAAATATTGCGTATTATGGTTTTTTACCCCCCAAAGAAAATAAACAGAGGTCTTTATGACAATAAAGCCATAAAAACCTAAAAAATATTAAGAAAATTATGAAAAACTTTATATCAGTGGATAGGTCTGAAGTTGTTTAAAAGATCTGATGTGAAAAAAAATGAAAAAACAATTCATAAAATTCATTGCTATATCACCTTTTGGATGGGGACCATTTTGGGTCCCGAGGGATACCAATGGATGTATAATGCAAAAACTCTTATTGCTCCAAAAATAATAATGCATCCAAATCAATTCTGTTCTGAATTCTTTACCTATCCAAGGCTCTAATAACCTCATGCCAAGTAGTTCCATTTGCAACTCATTTTTTGAAAATATTGCATATTATGGTTTTTTACCCCTCAAAAAACAGGGGTTTTTTTGACAATAAAGCCATAAAAACCTAAAAAATATTAAAAAACTTATGAAAAACTTTATATCAGTGGATAGGTCTGAAGTTGTTTAAAAGATCTGATGTGAAAAAAAATGAAAAAAAAAATCATAAAATTCATTGCTATATCACCTTTTGGATGGGGACCATTTTGGGTCCCGAGGAACATAAAAGGGTGTAAATTTGAAAAACTCTTATTGCTCCAAAAATAAAAATGCATCCAAATCAATTCTGTTCTGAATTCTTTACCTATCCAAGGCTCTAATAACCTCATGCCAAGTAGTTCCATTTGCAACTCATTTTTTGAAAATATTGCATATTATGGTTTTTTACCCCCCAAAAAACAGGGGTTTTATGACAATAAAGCCATAAAAACCTAAAAAAATATTTAAAAACTTATGAAAAACTTTATATCAGTGGATAGGTCTGAAGTTGTTTAAAAGATCTGATGTGAAAAAAAATGAAAAAAAAATTCATAAAATTCATTGCTATATCACCTTTTGAATGGGGACCATTTTGGGTCCCGAGGAACGTAAAAGGGTGTAAATTTGAAAAACTCTTATTGCTCCAAAAATAAAAATGCATCAAAATCAATTCTGTTCTGAATTCTTTACCTATCCAAGGCTCTAATAACCTCATGCCAAGTAGTTCCATTTGCAACTCATTTTTTGAAAATATTGCATATTATGGTTTTTTACCCCCCAAAAAACAGGGGGTTTTATGACAATAAAGCCATAAAAACCTAAAAAATATTAAAAAACTTATGAAAAACTTTATATCAGTGGATAGGTCTGAAGTTGTTTAAAAGATCTGATGTGAAAAAAAATGAAAAAAAAATTCATAAAATTCATTGCTATATCACCTTTTGGATGGGGACCATTTTGGGTCCCGAGGAACATAAAAGGGTGTAAATTTGAAAAACTCTTATTGCTCCAAAAATAAAAATGCATCAAAATCAATTCTGTTCTGAATTCTTTACCTATCCAAGGCTCTAATAACCTCATGCCAAGTAGTTCCATTTGCAACTCATTTTTTGAAAATATTGCATATTATGGTTTTTTACCCCCCAAAAAACAGGGGTTTTTATGACAATAAAGCCATAAAAACCTAAAAAATATTAAAAAACTTATGAAAAACTTTATATCAGTGGATAGGTCTGAAGTTGTTTAAAAGATCTGATGTGAAAAAAAAAGAAAAAAAAATTCATAAAATCCATTGCTATATCACCTTTTGGATGGGGACCATTTTGGGTCCCGAGGAACCTAAAAGGGTGTAAATTTTGAAGGGTGCCCAAGGGACTGTCATTATTAAGTGTATATGTTTATACCCTGAGTATTTTAAGCATTAAAAACAAGTTTTACGATTCCTGTCAAAGTTTCTTTTATTGCGCTGGTGTTGCCCCCCAACGTCAACTTTTTTGTTTTCGTTGTGACAATAGTTTAACATCATGGTACAGAGAAAAAGACCTCATTGGCTCCCACCTGATGTGGCACTAAGGCAAAACTGACTTTCGCCACTAAGTGGCAGTAACAGCTAAGGCAGATGGCAAAGTGATCTCTTAGAAAAGTAACACAGGGCAGTCACAGTAATGGAAGTCCACAGTAACACAGACCTGCTATGTTTCTCTGTTTTTAAGTGAGAGTGGTATACAACCACTATACACAGTATTTTAAAGTTGATGCTTTTTAAAGTAGCATGTTTGGAGTTTAATTCCTCCAAGATTTTTTTGATAATTAAATCACTATGGAGGAGTTTTTGTTCAGTCTTCATTGCGGAAACTGTTCATTCAGCCCCATTGGACAGTTTTTCAGTATGAACTCCCTTTTTAAGATCATGCCAAAGCATCTTAATATGATATAAGTACAAACTTTGAGTAAGCTACTCCAAAACCTTTATTTTATTTATTTATTAATTTTTTAGCCATTTAGTGGTGGAATGACTGTTTATTTCTTGGATCATAACATACATATCTGTAAGACCTTTGAGCATAATTTCACCCCATTACATCCCTCACCACAATCTTCCCTCTAACTCGTAAACACATGTACCTTCACTCTACAGATTGCCTGCAAACAGTAAGGCATTCTCAAATCTTATGGAAAAACATCTGGAAATGATCTCAAAATATTTTTGTTTACTTTGAATTAACATCGATATTATTTCTCTCTATATTGTTTACTTAGTGGAATAAATAGTAGTTCTAAACGAAAGAAAAAAATGACTTTTTACCATTCTGACAAAACAGAAATGAAACTACACATCTACAACGACACATCAAGAAAGAAAGCACAAATAAATTCGAAAAATAATCAACCTACACTAACCACAGTAACAATAATAATAATAATAATAATGGATTGGATTTATATAGCGCTTTTCAAGACACCCAAAGCGCTTTACAATGCCACTATTCATTCACTCTCACATTCACACATACACAGTAGATAGAGGGTAATGAATTTTATAATGTAAACTCAGGAGCAAATAAAATGTAGTCTCTCCTCACAGTCGTGTGCCTTCCAAGCACCCTTGCTTCCAACTGTCACCTGTAAGGCACCACACGTCATCTTGGCATGTGGACATGATGGTTTTCCCTCTTCATCCCAGGCCTCATAGTCCATCTCCTGCCCATCCATCCACAGCCAGTCACCAGCCAGGAAACGCAATCCAATCCACACGTGTTCAGTGGTGTTTTGTTTGCTCAGCTCTTTCTGGATCAGCAGCCTCTCAGTCTCAGACGCCACACTGGCCAGGTCATTGTGGTGCTCTCTGCAGTACTCCAGAGCTTCCTCCCAAGTCTTTTTCTCAGTCACCACTGCTGGACTGTAGCAGAAGAAGGTTATTATACGCCATGGGCCTCCATCGTACCACTTGCTTTTCCACAGAAAGCCATAGTCTTCTCTATGATCATAGTCATTAGGTTCATTTATTGCCCAGAAACACATAGTTGGTGCTCCACCTCCTGACCACAGCCATTCTCTTCTGTCTGAAGAATTTCTTACCAGTCCTATCCAGATAATTTCATTGACACTGCTGGCGAGCTGCTTAAGTTCATTATTATCCCTCTCATTACTGACAGGAGCCAGGTCTGTGTAATGCTGCTGACAGTAAATCTGAGCTCGACGCCAATCCATTTTCTGGTCAATGTAAACGTACTTGGAAAAAGTGCCAGATAAACTGAGCAGGAGCAGAATGAAGGTAAAGATCTGATCCATTGTTAAGTATCTTTAGCGAGTCCCTCAGAGCAATGAGGATCCAAAAGGTTTTGGAAAATATATGCTTGAGCTCTGAGTTTTGCCTGTCAAAAAGTATTTGCAAATTAGGGCAGCCATGTTATTCTCGGAAAATGGTTCAACAGCAGCAGGAACACACACCTATTGGTCACTTGTATTTGTTCAATTAGCTGATGAATCATCAAACCAATTTATGCTATTTAATTAATTAAGTGTGTTAAAAGCCGAATGAAATTTTAATTTCATGCATGGAGCTTGGAAATTTAGGAACTTTCAAAATATTTTTTTAAACTTCTAAAAGCCAATAACAGTTTTGACACTACTATATGACAGAAGGCTGCAACCACAAATATGCATAACATGGACTTGAGGTTTGTCTCAAAGGAGTTTAAGGAACTCATCACTGTGAACAAAAACTACACTCAGAATGTGATTAATATCTCATCTATAAAAGCAGTTGAAAACAAAATTTTAGTCCAGTTAATTTCAAAATTAATATTATCAATCAAGTTTTCAATTTCTGAGCTGACCAATAACCGTGCTGTTTCAACTGCTTATCAACAGGTCAATCTAAAGTCCAGGTTTCAATTCCATGTTCTAATCCAGATAGTAAAACTGAGTTTTTCTTTTTCACTGACTGTATTTAGTTTCTGTGCCAGCTTACTGCTAGTATTCATTCTGAATGTTTCGCAACCTGTTAATTCTAAGACTGAGTTTTCTGGCTCAGAGCTAGCTGTTGAAAATACAGAAGTGGTTGCTGAGCTGGCCTTTGTATTTTGAACTGGAGAAGATGGCTCCTAGGGGCCATGTCCTAGGTCAGTGCATGGCCCCCCCAGATACTGTTTGCGTTCTCTGGCAGGCTACTTTAGTCCCTCTCTGCCTAAGCCCATGAGTCCAGAGACTGTGGTGTCAGTGTCGCCAGAGCTCGGGCCAGTGGGTTTTGTTGCCTATGGGTCTCCACCTTTCTACAGGCCATCTGCCAAGCCTCTGGATGGGTTCTGCCTTTCCTCCAAAGTCATCTTTGTTGTCAGCCTCTTGAGGGTCTCCATCTTCGGCAGCCATCAGTAGGTCTTTGTCACCGCTGTCTGTCTCCAACTAGGCCTCCTGAGGTATCCTGCGACCTCCAGTGACATCTTGCTTCTGCCATTCTACCTGTGGGTCTTTGGCGCCATTGCCAACCTCCCAGACGGCCTCTTGCGGTTCTCTGTCTCCATCTGTGATATTCATGTTGGTCTAGGGAGTTGTTCCACCTCCGCCACTATCCTCCCAGTTGCCCTTTTCTTCTGTTGGTCTTCAGGTCAGTTCCCAGAACTGTTCCAATGCTTGTTCCTTGGCAGGGTAGACCACCAGAGACTTTTGAAGTCTACTGCTTACTGTGTCTTTGTTTTTGTATTTTGGAAAGACTGCTTTCCAGATGGCCACTACATGACACACACACACACACACACACACACACACACACACACACACACATATATAAATATATCAAAAAAGTACATAATAAAACATTCACATCTTTCTTATTAAGTATTACATGAGCTTATCAAAACATGAAGTTGAAAGCTTATGTATAAGCACTCTAATTTATATTAGTTATTGTTGAGCTGTTTACTGCTGTGCTGTTAGTTACTGTAAGTAAACTGCCAAATTATTCAACTTCTTTTACAACAGCTGAATCTAACCACACAGTCAGGAGTCCTACATTTAAAAACCCTAATCAAGTTGACAAAAGACCAAGGTTATTGGAACAAGCTAAACAAAACATTTAATTTGCATAAGGAAAAAGTGAAGTTTTATTGGCTCCATATCGGACAAACAAATCAGTGTTCATAAACAAGGCAAGGACATTTTTTATAGTGTCACATCCTACTTGGGGAAAAAAAATGAAGAGGTCAAGAGAACCGACTGAAAGAGAACTGAAAACAGTCATCATAATATATAAGAGCGATAGAACAATTTTTCTTTTTTTAATTCAGCATCTTGCAAATTTACCTTTTAATACCTTGAGTTGGCCTTTTTTTAAATTTGATTTTATTGATTAGCATTCAAATATCTCAGTGAAGACAGAACAAAGATCTACCACAAAGCAAGAAAGCATGAGACAAGGCTAATCAAAAGGTATTGGCTAAGCATTTGCTTATTACGCCAACCCTTTTAACAAAAGATCTTTTTGCATGCAGCTCCTGTACACAGGGCTCGAAGCAAATAATAAAACAAAGCAAAAACAAAACAAACAAACAAACAAGAAAAAAAACTTTCCACCTTAGATAAGTAACTACATCAAAGCAAAATAATCAAGAGTTTGTTTGTTTTTTGGTTTTTTTTGCTCTTTTCATTCTTGATATATATATATTTTTCTAATACTCTATTTTTAAACATATTTTTAAACAAGGAAAATGAACTACACCTTTTTAAATCACTGTCATAACTATTCCACAGGGTAACTCCTCTAACAGAAACACATCTCTGCTTTATAATTGTCCTTATCTTGTTTTTTTTAAAGAAATCTGTTCCCCTTAAGTCATATTGACTCTCTCTGACTTTGAACAGAACTGAACTTTGAGTACTGGGGCAAAGCAAGTTATTTTGTGCTTTATACATTATCTGTGCCATTTTATATTCAACTAAATCATAAAATTTCAGGGTATTCAGATTAATAAACAAAATGTTAGTTGGTTTTATATAGTTTGATTAGTTTATAATTCTTATAGCTCTTTTTTGTAACTTGAAAATAGGAAGAGTGTTTGTTTTACACTGTAAAAAAAATCCGTAAAAATACAGTACAATCTACTGTATAAACATGAAGGAATTTTCCGTATTAGTCATTTACAGGTATTTTTCTGTATTTCTCAACTACTGCAATGCATTGTGGGAAAAAGAACCCGAAAAGGAGGGAAAAGTGAGCGCAAGAGCAGCCATTAGGCTTCTTTCAGGCTTCATCTGGATTTTGGACTCTGAAGTTGGAGAAACTGCCTTCAAATTTCTGTGGTAAGTATTAAAACTCATGTTTCCTTTTATTAAAATAATGTTTTTCAAAAGACTCCGCATTTTTATTTAGAAAGAATTGTTAATGTATTTGTTAACTGGTTTCGGCTGTCTCCAGACAAGTCAGGAATATTTTGCTGACTCATTTTTTTAAAATAATTGTTATTTAGGTTTAACATGACTTAAGCTTTATTTTAGTTAATGTTAAAATAATTTTTACTGTGATACCACCAGTTTTGCCCTTCAGTGGCTGAACCAGTTTTCATAAATATTATAGTTAGCTCTCTGTGTCTCTCTGGGTATTACACAGCTGTGACTGCTAACTAGCTAATTAGCGAAAGTCAGCGATGTGGATAACTGGGAAAAGTGAGAACTTCATGGTCCTAGAAATTATTCTAGGACTCTCATAAGTACTGTATCAATACCTGTGTTTTACAGTTGGCTCTACTGTACACTTTAAAGGGTTTCAGGCAAAGTTACACTAACCCTAGTTTAACCCTCAGACCTTCCCGGCTGACGCTAGCAAATGCTAATGTAGCATTAGCTTTTGCTGATGATACTTTAGCAGCCCTCTGATTTGGGCTGCTAAAGTAAATACTTTTAGCTAGCTGACCAGCATAGATTATTTCGGTGGTTAACAGACTGTAGTGGTAATATTATTGAAAGTATAGTTTCACCTCAGCACATTTACAATTATGTCTATTTTGTAGCACATAGAAATGTTTAGTTAATATTTACAGACAGACACATTTTCCCTGTAACTGTTTTTACTCCAACATTTGTTGAAAATGTAATTTATGAAATGTTGAGCAGCATTTCTAGTATGTGGAATATTTTTGTCACCCCACTGTGCGAATGTGATTAAATACTAATAATTATTACAAAAAAAATTCAATAATAAATCAATAATAACTATTTCTTGATTGAACTATAATGTAAGCGCAGGGCTGGTGTGCAGGGGCTTTATATGCCTTGTCTATATCAAGCTTTTAGCTAAATATAAGCAGAGATATTTGTATCTTTCTTAAAAATCCAGATCCTTACAGATTATTTGAGAAATGGATCAACAGCTATCACTACTTGAAGCACTCTAAGTCCTGCAGTGGAAAAATATCCCTTATTTCACCTTTGATCACACACTTGAGCAATGAAAGACTTCACCAAGTGAAAAAAAAGATGAAGATACAAGCTGGTGATGATCCAGAGCAGCTGGTCTCAGGAAATGAAGAAAAACCCTGATCACCTTCTCTACAAACACAAGGTGAGTTTAATGTTGCAGTTGATTTCGTTTTTCAAGGTATGTATGTTACTTTAATTATAAACTGCTTTTGTTGCAACAGAATGGTGTTATGTGTATGCAACTCTACGTGAATTATAATCCTTTGTAGGGCTGTGTGATATGACCAAAATCTCACATCCCAATGTAAGACATATCTCTCCTGATAACGATATATATCACAAAATAGTGCATTTTCTGTAAATTCTGTGATTCTCGGGCAACTCGACTTATGTGAAGTGTTTTCAGTTGGGCGTTGTGTACCTGGAGTCGAGTGTTTTGACCGATGCATGAAACTATACATTTTTAGACATGAGTTTAAACGGCCGCCATTTTCTTTCTGAGTATTTATTTCACGGCGTGCTGCGGGGAAAACCCTGTTCTAACGTTTGAGTCTAAGGATTATTTTGAGCACCTGACGGCTCTTTTTTGCTTTTCATTCGTAAACTCTCTTGAAACTCTTTCATGTGATTCTTGTGTAGGTGGTTAAAGAGGTTTGTCGTGTTTGAGTGGTGGTGGGGACCAGTTTTTGGTATAATTTGCACAGTACAGCTTTCTGGGGCATGTCAGACTTTTCATAACCAAACCATGTCCATGCTACAGAGGTAGCCCGTCGTTTAACAATAAGGTCCTCGATTTCTTTTGACTGGTCCTTCTGATGGAGCTAGCTGGTTCTGCCTCATCCTCGCTGGTCATGCTGGTATTCTCTGTGCCTTCATCTGCGTGGTGACTGTAAGCGCCATTTATAGTCACTTCATGTTTTTATTTGAGGTCATTTGTTTGATGCATATTCTGAAATTTGATGTTTGGGAATAATGTACATCATTTGAGCTTTATTGTGAAAGGTTTATGTGGAAAATAAACAAGTGGACGGCGGAGCCACGCAATGGTTTTACCGTCATTGTTGGTAACGAAAGTACGCGTAAAAACAGTCACTTGTCCGTCCATAGTGTGGTTATTTTAAGTATAAGAGAAAGAGAGAACTTTAAGAAATTAATATAGCCACTACAGTGACCATCAAAATCATGAAAAATGTATTGCCGTAAACAGTTTATTTTGCAACACCACAAAACAAACAATAGTGTATAATATGAAACGATAGACATTTTTATATCGTCATCTGATATATATCGTCATATCGCACAGCCCTAATCCTTTTTTTTGCTTATGTTGTTTATGTTCTAGGTAAAAAATATATATATAAAAATACAAACTTTTTAAAAATGTCTTGTTGTTTCTCTTTTTTTCCTCAGAATAAATTGCGACTAGTCTCAATGGCTGACATGGAGGCGCAACACAGCGACACGTTAACCCCGACTGCTGCAGTTCCTGTATGAACTGAGCAACTCTGAAAATCCAAGGAAAAGCTGAGTGTATTTTATTTAAAGCTCAGATGGACCTTGATGGACTAACATGCAGGCTGCATTCAGGACTTTGTCACACTGGTATATGAAGAGTGGTAACAAGACTTTGTAGTAATTTGTCTTACTATTGTCTTATTTGTTGTGATTTAGGGTGTGAGCGCACAAGCAGAGGTTTTTGTTTGTAACCGTAACCTTGTTTTCAGAGCCTTGTCTAACATTTAATGGTCATGAAATATGTCAGACTTTTTCCTCTACTTAAACAGCTAAGAGCATTTGAACACCGTGGAGAAAAAAGGTGTGCATTAAGGATTTTGAACTATGATGTTTAAGTGTTGTCACTGCTGAGGATTCGTGGGCACAGATCCTTATTCACTACGCTGCTGTTTACAGTTTAACTTTTCATCAGAACAAGCACTTCTAATTGTACTTTGCTCCTCACTGACAAAACAAGTCCAGTAAATACACTTTTATCTTTAAGTTTGGGACAGTAATCTGTCTTAATTTATTTTGTGTTTTAGTTATCATATGGGGAAAAGTCCTGTGGTTATCCATCCGTCCTGTTCGAATAAACCCTAAGTTCAGGAACATCTTCTTTAGATCTGTTCAGTTTTATTCATGTGGCACCACTTAAAATAGTCAACAAATTTTGACTCAAGTATGTTATATTGTAAGGTAAAGACCCCAAAGAGTTAATCTCAGACAAATGTTCACACAAATGTGAATTACATTCACTTCATTAATGAAATGAATGTAATTCAGTAATCAAAGGTATTTGGCTATAACTGACTACATGTGTATACTGTATCATAAGTGGACAGACATGGATGTAAACCACACCTTAACCATTTGGCTGAGGCAAAACTACCACAAGGCAGTGATTCTAACTAAAAGGTACTCTGGATATTATTAAATGTGAACATATCGTTAAATATGACATTTTTTGTTTGTCAGGTGTCCTGTTTGAAGAAAACACTTGGTAACCACTTGAATGAATGCACATTTAGATGAGGGCAACCTGATTTCAAGGAAATAAAAATGCTCAAATTTGAAAGCTTGTGAGTTATTTTGTTCATGTATCAGCTGTTTAGTAGTTTTATGACAAGATGGATGCTGTCATTATATTTTAGTATAGTTTTAGAGTTGAGGAGAATAAAAGAATATTTAACATTAATTGTACCAATGTTGTTGTATACGAAGCACAAATTAATTTAAGTTTTAATTTATGAATTTTTGAGTACATTGCGTACTAGGTTGTAATTGCATAGAAATGTACGTTTAAGGATATAAAGAACTATATTTAATGAGTTACAGTGAAAAGAAGTGCTTGGAAATAGTAATATAAACAGAAATTTCAATTTTTCTATTAACGGAAAATATCAGTTAATGATACAGAAAATATACTGTGAATAAACGGAATTTTCCGTTTTATAGCTGAAGGAAATGTCTGTAAATAGTACAGAGAGTATACTGTAAATCTACAGAATTTTCCGTTTTATCATTTACAGAAAAGTCCGTCAAACTTCCGTAAAAAAACAGAAAATGTACTGGCAGAAAATTACCAGGACATTTTCCGTTTTTCTACGGAATTTTTTTTTACAGTGTATATGCATTACCCCATATCTCCAGACAGTAAGTCATATATGGAAGCAACAGAGTACAATAAAGTGTGTATAATGATTTTTTGTTCAGGACATGCTTTGTTTTATAGAGAATAGCAATGGTTTTTGACATTTTTGTTTTCACATGGTTTATATGAGACTTCCAACTCAGCTTATCATCAATTATCACTCCAAGAAATTTATTTTCGTGCACTCTTTCAATTTCAATTCCATTAACCCTTATTTTAGATACATTTTTCATTTGTCTAGTGCCAAAAATAATCAATTTTGTTTTCTTTATATTTAATGATAACTTATTTACATCAAACCAGTTTTTTAATATATTTAACTCCTTTTCCGCTGTAGTCAGAAGTTGTTCTAGGTTTTTACCTGAGCAATACAGAGTGGTATCATCAGCAAACAATACACATTTTAACAGTTTGGAAATGCTACATATGTCATTTATATATCATATAAATAATTTAGGGCCCAGCACAGAGCCCTGAGGAACACCACAAGTTACCTTCAACTGCTTAGATTTTACATTATTGAATTCGACATATTGATATCTGTCATCCAGGTAACTTTTCATCCACTTGTATGCTAACCCTCTTATACCATATCTCTCTAGTTTATTCATTAATATAGAATGATCAATTATATAAAACACCTTTTTTAAGTCTATAAAAACACCAACAGTATATTCCTTATTATCTATAGCATTAGATATCCCTTCTACAAGTTCCATCACTGCCATCGAAGTGGACCTTTTCACTCTAAAGCCATATTGGTTATCACTTAGGAGATTATGCTTCTCAATATATTTATCAAGTCTATTATCAAATAACTTTTCTAAAATTTTTGAGAACTGTGGGAGTAGTGATATTGGCCTATAATTGGTAAACTGACATCTCTCTCCGTTTTTATGGATTGGAATAACTTTTGCTATTTTCATTTGTGAGGGAAACACACCAGTTTGAAAGGACAGATTACAAATGTGTGCGAAAGGTTGCACTATATATTCTATAATACTTTTAACTAATATCATGTCAATACCAAAACAGTCAGTGGACTTTTTATTTTTATATGTCTTCACAATGTTAATTATTTCTCTATGAGTTACAGCACCAATAAACATGGAGGACACATTCTGTTTATTTAGGTCGTTATTATTTCTTGACTCTGGAATTTCTTTTGCTAAGTTAAAGCCAACATTTACAAAGAAATCATTAAATTCATTTGCAATGTCTTTAGTTTTATCAAGCACAATATCTTTATCTTTTTTAAAATAATCTGGATAATTCTTATTTTTTGAGCCCTTTTTGATTATACTATTTAATATCCTCCATGTTTCTTGTGTGTTACTTCTACTTTACTCCAATAATTTGTGGTAATATTCTTTCTTACTTGTTCTTATAATATTTACTAATCTATTTTTATATAACTTGTACTTTATTTCAGTATCTTTTGTCCTCTGTTTTATGAATCTCTTATATAGATTATTTTTCTTAGTTTTCACATGCATCTTCTATCCCCTTTGTGATCCATGGCTTATTTGATCTGTGATGCTTTCTAGTGATTTTCATTAAAGGACAATGTTTTTCATATAGTGAAATTACAGTTGATAAGAATGCATCATATACACTATTTGAATCTTCATTTGCAAAAGCCTCATTCCAATTGTGTTCCTTTAAGTCCACCTGGAGGGCAGCAATGGCTCTTGTTGTTCTATGTCGTATCATATTAAATATTTGATTCTTTTGTTTAGTTTTAATCCCAAAATAATTTTGAAAAATTGCAAAAACAGGAAGATGATCGCTTATATCAGTTATAAGAAGTCCACCTACTATTTCATGGTCAATTTTATTTGTGAATATATTATCTATCAATGTAGCTGTATCAATTGTTATTCTACTTGGTTTTATAATTACAGGGAAAAGGGAGTTACTATACATTGTATTTATGAAATCTGTTGTATAGCAAATCTATATTAAAATCACCACAAATTATTTGCACTTTTTTATCATTTAGGTTGCTAAACATAGCAGCAAGTTTTTCATTGAATGTCTCAAGGCATGAACCTGGTGTCCTATAGATGCAACTTATAATTATATTGTTAGCTTTTTCAACATGGATTTCAACAGTAACACATTCCAATACGTTATCTATGGTGCTTGACATACATTCAATCAGACTACATTTCAAAACTTTATCTACATATAAAGCAACACCGCCTCCTGAGGCATGACGGGCACTGTGATCTCAAACTTCCACTCCACCTCTCCCCCAGCAGCTAAACCACAACCACACCCTGCCACCACATGGCCTTTATTCTTTTTTGCATTCTTTCTTTGCTTATATTGTCATTATTATGTAGTTTTGTGTGGAACTGATATCAGCAAAGATCATAGAAATGTCTCTCTGTATTGTGACTGAAGCCTTGTCAGCAGAGGAATCTTGTAAACATCAAATATTCTCAGCTCATTTCATTCTGTGTTTCTTAACAATATTTGATACTCTCCAGTCACAATCAGGGGCGGAGCGTGGGGGTGGCTTACTGGGCTTAAGCCCGGGTTGTTTTGTCAGAAGCCCGGGGTCTTTGGAGTGTAATTTTTTCATAGTTAGATGCCTGGCTGACAACTGTATAAAACAAAAAGTACACACAATATTCGAAGCACATAGTGCACACTGTGGGAATTTAGGACTGTGCGTGAATCCCCCCTGATATTGGTATGATCCGAGCTCAGGCACTAAGCGACTGAGCGAGGGGGTGGGGCAGCTGCCGCCTGTGAGTGCGCTGTTGGAGAAACGGAGCCAGCCATACTAAGGAGAGCTTAAGTTTGACCAGGTACCAAAGCAAATCATTCATACCGTACAAATAATGTAAATATGACGGTGAATCACGAAAGATTGATATCAAACTGATCACTTGACCAATATTACCTTACTTGCTCTTCAAGTGAATCAACAAATGGCGAAATGAAAAGCCGAACAAATGCTATTTTTTTAGAGAGTCTTAGCTTACGTGTGTTTATTTCATATTTTCAGTTCTTACCCTCCCCGACTAAATCGGTTTCAGTTATGTACTGAAATATAAGAATGGACATTAGAGGCTTCTTTCAAAGAAAAAACTCAGGTAAATGTTATTTTATATATTATGCTTTGTATGTTGTTCAGTATATTTCTATGCAAAACAAGAGGGATTTCAGTACACAGCAGGATATTCACATTTGTAACCAGATATTTACATACACTTTAGGGAGAAAACATAAAACATTTTTACTGTACAACATCAATTTAGAGTAAACTTTTGTTTTAGATAAATATTGAAATATCTTTTGAATTAGTTAAATGTCAGAATAAAGAGAGACAGAGCTGTCTATTTTTTATCACTTTGATCAAATTTAGGAGTACATGTACACTAAGTTTATTGTTAATTAATAAGAAAACTCCAGACAATTCCATCCTGAGCTGAAGAAGCTTCTGATAGGTTAGTAGAGTCCATGTGAGTAAACTGGTGGCACAGCTGTGGATGCATATAAGGCAAAACACAGAGCCTGTTTCTGTGACATGGGAAAATCAAGAGACATCAACCAAAACACCAGAAAAAGAACTGTGGAGCTCCATAAGTGTGGCTCAGTTTTGAATACAATTTGGTGCCATTTGCAATTAAGAAATACAGATAGTTTCTCTCTTTACTCTTAAAGTTAACAAATATGTTTTTTATATTTATCAATCAAAAAAAAATAAACATTTAGTCTGATTTGATGTTACAATTAAAAAAGTGTTTGTGTTTTGATCTGAAGAGTGTGTAAATATCTGGTTTCAACTGTATATTTGATGATTGTCAGCACAAAGATGGAGAGAGAGGAACAGAGAGGGAGATGGAGAATGAGGACAGAACAGAGGGTCTGGTTGAATTGGGGTTTAGTCCTCGTGTCTTGATACAGCCCCGATTTTGTTCTGCCTTGCTGCTTAATTAAAAACCTAGTTTAAGGTGTCCTGCACATGTGATATATATTTTTCCCTATATGAAGTCATTCTTTTTTGAACAAAACTCAAAGCAGAGCCTATTAATCTTTCAGTCATTTCTAACCCCCCCCCCCCAAAAAAAAAAAAAAAAATCCCACATGCATACTACCCTTTAGGGCTAAGCCTCGGGTGTTTCAAATGTCTGGCTCCGCCTCTGGTCACAATTAACATTATTTTGACATCCCTGAAAAAACCTAAGTGTTATTATCAAGTACCACAGCTTTCATGCTTCTCAGTCATCTTCTCAGTTTTTTCAGTCATTCCAGTGCACCACATCCATTTATTATTTCATGACTGAGCAGCAGTGGCTTTAACGATTTTATTCTGTGCTGCCCTCTAGTGGGGTTTTTTGTGGTTAAAAACTGCTGCTCAACCAAAAATACATTATCTTTACAAATGTGGCACCATTTAAGAGGAAACAAACAGGGTTTCCAACAGTATAACATTTACTGCCAAGAGGCATTGTTACAGCAACAAAAATTAATCGACAAACACACAAATTTCCTTACTTTTGGTGCTAAGTTTAATGGTAGTTAAATAATTGAAAGTATTAACTTGTTTTCTCTGACTCACATAAAAGAGTCAGAATTTAAATCTTAGACATCCTAAACATTGTTTTTCCTTGTCATATAAACATAATTATCTCAAAGTTGTACATAGAAAAAAATAATACTATGAACATTCTGCCCACGTAATTATTAACTATTATACCATCTTGTCAAGTAGAATAATGTGAAAGCTTAATGTAAGTACCTTAAATAAAGTTAGTTTAAATTAGTTGCTAGTAGCTAAATGTCTTTATCTGAGAGACTATTTTCCACTCTCTCCCTCGGTGGATGTTTCCTACTGGTGTAAAACCACTAGAAAACAACTTCTCTTAGTGAGAGACTATCTCTCCACACCGTTACATATTCCATATGTAAGGCAAGGCAAGGCAAATTTATTTGTATAGCACAATTCAACAACAAGGTGATTCAAAGTGCTTTACAGAGACATTAGAAACAAAAACAAATAAAAAGCATGATTTAAAATTGATTAAAACAAGCAAACAAACAAACTAACTAAACACACACATTTCACACCTGTTCGCGCAATCTGAACCCTTATCGTAAGGGGAGCTACCAGTCCTTCTGTGGACGAGCTACTTTCTATTTTAAATTCCCTGAATTTAAAATACTCTCTAGACCCAGTCTAGACCCAGCTGGGGAGCTACCCAGAGCTCTAAACCCACTTAACAAACAAACAAACAAACAAAACAGTATATAAAATCAAAACAGATAAAATCAGAACAGTAGATAAAATCAGTAGTTAATGTAAGTTTTGAAATTTAAGCTTAACAAACAAACAAAACAGTATATAAAATCAAAACAGATAAAATCAGAAATAGATAAGATCAGTAGTTAGTGTAAGTTTTGAAATTTAAGCTTAAAAGTGTGGATTTGTATGGAGTTAAATCAGGGCCATAATGTTTGTGTAGTTAAAAGAAAAATTTGAAATCGAAAATATGTAAACTGAAAGAAAAAGTCACATTTTTAGAGTGAACTTTGAAAAAGAAAGAGTTGGATTTAAAATAAAATCAAACGTTTTGAATATTTGTATTAACTGAAAACCCAATGGTTCTTTTATCTATAATTTCTCTGAGTAAACTTTATTTAAAAAATTTTCAGTAATCTTCTTTTCATTATTATTATTTTTAAAAAATCTATTCAGTCTCAGATTACATTTTTTCAGATTCAGATCTTTTAAATTAATGTACAAAAAAAATTCTTCAGGTTCGGATTTTTCCTCTCAGCTTCAATTTTTTTTTTTCACTTTCAGATCTCTATTTTTCAGTTACAGACTTTTGGCCCTGTTTTGGCCTGGTGGGCGTGGCTACACAGAGAGGGGCGGGGAATCATGAGTGACAGCAGACCGCTGCAGGCTCAAGATGGTCCATTTTTTCATGTTGCCTTCAGGAAACCTGGGAATGAACATAATTTATCAAACACCTCCTGCACTGTATTATTTGATAATGTTTAGAAAACATGTCATGCATAACTGCTAAAACTCAGTTACTAAAGCTCTTTCAAGCAGTAATGTGTACAAATTAAACCGTAACTGATCAATTATGAGACGTTTTCCCAGCCACTACGTGAGAAGTGGTCATTTCCCATGCTCTCAAAGTAGCGCACATTGTATCTGGTGGGGGCTGCTGTTAACTTGTCCCTCAGTGAACGATGGCGTCGTCTTCCAACAACACTGCTGGCGCGAACAATCAGGTGAGTGTTTAAGTTTGGAACAATTACATTGCAGTCTGTGAATACTACGAATTTAAGAAGTGGCTATTGTTACGGTTAATTTTTCGGCTATTCTGTTTTTTTTTATTTTATAACGTTTTTTGCTGAAATGCTAGCTCAACAGAAACGCCTTGCTATCATTTTCAGCTGAAACTTACGTCCTAGTTGATCTGTAAGCTTGGAGAACAACAAAGTTAGTGAAGTAACGTAAAATTCTTTGTGTTTAATTTAGGAGCAGCTAAAAAGAGAGATGCTTCAGCGACTACTGCATAAAGTTTCCCAGGTCATGCACAGACAACCCCTCGATGTGGACTATTTGCAGTTTGTTATCGACCATGAGATGGTCCTTTTAAGATCTTTGTCCGATCAGGTTGAGATCCCTCAAAGTATTATAAATGCTCTGATAGACTGTCAACTGTGCTCAGTATGGAGGACGTCAATGAACAAACCCCCTCTCAGATGTCAGTGTCAGAAGGAAAGCTGGGACGTCCAAATTACAATGTATCGCCTGTACAGCTCCAGATACTGACAGAAATGTACTTATCAATCACCCAAATTGCAAAACTTCTTGGAATATCTGTGAGGACAGTGAAACGTCGTTTGCATGAATATGGCATTTCCATAAAGCAGTGCTACAGTACAACAAGTGATGAAGAGCTGGACAATTTAGTAAGATCTATAAAGACAAGAACACCTCATGTTGGATACAGGATGATGAAAGGGATGCTTCAAGCCATGGGCCACCATGTACAGTGGAAGAGAGTGTACTCGTCGATGCACCGTGTGGACTCTGCTGGTATTTTCTCAAGAATGACAAGGCTGGGATTTGTGGTCCGAAGGACATATTCAGTGCAAGGTCCTCTTTACTTGATGCATATAGACACATACCATAAACTAATAAGGTAGGATGAAGTCTGACAATACTGCTAAATACTGAATTATGTTTTATACCTGTTAATGCCCTAGTTGTTTTTTTTTTGTTTTTTTTTGTTCTTTTTACAGATTTGGCCTGGTGATATTCGGAGGGATAGATGGGTACTCAAGAAAGGTGATTTTTCACTTTCAAAATTGAGCTGAATGAGATGTTAATTGAAAAGTGAAATACTTGTGTTTTGGTCTACCATAAAACTTACCATATACTGTAATATAGAGATCCTTCTGTAGAACAAAATGTTCCTAATCTGTTTATGTTTGTCAGTATTTTGTGACTATAAATGCTTGGTAAACTAATTCTTCAAGTTGCTAAAAGGATTTTATTTTATTTTTTTAACCCTTTGCATTTGGGTGAATAGTTGATTACAAGTACTGCTACATCTCATGGCAGCTTGCTACCTTGGGAATTATGTAGCCTGCTTTTTTTCCCTTGTACTTATAAATATAAAATAAATGTACCAAGCTACAATACCTGATAAACATGTTTCTATCTTTAATTATAGTAACTTGACTTGACCAAGTTTCCACTTAATGATATTTACATCTCTAGATTATGTACCTGGGTGCTGCTGCCAACAACAGAGCATCAACTGCACTTGCTTTCTTCTTGGGGGCTGTACAAAAGTATGGCTTTCCATTGAGGTAAAATCTACACAAAATTAATTTTCACAATGATTGTACAAATGTGTAAATATGATACCCCCCCCCCTTGATTAGCAGTGTAATTATTTTGACATGCAATATGTAAACTGTAGCCTATATGATCAGTTGTTTATAAATCCCCATACACTTATTTAAATGGTTCAAACATTTAGAATTCTTGAAAGGTGTGCTTATACAGAGCTGCACACTGTTGAATGGCCAAAACAATAAACTTCTAATAACCAGTCTAAAGTAAAATTATATTAAAAACACAAAGGCTGCAATAAATTTTAAGAGTGACATGTTTTTTTTTTTTTTAGATTTAAAACAAATTGTACTGTCGATGTTTAATTTTGTTTCAGAGTTCGAGGGGATCAAGGGGTGGAAAATGTTGGAATAGCAAGATGCATGTTCACCATCCGGGGCTGTGGAAGAGGAAGCTTTCTGTCAGGCAAGAGTGTTCACAACCAAAGGTATGTGTAGTATTTGTATAAATGTCCCATGGAAATAAGAAAAATGTTCTTATATATTTTTCAATTCAGTGAATTTCTGGGTAAAATTCTGAAAACGTTGCCATATTTTGATGTTGAACAGAATAGAGCGCTTGTGGCGAGATGTGTGGATGGCTGTTTCAAGCGTGCACTATGAAACCCTTCACAACCTCGAGGATGAAGGCCTTCTGGATCCAACTGATGGTGTCCACATGTTTTGTGCCCAACATACATTTCTTCCACGTCTGCAGAGGGATCTGGATGTCTTTAGACAGGGTTGGGATAACCACCCTCTAAGGACAGAGAGGAATCTGTCCCCACAACAACTGTGGACACTGGGACTCCACCAGAATCCAGTTGATACTCCAGACACAGTGGAGGTACTAAAACAAATCTAAATTATACAATCCCTCTTTAATCAAGTTTCAAAAAGTGCACTTGGAGATGTTGAAAAAAAACACGGTGTGCTGTCACTGCAGACTATCAGCTTTAAGTTGAGGGTATTTGCATCCAAATCGGTTAAAAGTTGTAGGAGTTACAACAGTCTGCATGTGTACCCCCCCACTTGTTAAGTTACCAAAAGTAATGAGACAGAACATTAATCATAACTGAAACTGGATCGCAGAGACTTCAGCAGATGTTGGGCTTCATACCTGCTGATGCTCTGTCAGGCCTCTACTGCAACTGTCTTCACTTCCAGCTATTATTGAGGCATTTGCCCTTCAATTTTGTCTTCAGCAATGAAACACTGCTCCGTCAGATTCAGGTCAAGTGATTGACGTGGCCACTGCATAACATTCCACTTCTTTTAACTATTTGTTTTTTTTTCTGCAGAATGCTTTAAGTGATTGTCCATCTGGACCATCAAGTGCTGCCTCATGAGTTTTGAAGCATTTGGCTGAATATGAGCAGATATATTGCCCAAAACACTTCAAAATGTATCCTGCTGTTTTTGTCAGGAGTTGCTTCACTAAATACAAGAATATCACATCCCTGGCCATGAAACATCAGAGAAGCCAATTGTTCCATTACTTTTGGTCCCTTAAGTGGAAGGCACATATGAAAACAGTTCAAATACCTCTGCAGTTATAGCCAATCGTGTTAGTTTCATTTCAAATCCATTGCGTGGCATATAGAGCCAAAAGTAGAATTCCCATGTTCCAATATTTATGGAGCTGACTGTTTGTCTTGAATTTCCCAACACTGTTTTTGAATTGTCATTTGAAATATCTTTTTTTTTTTTTTTTTTTTAAATCATCACAGGAAATCGAGGATGCGTACTTGGATGTCAACTCTATTGGTGAGCTGGATTGGAGCAATCCTGGAGTAATTCTTCCATCTGTTGAATGTCCTCTATCTGAGGAGGACATGGCAAGACTAAGAGACACTGTCAATGTAACAAGGCCCTCTCAGTCACATGGCCGAGACATTTATTTGGATGTACTTAACTTTGTACTAACTCACCGTTCCTAGGCGGCAACATTTTTATTTTGAATTTTCAACCCAGAGAAGGTTCATGAATAGCTCAGACTTTTATTTGATGTGATATACATGTAAAATGAACCTGCCAGGAAATTTTTATGTGAACACTCAAACATCACATTACAAACTTTTTTTTTTTTTTTTTTTGTCTCTGGCACATTTTTCAACAGTAAACCTGTATGTTTTTGTGTGCTTCATGCCACTCATTAAAGAACTCTGGCTGTCAATCTCCAACTTTGAAATGTGCTTCCTGAACATTAAATGGAAGGAGCAGCATTTTGAGTTACACCTCAAAACTATTGATAGACAATGCCATGCTTTACACATTGTTAAATTCCTGGCCAAGATGAAAAGCCTCCAGCAGAACCATTCTGAATTGACTATAGGACTTCATATGTTTCACAGGCAGGACAATGGTCTTAGCACAGGATGACACAACAGGATAGCAGATGCTGTGATTTCCAAAGTCCGCTTCACAATTGTGATTAAATTTTACCACCACAGCAAAGTCCTTCTTTTCTGAGGGGAGGAGAAAAACATGGCCTTGACCAGTGATCCATTGCAGAAACCTGGCAGGTGTGGTAGATCTTGGGCCATCTTCGTCAGCTACATGTTCTTGACCTTCTGTTAGGATAAGAGTGAATTTTAAGACGTTTTGAAGAACCCTGGCCTTTTGGACAAAAAAATATCTAAATATTTGAATTTGATACAAGTGTAACTTTTGTCACAAAAACTTTAGAATATAATTTTGGAATGTGACAACTATAAACTAGACAAAAATAACCATTTACCTTCTGACTCATAAAGCAAGTCCTGAATGAAGTTAACCAGGTCCAGCTCAACCTGATGCTTGGAGGTTCCCTTCTCACTCAGCTGAGGGTGAATGGACGCCATGACAAACTCTGCACTAACCTATGATGATATTAGAAAGCAAAGCAACCCAACGGCTTGATTACTTCAGGGCTGCAGTATTCGGGCCCTAGAACTTTTCCACAGTTTGTCACATTATAGCCACAAACATGAATATATTTTATTGGAATTCAACATAAAAGACCAATAAAAAGTGGTAAACAATTGAGAATTGTAACAGAATTCATCCATGATTCCAAACATTTTTTTTTACAAATAAATAACTGAAAAGTGTGGTGTGTGTAATTATTCAGCCCCCTCAGTCAATACTTTTTAGAAACACCTTTTGCTGCAATTACAGCTCCCAGTCTTTTAGGGTATTTTTCTACCAGCTTTGCACATCTACAGACTGACATTCTTGTTCATTCTTCTTTGCCAAACAGCTCCAGCTCAGTCAGATTAGATAGACAGCGTTGGTGAACAGCAGTTTTCAGATCTTGCCACAGATTCTGGATTAGATTTAGATCTGGACATTGACTGGGCCGTTCTAACACATGGAAATGTTTTGTTTTTCTATTGTTGCCCTGGCTTTACTGTATGTTTAGCAATCATCAGGAAATGTCTATGGGCAACTGACTACACTGAGACCAAAGGGGGCTGAATAATTACACACACCACACTTTTCAGTTATTTATTTGTAATAAATATTTGGCATCATGTATGATTTTTGTTCCACTTCTCTAATGTACACCACTTTGTGTAGGTGTTTCATTTAGAGTTCAAATAAAATAGATTCATATTTGTGTCTGTAATGTAACAAAATGTGTAAATGTATGTAATACATACATGTAAAACTGAAAATACGTTTGTACTCACTTTCACATCTCCCCCAAGGACGAAGAGAGGCTGGCAGATTTCTGGGTATTGCTTAATCAGCAGGTGGAGGCCATACAGCTGCAAACCCTCCTTGAGTTGTTCCAACATTGGCTGCAATCTAAGCACAGCATGGAGTGTAATGGCTCTGTGGGTACAAAAAAGAGATTAAACAACATCTTCAGATGCTATTTTTCTTACATTCATATAGAAAAACGAAAACATGTCACAGCATACCGGACAATCGGTTCCTTGTTTTGAACCGAGATGGCTCCAGTGAATCCACAGTTTAAAATCTCATCAGTAAGGCCCTGAAGTGACTGCTCAGTTGAAGATTCCACCTAAAAGTAATTTAACAGATGAAATTATATAGCTGCAATGTGTACTAAGGCAATATTTTTACTAGTTATACAGCACCTGGTCAACCAGTAACCGCAACTGTGAATCTGCCACTGTATTTTTATCCAGCTGTGTTGGGTTGATCTGCCCATTGCAGAGGTAACTGTAAGCCACTGGCTGAAAAATGTAGGGGCAGGACCTCCTTGTGCCAAACTGACGGCCAGAATCTCACCAACAGTCCTACTTATACAAACAGCATGAGTGTATTGCTTATAGTATAAAACATGACAGTTTTCCCTTTCTTTAAAATAAACATGCCTGAAGAGTCCACTGTCAAAGTCAGTAAGGGAATAGCGTGGACTTTTTTGGTGTGGTGGTCCTTCAAAGAAACGAGTCTCGATTCCGGCGACCATTTCTATTGAGAGAAGAAAGTTATGAATTATCCGATGTAAAACATTCATTTAGAGCTGGGTGAAATAAGATTTTTTTCATATCACAGTATTTTTTTCATTTGAGGCAATACTGATATATATATATATATATCATAATGTGTCTCACTGATTTTGAAGGCTTAACACGACAGATGTACTGAAGGAACATCATACATCTGTTCCAGATATGTAAAAATTCCATTCAAAATGAAAATATTGATTCAAAAAAGATGCCCTGCGATGGACTGGCGACCCATCCAGGTTGTACCCCGCCTCTCGCCCTGTGACTGCTGGAGATAGGCACCAGCACTCCCCGCGACCCCACAAGGGATAAGCGGCCAAGAAAATGGATGGATGGATGGATGGATGATTCAAAAAAGAAATCATAGTATACAGAAAGGTGTACTTGAGACAATAATATTGACACCTTTTATCAACACCAAACCAGTAAGCTCATAACACAACATAGTCACATCACAGCCATGCTATGGTTAAAAAAAAAGACTATTTTCCCTGTGTTACCGGTGTTTTGGTTTTCGACCTTGGTTTTCTCATTTTTGGTTTCGGCCAAGAACTTTCATATCAGTCCATCCCAAATTATAAACATGATTGATGTATAGTTTAGTAAAGGAGAAATATAGTCATATTTACAACACAACTGGAGCAGAGTTCACTTAGAAGATAAAATATATATTACAGAAGTATAAAATTTAGGGATTGGTCATTTCTTCAACATAAATAATACGAATGGAAAAGTAATTGATCTCTTTAAGTTCACCTGTGAGAAATTCTTTTCGAAGGGCACCAGTGTCGATTCCTGCTTCCCCAAAGAAGGACACCTTCAACATGGCAGTGGGTGAATTTTTTTTTGACGTTGCCACTGCAAAAGGCCTCTCTCCAGAATGTTTGTTCTTGAAATAAGGATGCTGAACTGCTTCTCCACATCAACTCTTTGACAAATCGCATCCAACACATCGTCGACACTAAAAAAAATCCATAAATGAAAGAATAAACACTCTTTATTCAGTTCAGAGTATTAATAGTCATCTGTGTGTGTGATGTTTTTTTACCTTTTCATATGGTCCTCTTCTACTATGTTCTCCTCAATTTCATCCACGTCTATTACATTTTTGCTTCTAATAAAAATAAAGAAAAAGTTGGTGTGTCAATGGGAAATTCTCAAGATGTTATATCCTATATGTAATTTTAAAAGCCCTGCTTTTTCAACTACCTTTCTCCACATGTGCTTGCATGGATTTCAAGGAAATAAGGTGCAAATTTCAAGTTACAGATAGGACACTGAAGTTTCTAAAACAGAAATGAGAGTTAAAATATTGAATAGAGTTCCATTGTAGTTATGTTAATGGTCTATACTCATTTCTATTAAGATATTACTTCTTCATCCAATTCCTCTGTGTCGGTGCGCTCTTCAGAAGGCTGCACGGACACTATTTGGACCTCGGTTTGACATGCCTATCATAATTAATAGACATATAACATTGCTGATTAAGATAAAAAAAAGTGGTATCGGCCTCGATACCAGATTTTCTAAAGTACTCGTTAAAACTCCCCCGATACCATGGTTTGAGAAATGTCTATGTTTGAGCGTCGTGTGAGGGGTTAATCACGTTTTTTTTCTCTAAATAATTAGTTATTCTATAATATGTTACATACAACATGCTTTAGTTTTCATTTTAAATAAATGTTCTTAATTCCATAATAGTCCCTTGTTTTTCTGTAAAATCATATGACTATGTGACTGTAACTTGTAAATTTAAATCATGTTTTTATTAAGTACTCGGTATCGGCATCAGCGTGTACTGAAATGCAAGTACTCGTACCCGTACTCGTTTTCCAAAAAAGTGGTATCGGTGCATCCCTAGTTAAAGATAAATAAGTATGCATCAGCATGATAGTGTATAATGCTAGCACAAACAAAAATCTGGGAGACACTCAAGAATGTTTGCTTCCACTTAATTAATTCTTGTTTTTAATGGCCTTTCATTTTCTATGTGATGACCAGTGAATCACCAGTGCTGTTTTCACATGCTCTAAAGTAATAATTGCAAATAACATGTTGACACATCATCAAAAAAATTAATTATATTAACAATAAATGTAAGTATATAGGGCTTGGCATTACGCTTTGAATTCTGGTATGTGGGAGCCATGTTAATTGTGTAAGAAATGTAAATAAACCATAGAAACAAACAGTACATCAGAGAAACAGCCAATTTAGAAGAGGGAAGGTAAAAACAACATATTAAAATTCCCAAAAGTATGCTGCATATGAATACGTGAATGAGGGAAGCCTGGAATTTGTATGTGGACAAAAATCTGCATTATGTACAGGTTGGATCTATATGAAACAGCCAATAATGAGCACATAGACAGAAGAAAAACTTCTTGCCACCGCAGTTTGCTCTCTCTCTCTCTGTTACGTAATAAATTGTAAACTCCTTTAGTAGTGCCTTTATTACTTAATTATTTTTATTATTATTATTATTATCATTTATTGTTATTTATTTAAACATGACACATAGTTTAGGGAAGATTTTGCAGTTGTGTCATTTCAACTGGAATCATTCAGCTGCACATTACTTGGTGGAAAAAAGGCCTTCTGAAAAAGATCTCTTACTTCTTGCTTTAGAACATGATACTATTATTGCTTTTTATCTATAACTCATGCATATGTATATTGTAGGAAAACCGTGAAAATTTGACACGTTTTTCCCTCGTGATAATTTGTAGCATCGCAAAGGCGTACATTATTGAGTAATAACAAATCAAATGATTGATTTGATTAGATTTAAGCATCAAGACCGAGAATGACCAGCACACTGTTTGAAGAAACAAGGATTCCTCCTGAGGAGCAGGCTAAAGTGGCTGGGGAGAGGGTAGTCTGGGTCTATTTACTGAAGCTGCTGGCCCCGCCAGCGGAGCCCGGAACCAGATAATGGATGGATGAGAGTCTTGCAACATTGCCGTAGCACAGGTGATGAAGACTGCATCCCAAGCCCGATTAGTTATGGAGTCTTTTAAAATGTTTTCCATATTTTTGGGGAAGGATCAAATTGTTAATATTACTTTACCTTTCGAAGTAAGTTTCAGCCGAAAATAATAGCGAGGCGTTTCTGTTGAGCTAGCATTTCAGCAAAAAACGTTATAAAATAAAATAAAAAAAAACAGAATAGCCGAAAAATTAACCGTAACAATAGCCACTTCTTAAATTCGTAGTATTCACAGACTGCAGTGTAATTGTTCCAAACTTAAACACTCACCTGATTGTTCGCGCCAGCAGTGTTGTTGGAAGACGACGCCATCGTTCACTGAGGGACAAGTTAACAGCAGCCCCCACCAGATACAATGTGCGCTACTTTGAGAGCATGGAAAATGACCACTTCTCACGTAGTGGCTGGGAAAACGTCTCATAATTGATTAGTTACGGTTTAATTTGTACACATTACTGCTTGAAAGAGCTTTAGTAACTGAGTTTTAGCAGTTATGCATGACATGTTTTCTAAACATTATCAAATAATACAGTGCAGGAGGTGTTTGATAAATTATGTTCATTCCCAGGTTTCCTGAAGGCAACATGAAAAAATGGACCATCTTGAGCCTGCAGCGGTCTGCTGTCACTCATGATTCCCCGCCCCTCTCTGTGTAGCCACGCCCACCAGGCCAAAACAGGGCCAAAAGTCTGTAACTGAAAAATAGAGATCTGAAAGTGAAAAAAAAAAAAAAAATTGAAGCTGAGAGAAAAATCCGAACCTGAAGAATTTTTTTTGTACATTAATTTAAAAGATCTGAATCTGAAAAAATGTAATCTGAGACTGAATAGATTTTTTAAAAATAATAATAATGAAAAGAAGATTACTGAAAATTTTTAAATAAAGTTTACTCAGAGAAATTATAGATAAAAGAACCATTGGGTTTTCAGTTAATACAAATATTCAAAACGTTTGATTTTGTTTTAAATCCAACTCTTTCTTTTTCAAAGTTCACTCTAAAAATGTGACTTTTTCTTTCAGTTTACATATTTTCGATTTCAAATTTTTCTTTTAACTACACAAACATTATGGCCCTGATTTAACTCCATAGGAAATCCCATCACTAAAACGAATCACTCACTCACTCAACCCCTCCCTCCTGGCTCACAGCTTCTTCTTCTTGTTCTTCTTGGTTGGCAACCAAAGTTAAGGAGCATTACCGCCTCTGGCTCACAGCTCAGTGGACATTTAGATGAGAAAATATAGGCTGTGTCCCAATTCAGGGTCTGCATGCTTGAAGTACGCACACTACGCGTACGGTGCGTACTATAAGTACGAGAAGTGGGGAAGTGAGAGGTTTGTGAAATGGGAAGTTTTAGCCTTCATTGCGCTGTTCAGGTTGCCTAGCAACCATGATACTAACCACGAGAAACGTTAGATACAGCATTGTGTGACATAAATGAGGGAGAAAAAATGTTTCGTTGGTCATTCATTTTTGTCATGACATCACTTTAGTTGAATATCTGAGGCTGAGACCATGGGACTGTAAAACATGATTGTTGGGCTTCATTTCTGTACTGAACAGTCATTTCAAGATTAGTTAGTAAATAACAATTAGCTAACGTTGTTCATGAAACTAAAATCATCTCACTGTGGTAATGTAAATATAATATGGCCAATATTATATGTATTGTCAGATTATTATGATATATATATATATATATATACATATATATATATTAGGGGTGCAACAATACACAAAATTCACGGTTCGGTTCGATACTTTGGTGTCACGGTTCGATATTTTTTCGATACAAAAAAAATGTTCATGCCTTTTTAATTTGTCATTTATTAAATTTTCACGGCACATTCTGCACCAAATCTCTGTGCGTTCATCATTTGTTTGAAGCCAGCTCACCTCCTGCAACTACTTTTCCGAGAATACATGCTTCTTTTGTGTTTCGGACACCTTCTAACATTTCTTTGGAGGTGGAGGAACATCACAGTAATTGCTTAAAGGAGCTTGCTTCTTCGACATCTTTAAGAGTTCTAAACAAATTTCTGTCCTCCTCCTGAAAATCTTATGTACGCAAACACGCGTTGCAACTTCTTATCTTGTGCGCCTTTTTTATTTTGACAGCGAATGCACACCTGCGGACCACTTATGTGCAGCCCTGGTTATTTAGCTCGTCATATTGCAGCCACAAATTCTTTTGTCCATGAAACCATAAAGCTGCACTTTCTTTTTGCCTTATAGTCTGATTTGTCATAAGTTTTCCATTTTGTGGTAAGCTTTTCTTTGGCTGTCACTTCTTCACCCTGACCTGTCTTATTTGGCTCAGCAGAACTAAAATATATATCCTGCTGCTTTTACACACGCACTCACATAACGCTCAGCGATTCCCTGCCCGATCAACCTCTCACATGTTTAAGCTTGCTGTGGGAGATTTCACTCGTCATGTTTGCATAGTAAGCTACCGATTGATAAGACGATGTCAGAGGAATTGGTGCGCAAATTATTGTCACTCACCAATCAGTGCTGTCACTCTCTATACACAGTTCGCGCGATTGCAAAGTGAAAGCAAAAAACAAGCGCAAATTCAAAACGCGATTTCAATATGTCACATATTGACAGTGGCTCACCGATGCCAATGACATAATTACCCAGCTACATTTCCGAAAGAATGCAAACGCATTGACATATATTTTTCCTTCCTACGATAGCCCGACAGGCAGGGCAGAGATAGATTTTGGTAGCCCGACTGGAAAAATCGCTAGCCCCGGGACGTCGGGCTAGCGATTTTGCGAGCCCTGTATCTGATTGAGAAAAAGAGAGTTTATTACAGAGAAATGGCTCTTTCCAAAATAAAAGCTATACTATACGCTTCTTCTGGGCTATATTCTCAGCAGCATATTAAACATATCAGGTCCCCATAAGGAGAATCATGTGCTAACGGCTGTCTAAATGACTCGGGTAAAGTTTGTAGCATGCGTGCTTGTTGTTTTTGTCTGCTTCCACTTGTCTTTGCACTAGGATGATGTCGGCGTAAATGTGCAGTCATATTCGTTGTGTTCCCACTAGTGTTGTCAGCGTTAATCTCGTTGAAATGACGTTAACGCCACAACACGGCAAATCTCCGTTAACGAGCTACCACAGATCGCCCCGTGCGTGGGGCTGGACGGCCAACACGTTAACGAGCTAACTGCGCTAACACACTAGTTCCCACCAATGTAATTGAGCATTGCGTGGCACATCAACATACTGTTTTACTTTAGTCCATGACAGGCTTACATTCAGGGTCATACGTCACATGAAAACCAAAATAGTTCCAAACGCCAGATCTGAATGAGGGTGGGGGAGGTTCAATTTGCCATGTTGCAAGGAGAGCTTAACTTCTGTCTCGCTAGCTTGCCCTGCGCTCAGTGAATCTGCGTTCGACTACTCCGCCTAGGCTGCACTGTCGAGCGCAGATCCACTGAGCGCGCAACACAGACAGCATGGTCAGAAGGAAAGTTGATAAAATAAATTAAAAATTTTGTATTGTTCGATACATATGCGTACCAAACCGAAAGCACTGTATCAAACGATTCAATATCGATACGAGTATTGTTGCACCCCTAATAAAAAAAAAAAAAAATATATATATATATATATATATATATATATATATATATATATATATATATATATACACACATAACAGCAGTGAGCTTGACCTCTGGGTCAAAGATTCAAGTTGCAGTTATTTATATTTCCTATCACCTTAAATCTTCATTCAAAGACAGGTACCTTTGACAGTGTATACACAGATGTATTATACATTGGAGACAAATATTGTTCGTTTGACATGTTGACATAGGCTACGTTCACACTGCAGGTCTTAATGCTCAATTTTTTGATCAAATCCGATGACCCGATTTTTTTGTCTGCTCGTTCACACTACAAATAAAATGCGACAGCAAACGCGCTCTAGTGTGAACGCTCAAAGCGGCCCACATGCGCAAAAGAAAATGTCATACACAACGCGCTCTGTTTAGACCCAGAGCAAACAATATTGTTTGACTGATGGCCCTTAATATAAAGACTTCAGACTTTACGTTTCCCAATTTTTGCTTTAAGTTATTTTGTTATTTACATAATAATGTAAATAACCTAATAATTGTCCTTATTGCTGTTTTAGAGAGGAGCGGTGCTTCAATCAGAATCAGAATCAGAATCAGAATACTTTATTGATCCCTGGGGGAAATTATTTTTTGTTACAGTGCTCCATTATAAACCAACATTAAGACAAGACAGACAATACGTTAACTAAGAATAGTACAATATATACATATATATACATACATACATAAGTCACTCATAAATAAATAGCTGGAAAAGAAACATGTGTAGTTGTAGCAGTAACCAGTGTGTCAAGTGGATGCGTTGTACAGGGAGATGGCCACAGGCAGGAAAGATTTCCTGTGTCGTTCAGTGGTGCTTTTCGGTAATCTCAGTCTCTCACTGAACGTGCTCCTGTGACTGACCAGCATGTCATGGAGTGGGTGGGAGGTGTTATCCAACATTGTCTTTATCTTGGACAGCATCCGCCTCTCCGACACCACCTTGAGGGAGTCCAGCTCCATCCCCACAACATTGCTGGCCTTACGGATTAGTTTATTGAGTCTGTTGGCATCTGCGACCCTCAGCCTGCTCCCCCAGCATGCAACAGCATAGAGGGTCGCACTGGCCACAACAGACTCATAGAAAATTCTGAGCATTTTCTGGCATATGTTGAAGGACCTCAGTCGCCTCAAAAAATAGAGACGACTCTGGCCCTTCCTGTAAAGTGCTGTGGTGTTTTTAGCCCAGTCCAGTTTATTGTCAATGTGTACTCCAAGGTATTTATAGTCCTCCACAATGTCAACACTGACCCCCTGGATTGAAACAGGGGTCAAGTGTTTCCTGGTCTTCCTGAAGTCCACGATCAGTTCCTTGGTCTTTGCCACGTTGAGCTGCAGATGATTCTGCTCACACCACATGACAAAGGAGTCGACCACAGCCCGGTACTCTGTCTCATCATCCCTGCTGATGTATCCAACCACCGCAGAGTCATCAGAAAACTTCTGAAGATGGCAGGTCTCTGTGCAGTGGCTGAAGTCTGTGGTGTAGAGGGTGAAGGATTCAAAGGATAGTTGCAGATTTCTGTCAGAATCTGCAGATTATACAGTACAAATAAAATGTTCACGTTTCTCCAAAGCTTTCTTCCCAGCAGTTTCACCGGATGGCCAGGAAGCGTTCGCGATGTCTTATCGGGCGCTTCTCCGGCGCTGATAATTGGTGTCTGTCTTGTGTCAGTGACGCAAAAGACGGATTTAATGCGACTTGACCATTCACACAGCAGTCGCTTTCTGAAACATCGGATATGTATCGGATTCAGTACCACATACGAAAGTGACCCAGATTTGAAAATATCGGATTTGTGCCGTTCACACTGTCATACCATGATCGGATATGGGTCGCATGGGGTCAAAAAATCGGATTTGATGCGCTTTCGCCTGCAGTGTGAACGTAGCCATTATTACATTTGGCTTAATGCTTACATATATGTGTAAAAAGAAAATGCAAGAGCTTTGAAAACTGTGTCTGATAAAATGAAGAGTAGACTGATATATTAAATATTCCTTTATTGGGTGAGAAAATTAGACCATGTCATAACTGCTTTAAGTCATACAGAATAGATATCAGAGCCTTAAACAGGCTGACTTCTGCTAAATGGGTCAAACTGGGCAGAAAGTATACAAACACATAACATCCTTATAGAATATGATGTAACACTATAGATCAACTTACCTCAGAATATATAAAGCATATAAACAATTCCAGCAATATGATGCAACAAACACAGCAGTGCTACTAATCCAAAATACTCAAAGCTTCATAGAACTGAAACAAACATTTATTTTTAGGTCCATTCTGCTGCTGATACATACTTTGGGTTTCTGAATATTAAACTTGTTTCTGCCTTTCATAGTGTTTAACTTGAAAGCCCTGAGTACTTTCTCCCACACTGAAAACATTATTTGAACATTACCTAATAAGACTGATTCAGGACAGACAATTAGTTATTTTAAACATTTCTAGCAGTCCTTCACAAACAGGGAACAGCCGAGTGGGGGAAAAACGGTTAGACATGAACAGGTTGGTGGTGTACCTGGGGCTTCTGTTTAAGACTATGCTTCCTCCGCTGGCAAAAGCGTCTGTGTCCTTCTGCTGAGCAGCCTCTGAGCTGGGCTGGTCTCCAGGCCTTATGATGGTGTGTTGCGATGGTCCAGAATCTCAAGATCCAGGTCCTGCCCCGCCATTTTTACTCTGAGGGTAACCTGGTGAAGATGTTTTGTGCTGGAAATTCCACAGTCGACTAAATCTCACAAACTCACTGGACATATACTGTGGTCCATTTTCTGAAACAATAATGTCCGGGATGCCCTGTCTGGCAAAGTGAGCCTTTAACTTTCTAATCACTGTGGTGGACTTAGTGTCCGGGAGATAGTCGAATTCCCAGAAGTTTGAATAGTAGTCCACTGTGATAAGGTAGTCCTTGTTGTGGAATATAAACAGGTCTGTGCCCACCTTAGCCCATGGTCTAGTCGGGATCTCATGTGGGACCAAAGTCTCTTTCTGCTGTCTGTAGTCAACTGACCTGCAGATGTCACACTTAGTCACATAAGTCTTAATTTGTTCGTTCATGTCTGGCCAATACACACACTCTCTGGCTCTCTTTAGACAACCTTCTACGCCTAGGTGTGTCGAGTGTAGTCTACCTATGATCTCCTACCTCTTGGTATTCAGGACAACAACACGCTCACCTCTAAACACAAGTCCATCCTGACTACTTAGTTCATCCTGGAATGAGAAGTATGATTTGATGTCACTGTCAATGTCTCTTTTGTCAGTCAGCCAACCTCTGTGCATTGTATCAATGAGGATCCTTAGTGCTTTGCCCTCTTGTATAGCAGTCCTTATCCTGTTTAGTATGTCAGGTGAGATGGGTGCATGAGTGACCATGTTAATGCTCTCTATTTCCTCCTCTATGGAGCCCTGCGGTGAGCACTCTGGAAGATATGCCCTACTCAACGTGTCTGCTAATAACATGTCTTTCCCTGACACATACACCACATCTAAGTCGTATTTCTGAATGTGCATAAGCATCCTTTGCAACCGTTTGGGTGCACTCAACAACAGTTTTCTTACAATGGTCTCTAAGGGTTTGTGATCACTCTATACTACCACTTTACGACCATATGTGTACTGATGAAACTTCTCCATACTGAAAACTACAGCCAAAAGCTCTTTTTCGATCTGGGCATAACCTTGCTCTGTACGTGTAAGTGCTCTACTCGCAAAAGCCACAGGCTTATCCTTCTGCATGAGCGCTGCACCTAACCCTTTGTCAGAAGCGTCACATCGTACTGTCAGCTCTTCCTTTGGGCAGTAATACTTCAGGACTGGAGCCTGTGCTATAGTCTGTTTCAGTCTCTGGAATGCGTCCTCATGTCGAGTCGTCCATTTCCACTCACTGTCTTTGTGTGTCAGTTGTCTCAGTATGTCACAGTGGTCGGACAGATGTGGACAAAACCTGCTAAGTAGTTCACTATACCTAACAGTCTCTGTACTGCCTTCACGTAGGTCTGGGCATTTACTCTATAGCCCTAACCTTCTCTGGGTCTATTTTCAGACCATTGCATGTCAGCTATTGCCCAATGTACATAGTCTAGTGATGGTAAATTCGATTCTTTTTACTAAATCGAGTTTCAACGAGTCACTCACCAAAGTGAATCGAGTTTTTTGAGTCATTTGAGTCACTGAGTCAGTTGACCAGAGAGTGCAAAAAATGTACATTTTCACTCAAACTTAATTTGTTTCTCTTTTCATGTAAATCCTACTGCTAAGATGAGTGATTGAAAAAGAAAAACAACTATTTTTATAGAGCAAAAAAGAGCAAAAAAAAAAAAAAAAAGATTTCTAAAGGGAACATCTATTTTATTTATTTATTTTTTATTTTATTTTATTATTATTTTCCTCAAATGTGTCAAATATATGGCTGTATCCCAATTCGGGGTCTGCAGCCTTAAAGGCCGCATTTTAAGGCCGATTACGTCACAGCGACGCGACGAAGGCTGCTCGAAATGCGGCCCTCAAATGCGTCCTTCATTTCCTTGAATTTTAAGTATGTGGCGGTGTAGAATTCATGGCCCAACATATCCCAGACTTCATAGCGCGGCGGTGGGTGTGGATAATTTTGCAGAAAAAAACGGTGGAAGCGGAGCGGCTGAAGAGTAAACTTTTAAAAGTAAGTATGAATATTATGTAAGCCTTTACTTTAAAATATACACCGTTCAATATTTGACCTTAATCTTACAGAGAATGTGATGATTTTATGGATAATTAAAGTCAGTCATATATCCACAAACAGAACAAGCTGAAAGTCAGTGATGCCGCTCGGCTTGCAGTCCTGAATATCACAGCACAAGCAGGATTCGCTGCACTGTTAATGTTAGCTATGTTATATTGCTGCCTCTGTTCGGTGGTGTCGAGCCAAACAGACTTTAACGTGAACGAGCTGACGGTTCACTTGTTAAGCTGAAAGAAAGATGCTTTAATCACAGGAGTCGCACATGTGTCCACTGCACCATCTGGGAACTCTTCTTGTTTAGCACTCGTAATAACAAACACTAAATCCTCGTTCTGAGACTGTCACCTGTCTGTCTGTCCTGCACTGTCTCTGTTTTTCTTTCTCTCTGATTGTGTAACAAAAGTATGAACATGTATTTATAAGTTACACTTGTGTTTGAATCCTGCAGCTTATCACACATTTGATTTCCATGTGTGACAACTGCTAACCAGATTCTTACTCTGGATGGCATTACCTTGGCCTCCACTGTGAGGAACCTTGGAGTCATTTTTGAACATTTTTGTCTCAGAGTGATGCTGAAAAACTAGTTCATGCATTTATTACTTAGGCTACTTGGACTACTGGACTACTGTAATTCATTATTATCAGGATGTCCTAAAAACTCCCTGAAAAGCCTTCAGTTAATCCAAAATGCTGCAGCAAGAGTACTGACAGGGACTAGAAAGAGAGAGCATATTTCTCCTGTTTTGGCTTCCCTTCATTGGCTTCCTGTTAAATCCAGAATTGAATTCAAAATCCTGCTCCTCACATACAAGGTCTTAAATGATCAGACCCCATCTTATCTTAATGACCTTGTAGTACCATATCACCCTATTAGAGCACTTCGCTCTCGCACTGCAGGCCTACTTGTTGTTCCTAGAGTATTTAAAAGTAGAATGGGAGGGAGAGCCTTCAGTTTTCAGGCCCCTCTTCTGTGGAACCAGCTTCCAGTTTGGATTCGGGAGACAGACACTATCTCTACTTTTAAGATTAGGCTTAAAACTTTCCTTTTTGCTAAAGCATATAGTTAGGGCTGGACCAGGTGACCCTGAATCCTCCCTTAGTTATGCTGCAATAGACATAGGCTGCCGGGGGATTCCCATGATGCATTGAGTTTTTCCTTTCTAGTCACCTTTCTCACTCACTATGTGTTAATCGACCTCTCTGCATTGAATCATATCTGTTATTAACCTCTGTCTCTCTTCCACAGCATGTCTTTATCCTGTCTTCCTTCTCTCACCCCAACCGGTCGCAGCAGATGGCCGCCCCTCCCTGAGCCTGGTTCTGCCGGAGGTTTCTTCCTGTTAAAAGGGAGTTTTTCCTTCCCAAAGTGCCAAAGTGCTTGCTCATAGGGGGTCATATGATTGTTGGGTTTTTCTCTGTATCTATGAAGCGCCTTGAGGCGACTTTTGTTGTGATTTGGCGCTATATAAATAAAATTGAATTGAATTGAATTGAAATTGAACCAGGACGAGCCTGCTAAGGACAAAAGTCATTCCAGCCCTGCGGGAGTTGTAGATGAAACAGAAGCGCCAAAAAGTGTGCTATGATCGATCAGCAAGAGACATGGACTCTTTGAAGCTAGGGAACAGTGTCAGAGTTCAGCCTTTTGACCGCCATTCCACTTGGAGCAGGGGAGTGATGATTGGGACTGTTGACCCGAGGTCCTATGAGGTGCAGTTGGACTCTGGAAGTGTCCTGAGGAGGAATCGGACGCACCTGAGACATGCAGGCATGATAGATCAAGAAAACGCCATGACAGACACTGGGGTGCTGAGCAGCTCAGTGACAGCTCAGTCAGAAACTCGTGAGCAGCAGATCAAGACTGACGAGGTTTCAGGGGGTGTCAGGACAAGGTCAGGCCGAAACGTGGTTCAGCCACTTGGGTACAAGGACTATGTTACATAATGAGGACTTGACAGCCTGTATTGTTTGAGGGGAAGAGTTGTGTATTCTGTGGAAATTGATGTTCACTATAGTTTGCAGAAATGTACGTTTGAATAGTGAAATGCTTTTGTATTCTTTGAGTGTTTCATATTGTTTTGTCCCTCAGTAAGAAGAAGGACAAATCAAAACAAAAAACAAGGACTTCTGTTGTTTTAAAATAAAAAAAATAAATAAAAAAAAGAGAAGGGATGTAATAATGTGAATTATTGTTTGCAGGACGATTCGTTCCACAATGGATTGTGTTGCTGCACAGACGTTTTAGAGTGTGACACAAGTAAGGAGTGTTGGGCCAGATCGTTAGGCTGTATGTTATTGTTTACATGGCAGAGGGCCAATCTGAGTCGCATGTCTTGTTAATAAACCTTACCCCTGTTGGGTAGGAAACAGATATTCTGGAGTCTGTCGTGAATGAGACCAGAATATAACATCCGCCTCCTGATAGTCAACCTCCACCGGCCCAGGACTCACAGAGGCGGGGCAATGGGAGGGACACTGGGGGAGGGGCCAGCAGTGAATCAGCAAACGGGTGTGGGAGAGGACCCAGCCCACGGCCTGCCTATCTGGTCTCCACTCCAGTGGCAGCTGCGTTAACCCGAGCTGCGTGAGTGGCGAGATAGTCTTGATATGCTAGAGAACACACAATTCAGGAAGAAGACAAATTTATTTGTTTTACATAATGAAATTATCTTTCCTCGAAAACAAATGCAATGTTAATAGAAGAAACTGGAAGAGGACTGAAGAGAAATAGCTCCATGTGTTGTGTGAGAATATTTAATTTGTAATTTCCATCAGCTTTTTCCTTCTTCTTTAACCATACTAGACATTTGTCTTTTGATACATTGGATTGCCTTTCTTAATTTTTGCAATGTTGCATGTCCCGTGCTAACGTTATTAAGTAGCTTTGTGTGGAACTGATATCCTTTAAATCTCTCCTTCTGTTTGTATTTTATACATCACGCTCCTCCAGGTTTGACCAAGACTTAGAAAGCAAACACAGGTAGATGTAAAGTGGAAGGTTATTGGGAGTGAAACCACCAAACAAATATTTTAGTTTGCATACAGCAAAGTGTAACCATTGCTTTCTTCTCATTAGAGAACCAAATGAAGTCATCATTTATACTGTCACACCATTAACATGATGGAAAACAACACATGAATGGCAAATTGAAAGACCATTAAAAACCATAAAAAGACCATTAAAGAATAATATAGCTTCAAACTGTTCCCATAATTTAATTTTAAACACACAGGGGAAATTAATATACCTGTACTGTAAACACAATTATAGATTGTAAGAGTAATATTTTTAAAGGTATTTTCACTTGTCTGCCTTTCCATCTCCTTTTCTTCCTATTCTGTTTTTAATGTATTTTCTTTTGTGTGTCTATGACAAAATGTGAGGACTGTATATACAGGGAGTGCAGAATTATTAGGCAAGTTGTATTTTTGAGGAATAATTTTATTATTGAACAACAACCATGTTCTCAATGAACCCAAAAAACTCATTAATATCAAAGCTGAATGTTTTTGGAAGTAGTTTTTAGTTTGTTTTTAGTTTTAGCTATTTTAGGGGGATATCTGTGTGTGCAGGTGACTATTACTGTGCATAATTATTAGGCAACTTAACAAAAAACAAATATATATCCATTTCAATTATTTATTTTTACCAGTGAAACCAATATAACATCTCCACATTCACAAATATACATTTCTGACATTCAAAAACAAAACAAAAACAAATCAGCGACCAATATAGCCACCTTTCTTTGCAAGGACACTCAAAAGCCTGCCATCCATGGATTCTGTCAGTGTTTTGATCTGTTCACCATCAACATTGCGTGCAGCAGCAACCACAGCCTCCCAGACACTGTTCAGAGAGGTGTACTGTTTTCCCTCCTTGTAAATCTCACATTTGATGATGGACCACAGGTTCTCAATGGGGTTCAGATCAGGTGAACAAGGAGGCCATGTCATTAGTTTTTCTTCTTTTATACCCTTTCTTGCCAGCCACGCTGTGGAGTACTTGGACGCGTGTGATGGAGCATTGTCCTGCATGAAAATCATGTTTTTCTTGAAGGATGCAGACTTCTTCCTGTACCACTGCTTGAAGAAGGTGTCTTCCAGAAACTGGCAGTAGGACTGGGAGTTGAGCTTGACTCCATCCTCAACCCGAAAAGGCCCCACAAGCTCATCTTTGATGATACCAGCCCAAACCAGTACTCCACCTCCACCTTGCTGGCGTCTGAGTCGGACTGGAGCTCTCTGCCCTTTACCAATCCAGCCACGGGCCCATCCATCTGGCCCATCAAGACTCACTCTCATTTCATCAGTCCATAAAACCTTAGAAAAATCAGTCTTGAGATATTTCTTGGCCCAGTCTTGACGTTTCAGCTTGTGTGTCTTGTTCAGTGGTGGTCGTCTTTCAGCCTTTCTTACCTTGGCCATGTGTCTGAGTATTGCACACCTTGTGCTTTTGGGCACTCCAGTGATGTAGTGATGTTGCAGCTCTGAAATATGGCCAAACTGGTGGCAAGTGGCATGTTGGCAGCTGCACGCTTGACTTTTCTCAGTTCATGGGCAGTTATTTTGCGCCTTGGTTTTTCCACACGCTTCTTGCAACCCTGTTGACTATTTTGAATGAAACGCTTGATTGTTCGATGATCACGCTTCAGAAGCTTTGCAATTTTGAGACTGCTGCATCCCTCTGCAAGATATCTCACTATTTTTGACTTTTCTGAGCCTGTCAAGTCCTTCTTTTGACCCATTTTGCCAAAGGAAAGGACGTTGCCTAATAATTATGCACACCTGATATAGGGTGTTGATGTCATTAGACCACACCCCTTCTCATTACAGAGATGCACATCACCTAATATGCTTAATAGGTAGTAGGCTTTCGAGCCTATACAGCTTGGAGTAAGACAACATGCATGAAGAGGATGATGTGGACAAAATACTCATTTGCCTAATAATTCTGCACTCCCTGTAATTGTTTTTAATTGAATTTTTATCCTTTTGTTACGATCATAACATTTATCAAAACATGTTCTACATTTTCCTATTACATAGATTTACTATTTACAGTGAGGTTTATAAAGTAGGATAGTTTAAAAAAAAGAATTCAGTCCAAGCCCTGTCAAGCCCAGCAGTTTCTGAAACCTCACATGTGGCATTTGCACTGTTACTTAACCACCTGCCTGAATACAAAATGAGGAATTAGTTTTGGATGTGCCCTGCCATACACAACATGCAGAGACTTGGTCAGTTACTGGGTACTGCAAACCAAACAATTTTGTTGCACTACGTACTAGTATTAGCTGGATACTTTCATTCCTTATTGACTTTCCTATTCGGATGCTGCAGAAGGTTTGGAAACATTGCTCAAAATGTTGGTTCAAAACATCCACTTCACCTGACCCCAAATAATTGAAGTTTTGGTGTGTTTCTCCCCGGGATAACTTTTTTCACTCCAGTTTAGAGATGGCTCACCTGCTGCTTCTAGGTTTGATTTACAGTATGTGGGAGAAAACTGACACAGCAAACTCCCAAAAAGGTTTTAAAAAAGCATCAGCTGCAGCAACCATAGCACAGGACCATATTATACATTCACTATATTCACTCCTTTATATACTGACAAAAAATACATAAACAAAAATACAATTGCAGTCACGCTAAGGAAGCCGACCCAGCCCCAAAAGTCACTACCCTGGAAAAATGAAAATCTGTAGCTTAAGTTTTTGTCTGTAAATGGTCTAATTGCTTCTGAAAATCCACTAAATTAAAAGTCCACAGGCCTCATGTGAAAGAGTGCACAACTGTATGACATGGTTTGATAAACGATGCCATGACTGTATACAATGTTATGAAAAGTTAAATGAAAGTATTTGCCCCATCCTAATTTCTAACCCTAACCCATTCATCATACTTACATGTCATCAAAAACATTTAATATTAGACAAAAACAACCTGAAAATATTATCAAAATCCATTTTTTTAAATGATGAGTTCTTTTATTAAGAGAAAAGAAGCATTTCAAATCCTACTTGGCCCTGAGTGAAACAAGAAATGTGGTTGTACCAGTTAGTAGATTTATTGTTGTTGTGCACATGCATCAAAGACCAAAGAATTGATTGTGGATTTTAGGAGGACCAGGAAACCAGTGACCCCTGTTTCAATCCAGGTGGTCGAATTGGACATTGTGGAGGACTATGAATACCTTTAAATACACAAAGACAATAAATTGAACTTGGTTAAAGACACCACTGCACTTTACAGGAAGGGCCAGAGTGGTCTCTGTTTTCTGAGGCGGCTGAGGTCCTTCAACATCTGTCAGACAACGCTCAGGACTTTCTGAGTCTGTTGTGGCCGGTGCCGTCCTCTATGCTGTTGCATGCTGGGGCAGCAGGTTGAAGGTCACAGATCCCAACAGACTCACTAAACTGATCTGCAAGCCCAGTAATGTTGTGTGGATGGAGATGGACTCCCTTAAGGTGGTGTCAGAGAAGCAGATGTTGTCCAAAATAAGGACAATGCTGGACAATACCTCCCATCTACTCCATGACATTCCAGCTATTCACAGGAGCACATTCAGTGCATTACATTACAAATGCACACAGAAAATCATTCCTGCCTGCGGCTATAAAATTCCTCCATCTAGTTTTCAGTACACACTGCAGTAGTTGCACACAATTAGTATCTGCACATCCTCTATAGTTACAATAACAAAATAATACAGCCTTACACTTTACAGTACAATTTTAATTGTATATATTAATTTTTCTTATATGTTTAAAATGTATTATATTATATTTTTACATGTTTCTTCCCACAGCCAAAGACATTCAGTGAGTGGGGTTAGGTTAAATGGTTAAACCTAAATTGCCCAAAGGTGTGAATGTGAATGCAAATTGTTGACTGTTTCTATGTGTTAGCCCTATGACAGACTGGGGACCTGTCCAGGGTGTTTCGCCCTGTGTAGCTCGGATAGGGTCCAGCGCCCACCTCATTTAAATGAGCTTTTTGTATATATTAGAGCTGTTTCTTATATTTAGTAACTTTGCAATAAGTTGTGTTGTTTTATTTAGTTTAGTCAGTTACTGTTCTTATTGTCTTGAAGTAACGGAAACCACATATTTTCCTCAGGGATTAATAAAGTATTTTGATATCACTTTTGACAGCAAGAAACAAAATCAAGCATTTGAATAACTGGCAATGAGTCTTTCACATCACTGTAGAGGAATTCTGACCCATTCTTCTTTACAGAATTGTTTTAATTCATCCACATTGAAGAGGTTTTGTACATGAATGGCCTGTTTAAGGCCAAACCATCTCAGTCTGGTTTAAGTGACTTCTAAGTCACAAAACCTTCATTTCTTTATTTCTTTATTTAGCCATTCAAAGGTGCAAAAACTAGAGAGAAATCTTAAAAAAAAAGACTGTAAGTCTGAACCTTTATATTTGTTTTCCTGAAAAGAAAAGAAACATCATTGGTTAAATGTGCTGTTTGAAAATTACTGGCAGGTGACTTTGGCATTCTCCCACAATAAAAATTAGATAATTAAGCATTAAGCATAAAAATACAAATAAACAAATGAGATAAATAATCTACTACTATCTAATATCCAAAGTAAATAGAAGGAAATTCAAATGAATAGTACAAAGCTCAGTAACAAATAAAATGTAGTCTCTCCTCACAGTCATGAGCGTCCCAAACAGCCTTGTTCCCTCCTGTCACCTGTAAGGCTCCACACTTTATCTTAGCATGTGGACATGATGGTTTTCCTTCTTCACCCCAGGCCTCATAGTCCATCTCCTGCCCATCCACCCACAGCCAGTCCCCAGCCAGAAAGCGCAATCCAGTCCAGACATGTTCAGTGGTGTTATGTTTGCTCAGCTCTTTCTGGATGAGCAGCATCTCAGTTTCAGATGCCACACTGGCCAGGTCATCATGGTGCTCCCTGCAGTACTCCAGAGCTTCCTCCCAAGTCTTTTCCTGCTTCACCACTGCTGGACTGTAGCAGAAGAAGGTTATTTTATATAATAGGCTTGCATCATACCACTTGCTTTCCCACATACAGCCATAGTCTTCATGACCCAGAAGATAGTCATCAGGCTGACCTGGTTCCCACAAATACCAGGTTGGTGCTCCACCTCCTGACCACAGCCATTCTTTTCGGTTTGAGGAATTTCTTACCAGTCCTATCCAGATAAAGTCATTGACATTGCTGGAGAGCTGCTGAAGTTTGTCATTATCCCTCTCATTACTGACAGGGGCCAGGTCTGTGTAATGCTGCTGACAGTACTTCTGAGCTTCAAGCCAATCCATTTTCTGGTCAATGTAAACGTACTTGGAAAAAGTTGCAGACAAGCTAAGCAGTAGCAGGATGAAGATGAAGATTTGATCCATAGTTGATTTACTCCAAAAAGTTCATCAGAGTGGTGGGGATCGAAACAGTTTGGAAAATGTATGCTGGAGATGTGAGTTTTACCTTTCAAAACCTATTTGCATGACAGGACTGCCCTTTCATTGTCAGTACCTGTTAGTATTCAGGAACACACACCTTATGCTCACTTGTTCAAGTAGCTGATAACTCACCAAAAACTCAAAAGAGACCAATTTTGATATCTCAAACACATCAAAACTTGAATGAAATTTCTATTTCATATACGGAACTTGAAAATGTATGAACATTTATTATCACAATTTTCAAAAAGCAGAAGATTAGAGGACAGTTAAAGACACTGACTAATATTAATATTAACATATATTTGAATCCGGTTCTCCAAATCCAACAATTTTCATTTTGAACTTAACTTATTGCTCTCAATCCTAGAGCTATAAATTATTTCCTCCAACATCATTATATATAGTGGGGCAAAAAAGTATTTAGTCAGCCACCGATTGTGCAAGTTCCCCCACTTAAAATGATGACAGAGGTCAGTAATTTGCACCAGAGGTACACTTCAACTGTGAGAGACAGAATGTGAAAAAAAAATCCATGAATTCACATGGTAGGATTTGTAAAGAATTTATTCGTAAATTAGGGTGGAAAATAAGTATTTGGTCACCTCAAATAAGGAAAATCTCTGGCTCTCACAGACCTGTAACGTCTTCTGTAAGAAGCTTTTCTGTCCCCCACTCGTTACCTGTATGAATGGCACCTGTTTGAACTCATCATCTGTATAAAAGACACCTGTCCACAGCCTCAAACAGTCAGACTCCAAACGCCGCCATGGCCAAGACCAAAGAGCTTTCGAAGGACACCAGGAAAAGTATTGTAGACCTGCACCAGACTGGGAAGAGTGAATCTACAATAGGCAAGCAGCTTGGTGTGAAAAAATCAACTGTGGGAGCAATCATCAGAAAATGGAAGACATACAAGACCACTGATAATCTCCCTCGATCTGGGGCTCCACGCAAGATCTCATCCCGTGGGGTCAAAATGATCATGAGAACGGTGAGCAAAGATCCCAGAACCACACGGGGGGACCTGGTGAATGACCTGCAGAGAGCTGGGACCAAAGTAACAAAGCTCACCATCAGTAACACACTACAACGGCAGGGAATCAAATCCCGCAGTGCCAGACGTGTTCCGCTGCTGAAGCCAGTGCATGTCCAGGCCCGTCTGAAGTTTGCCAGAGAGCACATGGATGATACAGCAGAGGATTGGGAGAATGTCATGTGGTCAGATGAAACCAAAGTAGAACTTTTTGGTATAAACTCAACTCGTCGTGTTTGGAGGAAGAAGAATACTGAGTTGCATCCCAAGAACACCATACCTACTGTGAAGCATGGGGGTGGAAACATCATGCTATGGGGCTGTTTTTCTGCCAAGGGGACAGGACGACTGATCCGTGTTAAGGACAGAATGAATGGGGCCATGTATCGTGAGATTTTGAGCCAAAACCTCCTTCCATCAGTGAGAACTTTGAAGATGAAACGAGGCTGAGTCTTCCAACATGACAATGATCCAAAACACACCGCCCGGGCAACAAAGGAGTGGCTCCGTAAGAAGCATTTGAAAGTCCTGGAGTGGCCTAGCCAGTCTCCAGACCTCAACCCCATAGAAAATCTGTGGCGGGAGTTGAAAGTCCGTGTTGCTCGGCGACAGCCCCAAAACATCACTGCTCTCGAGAAGATCTACATGGAGGAATGGGCCAAAATACCAGCTACTGTGTGTGCAAACCTGGTAAAGACCTATAGTAAACGTTTGACCTCTGTTATTGCCAACAAAGGTTATGTTACAAAGTATTGAGTTGTATTTTTGTTATTGACCAAATATTTATTTTCCACCCTGATTTACGAATAAATTCTTTACAAATCCTACCATGTGGATTCATGGATTTTTTTTCACATTCTGTCTCTCACAGTTGAAGTGTACCTCTGGTGCAAATTACTGACCTCTGTCATCATTTTAGGTGGGGGAACTTGCACAATCGGTGGCTGACTAAATACTTTTTTGCCCCACTGTAGTAGTGGGCGACTGATATAGCTTTACAGCTGGGCCACTACTGCTTCTCTGGGCTACCTTTACAGAAGTGCTGCTGCTTTGCCTTTTTATGTTCTTTGTGCTTTGTCTTTTTTTTTTTGCCAACTATCTTCTTTTGTTTAGGTTTTCTTCTGCCCATTTCAGTAACTGGCAGGGAATTAATTAGCTTGAGTCACTTTTTGTCTTATGCACAACTAACTTGTTTGAATGTTTGATCTTTGCACATTCCTCTGGCATTTTTAGGTTTAGGTTTTTAGATTAGCGTTTAAGCGCTGGGAAGTTATCTGCTCAGAAGAGAAAATGTAATTTGTTTTGTGTTTGTACATTTGGTTTCTCAACGTTTTATTTGTAAATTCTCAGTTTTTGTGTTACACCACTTTTAGGAGGCCCTTTTTCTAGCTGCAGATAACCAGTGTGTTTCTGCAGTAGTGCTAACCACAGAGGGTGTGTATTTGATTTTTGTTTTGGATACATTAATAATTCGTTTTCTTTTACTCGGAAGCTGAAGAGCTAAAGTGGAGGTGACTGGGCGTTGTCCAGTTTCCCTTATGTGAGGAGAAAACTCTTAGGAGGCAAGAAACACAGACTCAAAGATTTTACATGTACATGGGCGATGCCCCGACACGATCCGATCTGCTCTGCACCAACGTGTGCACTGTGTGTGTGTTAGAGAGGAATCGCGCGGGGCGTCAGTACTTCCTTTATTTTATACTCAAACAACAATAGGCGTGGCATGTATAGAATTCAATAACAACTCCTTAAAAGGAAAAACCATTAGCTTATCTGTTGAAACAGGAGGTAGCTGTTTAGCTGTCACAGCACTTATTTTCTGCACACAATGTCTCACTTCCCTTTCCTGCAGTTGTACAACTCATAAGCTCTTCTTCCTTTAAATGAAGCTACAAATAAACATAACACAAAACTCAAAATCTCCCAACACCTTACAATTGTAAAAGGTTTTAAGCTCCCACTTGCCACGCCAGCATTCTAGTGTGTGTGTGTATGACATCATTGCTTCCTCACTCTTTTCCACATTATTTCCACCCCTTTGTGTTGCCACATATTCATGACATATTTATTAACCGTACATACTAACATTCAGAAGGTGAAAGCTTACATATTAAAACTTTTGAGTTTAAAGTAACTGCTGTTAGGCAGCTAAAAGTGTTTAGGTGTGTTGAAGAAAGACCCTATGCCAAGTTAATAACTTTGACTCACAATAACTGTATCTTATCAAACAAATGAGGCTCACAGGGTGCTAAATTTGGCAGTTTTCTTTCAGAAGTCCCAGACTTAGAAACACTTTGAACCCATACTGTGGAAAGCCGAGCTTTCCAACACCCGAGCACCACACCACCATAGTGGCATAAAGTGAAAAAAAAACAAGCATATTGGGCCAAGCTAAACAAATTTTTAATTTCCATAAGGCAAAACTGAAATGTTGCTGGCTTCACATCAGACAAACAAATCACTGTATTCAGGAACAAGACAAAGTCATTTTACATATTGTTATGTTTTCCTAATGGAAAAAACAAATGCAGAAGTCAGGAAAAGTATTTCAAAGAGGACTGAAGTCCTACACTGAACTGGCCTTTGCTCTCTTTTGCATTCTTTCATTGTTTGTGCTGTGATTATTGTGTAATTTTGTTTGGAACTGCTATCAGCAAAAGTACTAGAAACTGTCTGTGTCAGATTTGTCCAACACTTGTCCTTCAGAATTGGAGCTGAGATTTGTCAGCAGGTTCACTGGCAGTTCCAGGCCAGGCAGGTGACACAACTGATAACAACGATCATGCCTTCCTTATTTCAGTAGAGTGCCAGAAAAGAGGAATAAACCTCACCAGCATCTCATCCACTGCCTGCATCTTGGGTCCTTCTTCCAACTCCACACGGCTCGCCTCGGCAGCCGTGACAGTACGAACCGGCCACAATGGACCCAGCAGCATCCAACCCGCCCGAGGAGCTCCGGGAGGATATTATTTATTCTGTGGACCGTTTAATTAATTTATGGCTGGGGCATGAGGAGAAGGGATTCCGCCAAGCCATAACTACTCGATTGGAGCGACTGGTTTCCGGTCTCCCCTGGCTGTTCAGCTCACTCCACCACAACGAGCTGCACCTTCACCCCCCTACCGCTTGTCTGCTCAGCCCACCGGAGGATATGCAGTCCGAACTGCCGGATGTGGAGTTACCCGGCCTGTCGGAGCGTTCTCCGGGGAGGAAGCAACGTTCGCGTCGTAGGCGCCTCACCCCACAGCCGGGTGGTCGGACTTCAGAAATGCCGGCTTTGGTGAGTGAAAAAGACGCTCTTTCTGTTTCACCAGACTTTGGGACTGTTAATTCTGGGGCTGTGTTTATTCAGTTAGCCGCCCGGCCTCAAGCTCAGTTAGCCGCCCGGCCTCAAGCTCAGTCGCCACCTCCACCACATTCAGCCTCAGAATCCACAGCTCAATTACAGTCACAGCCAGACTTTTTACAAACCATGTTACAATCCATAGCCCAGTCTGTAGCTCAGTTGGCAGAGGAATCATTAGCCCTATCATCAGTTCAGCCTCCTGTTCAGCAGCCACTAGCCCTGCGTCCTGTGTCACCAGCTCCTCTAGTACAACAAGCTGAATCTATGCTATCCGAAGGGAATTGTTTTTCATCCGCCCATTGTAAGCAGAGAGACAAACCAGTTAATAATGTAATCATCCCTCAACAGCTGACCAGTTCTGAGACTGTGATGCACTCCAGGGCCTCCCCAGAGGCTGGGTTTCAGCCCCCAGCAGACTCTGGACCCCTGGAGGTTAAGAAGCCAGCTGAGGACTGCACCCGGCTGTCGCTGCCTGAGCAGAGTCGATGCTCTGTGCAGCTGCAGCCTGCTATGTGTTTGCCAGAGGCCACCGTGCCTGCTGGTCCTGTTCTGTCCCTGCCAGAGGCCCGTGCGCCTGCTGGTCCTGTCCTGTGCCTGCCAGAGGCCCGTGTGCCTGCTGGTCCTGTCCTGTGCCTGCCAGAGGCCCGTGTGCCTGCTGGTTCTGTCCTGTGTGTTCCAGGGGCCCCTGTGCCCACTGGTCCTGAGACTGTTCTCGCTGGAGGGCCCGAGGAGCCCGTCCAGCCTCCTGCCTCGTCAGCTGGAGGGCCCGAGGAGCCCGTCCAGCCACCAGCTGCTCCACCAGCAGCCTCATCCACGCTTGCAGCAGCAGTTTCATCCACGCCGCCGCCTTCTGCAGCGCCTCCGTCTCCGGCTTCCACGCCGCCGCCAGCTGCGGCCTCTGAGTCTTCATCCTCGCCAGCTGCAGCCTCCGAGTCTTCATCCTCGCCAGCTGCAGCCTCCGCAGCTTCATCCTCATCCGCCTCGCCTGGTCCGGCCTCCGCAGCTTCATCCTCGCCTGGTCCAGCCTCCGCAGCTTCATCCTCATCCTCATCCGCCTCGCCTGGTCTGGCCTCCGCAGCTTCATCCTCGCCTGGTCCAGCCTCCGTGTCTTCATCCTCGTCTGGTCCGGCCTCCGTGTCTTCATCCTCGTCTGATCCAGCCTCCGTGTCTTCATCCTCGTCTGGTCCAGCTCCCGCATCGCCTGCAGTGGCCTCCTCTTCAGCTTCACCAGCTTCGTTTGGCCCAGCCTCTGCATCAGCTTTGTCTTCGCCTGGTCCAGCTTCAGCCTCGCCTGATTCAGCCTCCGCATTCGCTTCAGCGTCGCCTGGCCCAGCTTTGGCTTCAGCCTCTGCCTCGTCTGGTCCAACCTCCGCTTCGTCTGGTGCTGCAGGGGCCACGCAGCCTTCAGGTCCCCTACTACCACCTCCACATCGTGGGTCATCTGCCAGGCCGCTTGTTGGGCATCTTCACCACTGTGGACGCCCTCCTGAACGCCGCCACTGCCTTCCGCGTGGCCGGCCTCCGGACTTGCATTGCCGCCGCCATTGCCGTCCACACGGTCGGTCCCCAGAACTGTTTCTGCACCACTGCCTACTGCGTGGCCGGCCCCCGGACCTGCCCCGCTGCCATTCGCATGGTCGGCCTCCGGAACTGAACTGTTTTGGCCTCCTGCGCTGTCGGCCTCCGGGTCGGCCCCCTGAACTTGACCATCTGGGCCTTTTTGGACTCTGTCCCTCCGTCCTGGGCCCCCTCCGCCCGCCCTGGTCGGGTCATTTTCTGTTTTGTTTTGGTCGGTTTTTGTGTTTCTGCTGGGCTGTCTGGTGCCAGCCCTTGAGGGGGGGGGGTACTGTCATGGTCCTGGGTCAGTGACCCAGCGCTTTTAGTTTATTATCATTTTCTAGTTTATTATGATGATGATGATTATTATTGTTTGAGTTCTATGTGTTATATTCGGTCTGCCTTTGAGTCTGCGTCTGTGTCTCTGTCTGTCTATGGTGTCACCCCATCTGTTTGTGAAGCTGTCTGTTTAGATCTGTGTCTTGTTTGGTTCCCCGTGTCTGAGTTTCCTGTTTTATTGTGAAGGTCTCTGTCTGATGTGAGTGTGTTCTGTTTACATTTCCCCTGTCCCGTCAGCTCTGATTTCTCCCAGCTGTGTTGCCCTCCTGTCTCTCATCCCCTGATTACTGGTGTGTGTATTTAAGCCCTGTGTGTTCTCCTGCCTGTTGCCGGCTCGTCTGTGTCCTGCTGTGTCCCGGTCCTCGTCTGCGTCTCTCTGCGTCTCTCTGCGTCTCTCTGCGTCTCTCTGCGTCTCTCTGCGTCTCTCTGCGTCTCTCTGCGTCTCTCTGCGTCTCTCTGCGTCTCTCTGCGTCTCTCTGCGTCTCATCCCGTTGTCGTATGCTCCCAGGTCTGTTATTTTTTTAGTTCTCCCAGTTTAGGTGTCTTCAGTTATTTGTTATGCCCCACTGCTTGTTTGCCACTACACCTCTGTAAATAAACCTCACCAGCATCTCATCCACTGCCTGCATCTTGGGTCCTTCTTCCAACTCCACACGGCTCGCCTCGGCAGCCGTGACACTTATTTTCTGCACACAATGTCTCACTTCCCTTTCCTGCAGTTGTACAACTCATAAGCTCTTCTTCCTTTAAATGAAGCTACAAATAAACATAACACAAAACTCAAAATCTCCCAACACCTTATAATTGTAAAAGGTTTTAAGCTCCCACTTGCCACGCCAGCATTCTAGTGTGTGTGTGTATGACATCATTGCTTCCTCACTCTTTTCCACATTATTTCCACCCCTTTGTGTTGCCACATATTCATGACATATTTATTAACCGTACATACTAACATTCAGAAGGTGAAAGCTTACATATTAAAACTTTTGAGTTTAAAGTAACTGCTGTTAGGCAGCTAAAAGTGTTTAGGTGTGTTGAAGAAAGACCCTATGCCAAGTTAATAACTTTGACTCACAATAACTGTATCTTATCAAACAAATGAGGCTCACAGGGTGCTAAATTTGGCAGTTTTCTTTCAGAAGTCCCAGACTTAGAAACACTTTGAACCCATACTGTGGAAAGCCGAGCTTTCCAACACCCGAGCACCACACCACCATAGTGGCATAAAGTGAAGAAAAAAAACAAGCATATTGGGCCAAGCTAAACAAATTTTTAATTTCCATAAGGCAAAACTGAAATGTTGCTGGCTTCACATCAGACAAACAAATCACTGTATTCAGGAACAAGACAAAGTCATTTTACATATTGTTATGTTTTCCTAATGGAAAAAACAAATGCAGAAGTCAGGAAAAGTATTTCAAAGAGGACTGAAGGAATTTAATACACTGAACTGGCCTTTGCTCTCTTTTGCATTCTTTCATTGTTTGTGCTGTGATTATTGTGTAATTTTGTTTGGAACTGCTATCAGCAAAAGTACTAGAAACTGTCTGTGTCAGATTTGTCCAACACTTGTCCTTCAGAATTGGAGCTGAGATTTGTCAGCAGGTTCACTGGCAGTTCCAGGCCAGGCAGGTGACACAACTGATAACAACGATCATGCCTTCCTTATTTCAGTAGAGTGCCAGAAAAGAGGAATACGAGAGCGGAGCCTGAGCCGTGTGAAGGAGTAGTGAGCTGGAGAAAAGCAGAGACTGAAATTGCAGTCTGAAAAGACAAATGTAAGAAAAGCAATTTGTACTGAACCAAAGTCCATATGTGTATGTCGTGCTGGGTCCCTGAACTGAAAGGTAGGGGGTTGTGTGGTGAAGCCTCCTTGAATATGTCAAATCTTTTCGGCCAGTTGCTTCACCAAAAGGCAGATCACATGAAGCACCATACAGCGGCTCATTTGAAAGTACTAACCTCTGCTGGTCATTCTTTGTATAGCAGCCCTGTTGTACTAAAACATGTGGGTACATACTGGTGAATATGTAAAAATAATGATGTAGAATACCCTTATGAGAGCTGGAGCCTATCCCAGCTACCATAGGGCGAGAGGCAGGTTACATCCTGCATCTTGCATATGACATAGGGCTAACACATAGAGACACAGAACCATTCACACTCACATCTAAAAGGCAATTTAGAATCACTAGTTAACCCAACCCAACTAACTGCATGTCGTAGAACTGTGGGAGGAATCCAGAGAACCTGGAGAGAAACCTGGAACAAACTCCACACAGAAAGACCCCGGCCAGATGATGGAGGGGAACTCATGACCTTCTTGCAGTGTGAGACGTAACATCACTACTGAAAAGTGTTACAGTGATACACTTCAGTCACAATTAACATAATTTGAAAAGCCTTGTGGAAATGTAATTAAAGTTATCAGTTATAGCAGTTTTGATGCTTTTAAAATAATTCAAATGCACCACAGGTTTATAATTTCATGACTGAACAGCAAGTGGCTTTAATAGTTTTAGCCTGTGCTGCCCTCTAGTGTACAGGATGGCATAATGCCTTCAGTTTTTGCTTTCCTAGCTTTCAGTTGCTGATTCTAATGATGGCAAACACGGTAGGTTATTTTCAGCTCTTTAGCTAGCTCTGATGCCCATACCTGCATTAGAACATCACAGCAAGCTCATTTTTACTCACTCTTGCTGTGTGTGTGTGTGTGTGTGTGTGTCAGTGTATGTATTTTGATGCAGATTTGCCTTCTTGCATGTGTTGTACTATCATTATTGTGTAGTTTTGCATAGAACTCATATGACTGAAGATCCTTTAAATCCCTTTGTTTGTGTTCTTTAGCTCACTCTCCTCCAGGTTTGACTGAGACTCATCTTGTGCGAGTATTGGGACCGAAGCCTCATCAGTAGGGACGGGTACCGGTACCGGTTCTGACATAAACGGTAGTAACCAGACCGAAAAGCAGCGCACATTTCGGTGCTTTATTTCGGTGCTTTTTTTTTTCCTGAGCTGTGATACACTTTAGATTCTAGCCAATCATTTTACGTTTCCGAGGATAGTAGGCGGGGTCAGGTACGTACGTTCTTTTAGAGCAGAGCTACAGATTAAAAATGCCCAAGGCAAAGCGGTCAAAAGTCTGGCTGTACTTCACAGCAAAATATGCAAATTCAGCAGCCTGCAACAAGTGCTTTAAGCTGATACTGTGATACTGTCAAAGGAGGTAACACCTCAAATCCGATGAAACACCTGGCGACGCATAGCGGTTTTTTTTTTGTTTTTTTTTTAAAGCCGAGAAATGCGCCGTATTTGATAGCTTGCTGCGAGACCTCACACCGAGCACATCTACTGCGGGTGGGTTGCCTGTTATCGGACCCGGAGTTAGCAATATCCCCCAAAAACCCGAAGAATGGAGTCCTGGCCCCTAGCCCTGCCAGTGTAGCAGAAATGATGAGGATGATGATGGCAGCAGCAGCCGTTCTTCTCTGCGTGAGTAGCTTAATGTTGTTCGTGTGTAATTTACGTTGAGTAGGCTAACCACGTTATTACATTAATGCATGTAAGGTGAACTAGCAAACATCATCATAGCTACATGCGGCTGTCTTCTTGTTTGATGGCAGATACTCCCTTCACCCTGGCCAAAAAGGCTAAAATGACCAAAGAAAAAGTGGAAAACAGCTAAACATGAGAGGTTTTTGGACAAAGTTTGTGTTTTTTCCATTGTTTAAGCACTGCTTCCAGCCAAGAGTGATACCATATATGCCCCATAGCTGCAGAAAAGGCTAACATTGTTATCTTTTTACAAAAAAACAGCTGAACATGAGAGGTTTTTGGACCAATTTTGTGTTCTCCATTCTTTAAGCACCGGTTTGAGCACCGTTTAAGCACCGGCACAGTTTCAAAAGTACCGGTTTGGCACCAGTATCGGATAAAACCTACACGATACCCATCCCTACTCATCAGTAAAGTGGATCAGGTCAGTTATGAACACCATATATTTTTTATCTACATATACTTTTTGTCCATTAACATTATTAAAGATTCCCCAGTCATAGATGGAATCATTTGACAACTGTGAAGGAAGTTAATCATAGCTTTCAAATGTAGCAGCTTTAGGTTTTTCCAGATCCATTATTTTTTACTGTAGCTGACTGAGAACAGTGACTGATCAGACTTTAAGCACCGGATCCAAATAGCCAGGAGTCTACCATAGATGACAGGATCTAAGTTGCAGACTCTGCAAAGGTGCTCTGGAGAATATGTAGCACACAGTAGTAGGATGTAAGTGAGCTGGCATAGCACACACTAAGAAGCACAACCCAAATGGCTTCAAGAATGTGCAGGAATATCTATGCCACATATGGATTAGGACAACAGGTTGAGAAAAGAGTTAAAGTCCTGTGGGACTTCAAGTTCCAGACAGACAAGCATCTTCTGGCCAACAAAAAAGACGTAGTGGTGGCAGACAGGGAGAAGAGAACACTGCAAATGCGATGGTGAGTGTGTGATGGAGCTGAGATTTCTTGTTTAATCCCCATGGATGCTGTCACACTTAACCAAGCTGTGTTTCTAGTGTTGCCATAATGCGGCATTTCAGGAATACATTTTTCTGGTTTTAAAGATTACATTAAATTTGCACAAACGTTAATTTCCAGTATTTTATGAGGACATGATTTTAAGGGCTATTAAATCATGCAGGCAACACTTTTAAGCATCAAAATGAGAGTTATTACGTGCACATTTATACAATTCCTCACCTGTTTCATTTTTTTTGTTGGTTTTCAGTCTAATCAATTGCAGCCTCTTACATGTTGTTGAGACCTGTTAGACATTAAAGCATGTTATGGACATAGCTTTAATGTCTGCTTTTTCAGAAAATAAGGTTTTCATGTTATGTAAGTTCTGTAAGATGACTGTATGTCTGCATTCATGATTATAAATTTACCAAATAACACAGAAAAGAACACAGCAAATAGCAAAAATAAAACAATGAAAAAATATATTGTAAAAAGAAGCCAAATGCCTGACGAAATGTCTGTTTTCAGTAGAGCTCCATCACACTCACTCACTTTCTCTTCTCTCATCCAACATTTGTTAGCTTATATTGGATCCTAGTTTTGATCAGAATCAAAGATGATTCAGATGTAGTTTAGAGAAAAAAGTCTGACTTTTTTCTCCAAAATTTGGTTGTACACTTTTGTGACCTTGTGTCACGGCTCATGAGGCAAGCCGTATGGAATTATTAAGGAACCAAGATGCGGCAGCTCAGATGCAAGTGAGTTCATTCGTCAAATGTAGATACAAACAGAGATGGCTAGGCTGAGCATGAAACTAAGCAAACCTAAACTGGGAAAACTAACAGAATCAACCAGAAACAGAGATGCAGGGAGACACGGAGAGACAATTATCGATGACGGAGGAAGATACACAGATGAACCAGTAACGAGGACGAGGTAACACACACTATAAATACACACACCAGGAATCAGGGGATGGGAAACAGTAGGGGGACGAGGCAGGGGAAACGTAACCAGAACGCACTGACATCAGACAGGGACCTTCAAAGTAAAACAGGAACACATACACACAAAAACACAGTCTAAGAAACGCGGACTTGACACAGGAATACAGAGGCAGAAAAGACTAAACACTAAACTGAGGAAGAACAGAACCAAAACCCAAAGAAATAGAAAACCAGAACCAAAATACATCACAACAATAGAAAACACAAAACGCTGGGTCAAAAGACCCAGGATCATGACACCTTGTATCTGGAAGAGCAATTATAAATAAGCCTTACTTACTAAATGCTTGTAAATGTTAACAAAGAACTAAGCAAAAATTGTAAAATAAATTAAACAAAAGTGGACTTAATATTGGTCCAGTAGAGTAGAGTGTAGTCGGCATCGTTCGACTACACGATGTATGCCTGGGGATGTTACCGTAGTAGACAGAATTTTGCATCCAGTCATCGTGGCAGTGTCATGCAAAATGTTCTTTTGCTGGGTGGAATGATTGTACAGCGAAAATCTAAAAATTACAAAAACATGGGTGCACAAGTTTTCATTTATTTTGGATTTTCTGTAATCCACAAAGTGTCATGGGTACACATAAAGGGATCAAATATATAGTCTCACTCACTTAAAACTTTTAATAAGTGGTACACCTTGGTGCTCTCTCTCCTTTAAGTGTGTGGTTACCGCACTTTACATTTCAGAGGCAGGATCCTCTTGGTCGCCTCCCTCCGGCCTGGCACATATGATAATCAACAGTAATGTTTAGAAACTGGCTGGTTCAGCCACTACTACATGAAGTACCAGTGTTTCCTTTTTCTTTTCGTTTTTTTTTTTTTCAACAATACATTATTTTTACATTCTTTTTTAGGACAACTTGGTCCACACAGTTTGTCTTCATCATGCATCTACATTTGGGTCCTCATCACTCCACAACTCAGCTGTTCAATAAAGAAATTATGAATTACATCAATCTACCTTTATAAACATAAATGAACTAGATTATTTCGATTTAGATTGTTATTTATTTTAATTAAGATAAAAAAAATTAGTCTTTAACGGTCAGTGAGGTAACATTGAAGTGTCAGCTGCAATTACCCAACATCACTTGGACTATATGAACACATGCAAGAGATCAGTTAGCATATATCCATGCCAGAGGATGAGCCACAGGGAGGCAAAAGTTAGTCTATAGTCTGTAACTGCCCTGCAACTGTTTTTCCGGTAGAAGCACATCCAACATGCACCAGCAGCTTATGTAAACAATATATTCTAATGTGTTTTTTAGTAGAGCAGTAATGAACTGTTGTCAGATTTTTTTTATTTGAGAAAAAAAAAATACCAAGGAAGCCCAGTTTTACACTAGTGGTGTGCGACACTGCAGATATTGGTGTCGATCCAATACCAGGTAAATATAAGGCCAGTATTGCCAATACCAATACATAAGCTGATACTTAAAATCTATAAAGGCAGCTTATGTAGGGGAGAGCAGTGTATCATGATTTAGAACATGAGGCATCGTAACTTTGCAAATTCTGAACACATTTCAATAACCATGAAATCACTGTGATTCTACAATAATGAGCCAATTCAATAAAAACACCTCTTTTTTTCCTTTTTAGCTTTTTCTGCATTTTGAAACTAAGGGTTTTTGTTTTTTGAAAACCTGAACTGTAAATGTGCCATCTCTAAAGCACAACTTATGTTGTTTAAATGTGCTGTTGGTTACAAATAAAACAAACCTGACAAATTCAGACGTTTTTTATAGTGCATAGTTGATGTATAATCTTTTTCATTTCACAAAAACAAAGTTATGATACAATTCAGTGTGAAAAGAGTCTCAAAATGTGATCTGTGAATATCACATTTGTGCATTTAATGGCTTTTAAGTGAGTGAAAAGATTGTGAACAGTATCTTTAGAGATTTATCCAGACAGGAAAGCATAGCTAAAATGATTTGATTTATGAACTTGTGTATAGAACTGTGATTATTGAGTCAGATTTTTATATACAAATTTCTAAATAGTTTTGCTTCTGTTCAGATTGCCTGTATTTGTGTATGGATTGGAGCATGCATTTGTTACTAAATTTGCAAATTTATTAGTTAGTTTAGTTTACACTTATCGATCACATCATATGTGCTTTTAAACCTTTCAGAATAATTCCATTCCATCACAGTGGGGCATTCTCAAAATGTAACACGAGACTGCTTGTGTTGGGTCTGTCTAGCACAGGCCCACCGCTGGAACGGGACAATTTAAAAACACAGCAAAAGCATTGAACACCAAGTAGGCAAAGTTCTTCGTGTTACTCATGCATGAGGGAGACCTGCCTGGAGCCAAGTGTCGTTCCACCACTTGACCTCCGTCAGACTCTCAGCCAGGTTCCCCATAGCACTCCTTTTATTGTGGTTACATGAATATGCATAGGTTCATTAACATACGACGTCTACATACAAACAAAGAGTACCTTGCCTGTGTGTGTGTGTGTGTGTGTGGGGTCAGAGTGTGACCCCATAAATGACTTCCCTAAACCTGCTGGTCTGGAAGTCCAGCAGTTCATCTAAACAAAAGGCACTTAGCCTAAAACAGATATAGCCACGTTTATCCTACCATAAAACAATAAGACAAGGTACGACTTCTTCCCATGCTCCCAGGATGTAGGTGTGCACACAAAGTTTGCAGACTATTAAGGATCAAACCTCTACCAATCTAAGACTAATTATAAAACTCTGAGCATATATAAGTAGACATTTCTAAGCATAAATGACAATCAACAATACAAAACCTAACAGCTTGTCTATTATGAGTGTTTTTCTTTGTGTGCAAGAAAAGCTATAAAAGCTAGAATGATGAACAGGATCTGGAGATTATTTTCAATAACTTTTCTTATTTTTAAAACTTTTTACTCACTGAAACAAGAAATGAAGAAACACAATGTTTGTTAAATAATTGAAAGCTGACTTTGCCATTCCCACAAGATAGAAATGAAAGAAATACACATGAAGAAGATGTAGATGACAAATAACACAATTGTTTTGATTCAAAACTTTATCAATCACAGAAATGTATGATTAATGCAAATGAATTTTGCACAGTAAATAGGCTCAGTAGCAAATAAAATGTAGTCTCTCCTCACAGTCATGAGCGTCCCAAACAGCCTTGTTCCCTCCTGTCACCTGTAAGGCTCCACACTTTATCTTAGCATGTGGACATGATGGTTTTCCTTCTTCACCCCAGGCCTCATAGTCCATCTCCTGCCCGTCCACCCACAGCCAGTCCCCAGCCAGAAAGCGCAATCCAGTCCAGATGTGATCAGTGGTGTTATGTTTGCTCAACTCTTTCTGGATCAGCAGCATCTCAGTCTCAGACGCCACACTGGCCAGGTCATCGTGGTGCTCCCTGCAGTACTCCAGAGCTTCCTCCCAAGTCTTTTTCTCCTTCACCACAATGGCACCGTAACAGAAGAAGGTTTTTCGATCCTGTAGATTTTCATCATTCCACATTTTATTCCACACACAGCCACCATCTTCATTCCCGTTAAAGTCATTAGGTTCACCTGGTTTCCAGAAACACGTGGATGCCACTCCACCTCCTGACCACAGCCATTGCGTTCTGTTTGAGCAATTTCTCACGAGTCCTATCCAGATATAGTGATTGACATTGCTGGAGAGCTGCTGAAGTTTGTTGGCATCCTTGTCGTTACTGACAGGGGCCAGGTCTGTGTAGTGCTGCCGACAGTAAGTCTGAGCTTCAAGCCAATTCATTTGGTCATTAACGTGAATGTACTTTGTAAAAGTTCCAAACAATCCCATCAGGAATAGGATGCAGGTGAAGATCTGATCCATTGTTGAATTTCTCTAAAGGGTTCAGCAGAGAAATGAGGATCCAAAGAGGTTTTGTAAGATATTTGCTGGAGATGTGAGTTTTGCATGTCAAAGCATATTTACATGTCAGGGCGGCCCTTTTATCCATGCTGTAGTACAACACAAGTTGGATGAAACGATCACTTCAGATGTGGAGGTTGAAAATTTGTGATTATTGATCATCTGAATTTCATTGAGCAAAAAATTTGAAAGAACCTGTATAAAAGTATAAAATTAATCTGTTTCATCAACTGACTCAATAGGAATGTATCTTTTATTTTAACCTTCAGCTACACACACACACACACATGTCACAAGGAGGACATATTGGTAATATAGCTGTTTTAGTTTTTTTTTTCAGTTAACAATACTTGGAAACCATTCATATGCTTAAAGAAATCCAAGGTTAATAGGGGAAGCTAGACAAATATCTTTTTTGCATAAGACAAACTGACGTGTTGTTAGTCCCCATTACACAAACAAATCTCAGTTTTCGGGCACAAGGCAAAGTATTTTTCCATATTGTCATGTCAACCTTCTGGGAAACAAATGAACAGGTCAAGAGAATAAATTAAAAGAGGACTGAAAATGGTCCTTATATTTTTTGAGAGGGATTTAATTAGTTGGGTTTTTCTTGTATTTTCCTATTTTTCTCCTTTCTCTACTCTTTCTTGTATTCTGCATATTTCAGATCTGCCTTTCTATACATAATATAAATAACCCACAGCAGACCCCATGACAACTTCATGCTTTTCAGCATTTTTCAACAGTATTATTTCATCCTGAGGCTACGTCCACAGGTACTTTTGAAAACGCACTTTTCAATGCGTTTGGGCCTTTCGTCCACACATTTTTGATCACTCAAATCTTTTGAATTGAATGTCCACCCCTGCTAGGGTGGATATTTTGTTTCAAAAACTCAGTTTTTGCGCTTACGTGTGGAAGAGGAAAACAGAGATTTAGTCACGAACGTGAAAGGTGTGCGTCGTTTTTGATGTCACACTGCGCCACAATATTGTTCACAAGAAATTTCTCCAAAAAAACAAAAAACAAACTGTTGCTGTTAATCTTACTATCTGCAGTTTTTACACGCTTACATATACAGTCAGTATCAGTTGCTGTTTACACTCTGGCTGCAGCTTTGCAGCTCGCAGCCACACGTACCAACAACAGCAATAACCAGGATTCAGTGCAGACTTGTTATGCCGGCGAGGCGTGATTGCAGGTGCATCCATCTCCCATGCCACGGCATCGCAGACCATGCCCCACCATAATATAATTTTTTTTCATTCTTGCATGGCTTGTGGTGTCACTGCTGTGTAGTTTTTTTCTATGGACCATATTTTAGAAATGATTGTCAAAAAAAAAATTCTCTGTTTGTATCCCCCAGCTCGCTTTTCATCCAGTTTCTTCCCAAGACGCGTCCTCCAACTTTTGTAAGTCAAAGTGATCAGATTTTATTATGTCATGATATATCATATCATGCACATTTGTAAACCTTCTGAGACTAACCCCCCTCCCAAAGCTTCTTCAATATGTGCACCTTCACTCTGATGGATTAAGCTCAATATCGTGTGAAATGTTTTTTACTCAGTGGCGATTTACTTGAGTTCAGTTCAGTTTTATTTATACAGCGCCAAGTCACAACAATAGTTGTCTCAAGTTGGTTTACAGTGCAAAATAAAGACTCTAACAATCAGAGGACACTTAGCGACAGTAGGGAGGAAAAACTCTCTTTTAACAGGAAGGAACCTCTGAAGAGGTTTCTCTTCTTTCCAGAGGATCATCGGCTGTGCTCTTCCCTCCCTAGAGGAGCTGTACAGATCCCGCTACCACAGAAAAGCCTGTAGCATCCTGAAGGACACATCCCACCCGCACATCACCTGTTCCAGCTGTTAACCTTAGGATTGGTGTACAGGACAATTAAGGCCCAAACAGCACATACACCAGGGCTGTTACATTAATGAATATACTCAGGGGATAAACCACTGTGGAAAAATACAAACTTAACTGTGCAATATTCTTTAACTATGCAATGTTTCCAAGGACTATTTCACTGTGCGACAACCACATTTTTCACTGTTCACGCTTACATACAGCCTTGTGTATATACTACAGGTGGGCCATGTATATGGATACACCGTAATAACATGGGAATGGTTGGTGATATTAAAGTCCTGTTTGTGGCACATTAGTATATGTGAGGGGGCAAACTCCTCAAGATGGGTGGTGACCATGGTGGCCAATTAGAAGTCGGCCATCTTGGATACAACTTTTGTTTTTTCAATAGAGATTGACAGACCACGTGACTTTCACGCATTGCATTGTGGGTACATGTGGCAACAACATCAAGACACTGCATCAAACACTAGCATTTCCAGCACCGGTAATCATTAATTCTGCGGTTTTAATCCCTACTTTCATTTTATTTGCCCCAAAAACAGTTATGTACAAAACAACGGAGAACACGGCAGGTCCGTACAAAGACAGACTTGACGAAAAGGCAAAAAAAAAAAAGTACGAGGAAAAAAATCAAAGGAGTGAAAGGGTCAGACCCATACGAGCATACAGAGTGGAGTAAGGACGATAGCGTGCTGCCCAACTTTCATCACGCACATATTTATTATTATATGATCCTGAGTGAAGTGTGAGTCCCTACACTCACAAAATGTTTAGTAACTTCAGATCCCTGCAACAAGCCCAGGTCCAGTTTACTTGATTTGGACTATTCCATTTCACCGCTGTTGTTACATTTTTTTTCTTTATCTCCTGTACAGGCCAACGCAATCTATTTGTTGTTTCAGGTTGTAGTATTACACAACCTTTTCAGATCTAATAGAAAAAAAGAGTGTTTTGTAATTAATTCAATGTTTCTTTATTTATAAATGGCATTATTGTTTCACTCTATTATAGAATCTTACAAGAAAGAGGCAAAATTGTATTCCATCATGCTTTGTTAGCGGCTTCAGTGCAAAACAAATCAACAATGAAAAAAAAAAAAAAACATATTCGAAAACAGTTATTCATCACTTGTTTCAATACAACACTTGGGGACATATATGCGTGGCTTTTCGTGGCTGTTTTGATATCGCTCTCTCTCTCTTAACCAATCGCTGTGGTAGCAGCTTTAAACTTTGTATGACCCAGGTTGATAGAGGGCGCCCAGTCTGGATCGCATTCCAGCATTTTGTAGGCTGGTTTTTCTATAAAACACATCAAAAAATTGGCAAACATTAGCCCGCAAAGCCACAGTGAACAAAGCAGCATAGCGCGACGAATTCAATTCAAATCAATATAAGACTTATTTGTAACCTACATCAACAATTATGTTACGATAAATTACGTAATAACTACAACAGAAGACTTACCTTTGTGGAAATGTTTGGAGCAGACTAACATGTGAGCTGGAGTGTTCTGAAACGTTATATTTGGTCTTCGAATTGCTGCAATCCAGGCCATCCGTCGGTTCTTTGTTACTTCAGAAACGTGGCTTAAACAATTTCTCTTCCACGACGTAATCCGATAACAACTGATCTTTTTACCTGTCTGCTTCCCGTGGCTGTCATGCGACCGGCTATTGCAGTTAATAATACAACAGCTTCTTGCCATTTTTTGTGTTTCTTTTTATTGCTGTGTGACTGTTTTCATGTGAAAGCCTGCAGTGCTCTAGTACCGCTTGCCAACCGTTCCCAGAATCCTTTGCAGTTATGCCCCTGAATGACGTCACATTTTCAATCTCTATAGGAAGAGGGCCATGTGACATGTCAAACTTATTGGTAATGTCACAAGAGAAACAATGGTGTGCTTGCTTTCAACATAACTTTATTCTTTCATGAGTTATTTACAAGTTTCTCTTTGTTCACAGCCATTGACATGTCGAGGAGGTTAACGTGTGAGGAGCGGATCGAATCGTGTTGATATCTGGTGAACGCAGTAACCGGGTCATTGCAGCAGATTTCAATGCAAGACACCCTACGAGATAGGGCAGGGTATTGTCACTGATTTCTAGAATCGATTCGATTCCAATTCACAAGGTTCTGAATCGATTCGATCCACGATTGGATTGGATTGGATTCAATTCAATTCGATTTGAATCTGGGAAATTTTGCCTCCGACAGTCAGAAATATTAAAATTCAGATCAGTAAATTTACATCTTTTTGTATCTATAAAAAGGAAGCTGAACCTCGCAAGACTTTATCAAAGGTGTAAGCGTCACACCAGATGCCAGATGACAGTGTGCGCACCGCGGATGACGTCAGTGCGTACACTGTGTCTGAGGAGGATGTGCGGAAGTGCTTCAGGAAGGTGAACGCACGCAAAGCTACTGGTCCGGACGGGATTCCCGGCCACGTCCTCAGGTCATGCGCGGCTCAGCTGGCTGGAGTGTTCACGCACATCTTCAACCTTTCCCTCTCTCTGTCTGTAGTCCCAGCCTGCTTCAAAATGGCCACCATCGTCCCTGTACCCAAATCCTCCACCATCTCCTCATTGAACGACTGGTGACCTGTAGCCCTGACCCCCATCGTAAGCAAATGCTTCGAGAAGCTGGTCAGGGACTTCATCTGCTCTGCACTACCCGACTCACTGGATCCTCTACAGTTTGCATACCGCCACAACAGGTCCACTGATGATGCCATAGCCCTGACACTACACACTGCCCTGTCACACCTGGAGAAGAGAGACACGTATGTGAGGATGCTGTTTGTAGATTACAGCTCAGCATTCAATACCATCGTTCCCTCGAAGCTGGACAGGAAACTGCAGGATCTAGGACTGAGCAGCTCCCTCTGCAGCTGGATCCTTAGCTTCCTGTCTGACAGACGCCAGGTGGTCAGACTGGGCAGCATCACCTCATCCCCCATCACACTGAACACTGGTGCTCCACAGGGGTGTGTACTGAGCCCTTTCCTGTACTCACTCTACACCTACGACTGCACAGCCACTAACAGCTCCAACATCATCGTGAAGTTTGCGGACGACACTACAGTGGTGGGTCTTATCACCAACGGTGATGAGACGGCTTACAGGGAGGAGGTCAGCGCCCTGACCCACTGGTGTCAAGACAACCATCTCACCCTCAACGTCGCAAAGACAAAGGAGTTGATAGTGGACTTCCGGAGGTGCAGAGAAGTACACACCCCCATCACCATCAACGGCGCTGCTGTGGAGAGAGTGAGCAGCTTCCGGTTCCTTGGTGTACATCTGGCTGAGGATCTTACGTGGTCAGTACACACAAACAAAACAGTGAAGAAGACGCAGCAGCGCCTCTCCTTTCTCAGGAGACTGAAAAGATTCGGCATGAGCCCCCGCATCCTCAGGACCTTCTATCACTGTGCCATTGAGAGCATCCTCACTGGATGCATCACCACCTGGTATGGCAACAGCACCGCCTACAACTGCAAAGCTCTCCAGCGAGTAGTGCGGTGCTCTGAACGGATAATTGGAGGTGAGCCTCCCTCCCTCCAAGACATCTACAGGAAGCGCTGCCTGAGGAAAGTGGGGAGGATCATCAAGGACTCCAGTCACCCCAGCCATAAACTGTTCAGACTGCTTCCATCAGGAAGGAGGTTCTGCAGCATCCGGTCCCGTACCAGCAGACTGAGAGACAGCTTCTTCCACCAGGCCATCAGACTGCTGAACACGTCATAGACACCTCAGCTTCACTACTGGAACTTCAACATTATGCACTCCACACTGTATATAAATGCCACTTGTTTTGCACATATTCAACTCTGTATATTTTATATATTTTATTATTATTATTATTATTATTATTATTGTTTTGTTTTTTTACTATTTAATTTGTAAAATGTGTATACACACACACACACACACACACGAAAATATTTAGTATACACATCCAGAAATGCATACACTATTATATATTGTACATATATTTATTAGTTTCAGGTCGGCCATTCTTGTATTTTGCTCGTTTGTGTTGTTGTGTTTGCACATCTCTGTTGCTTGTGGGGCTCGCACACAAGAATTTCACTCGCATGTGCTGTGCCAGTGTGCCTGCACATGTGATGTGACAATAAAAGTGATTTGATTTGATTTGATTTGATTTGTGTCAAAGTAGCTGAAGATAAAACACAGAAAAACATGAAGGTGATTTTCCTTTTATTAGAGACAAGGCTAAGCGTTTTGCATAATTTTTAAAAATGTTACATTTGTTCAGTGGCGTATTGAATGGCAGAAATTAGGTTTTGTTTTCAGAAGTAAAAGGAAAAAAAACAGCGGCCGACAGCGCTGTAAACAACAGTAGACTTGTGTGTAATTGTGATGTGCGGATCGATCCTGAAATATCGATTCCTCCAATACCAATCATTTATGTTCTAGAATCGATTCTCACATTAAAATATCGATATTTTAGTACTTTAGAGCAAATTTGTAGTTTATCACTAACAGGAACACAGTGGAAAGAAACTATAACATATATATTCGGATTGTCTACATTCAAAGGAACTACTTCCTCTTCCGCCTTTCATAGTCATGTGCGAAATACGTGCCTTGGCGTGCGCACTCACAACAATGGCTGAGCGTAATTGTGTGAACGTATTTTATCTCCACAAAAAGCTGAGACATGGTTTGCGATACATGTGGCAAAAAAGTGCTCCAAGAGTGAGGTGTTGTGGGCATACTAGGGAGACATTCAAAAGGGCTGTTGGGGGGGAATACATTTTACAGGGTTTATTTATCGGATAAAATACGTTAAATGTCCCCGTTATTATTGGCCGGCCCGGAAACAGCAGGGGTGTCCAAATTCAGAGGCTGCTTCCACCTGAGGACCCGGAAAGCCGGGTAGTACGTCACGAGCTCCCTCGGTGGAGTGAAACTCTGCCGTCTGCTCCTTGCTATCTAAAATATAACCGGGCGCTGGCGTAAACTCTTCTGTTTAATCATTTTCTGTTTGACGTTTATTCAGCTGTGTGAAAACCCCGGAGGAACCCTCCCGAGGGATTAATACAGTTAAATTTAATTTAATCTAATCTAATAACTTTAATCTCAGCCAAACCGATTTACTCACGAACAAAGAAAACACTGAAAAAGCCAAACAATAACATTTTTAAGTTATCGAAGTGACTTATATATCATGTTTAACCCGAGTAGTGAAAGACCGCGGGGGTTTGAAAACGATGTGTCGGTCGGCTCAGATATTTGAAGTTTACACAGCTACATTCTCACCTGAAAATATGTTAAAAGTTTTTTTGCGACCCAGAAAGAGAAATAAGAGTAATATTAAAACTAAGTCGCTGCCGCCATTGTTGGAAACTGAAATTGGCTGGGCCACTATGAATTCTGCGATATGGTTTTTTAATTTTGTTGTCCAGGTGGAAAATCTCGAAAAATTCAGGAGAATGGTGGCTCCGGGAGATTTTCGGGAGGGGCACTGAAATTCGGGATTCTCCCAGAAAAATCGGGAGGGTTGGCATGTATGGTTGTGGCAACATCACTAACCTTGTCAAACACCTCAGAGTAAATCATATCACAGAATATGAGAGCGTATGTTGAGGCGAACTGAAGAGGAGGAGAGGGACAGGTGCTGCTAGGGCGAGACAGAAGCCTCTCACTGAGTCCTTTAGTGCTGCAGGCAGGCAAGGTGTTCAAATAGACTTCAGGTTTTTTGTTTCTATATGATGAACTGTGCATTATTAAGTGATAAGAACAAGTAATCTGATGTCCTGTAATCATTATGACGCTATAATTTGAGATACAATAAATAAAATATGTTTTTGTACAAAGTATCGTATTGGATCAGTATCGTCGATACCACCCTGAATATTACTTGGTATTGGATCGGAAAGGAAATCAGTGGTATCGCACATCACTTGTGCGTAACAAGCAAGCGAATAGTGCAGAAAACAGATTTTTAGACGGGAAACTGTTCTTGAAGTACACTGAGAAAGAGAGAGTGAGCTGTGCATGAAGTGTGATTTTATTGTGGTGGAAGCAAAACAGCAAAAGTCAGAGGGAATTCATGACGATGTTTATGTGAAGCATAGTTTGGATCTTCTTTTTCTGCTGGTTCTGTCAATGTTGTTTGGAGAGAGATAAAACTAACAGCTTTAGAATCAGCGCAAAAATACGTAAACACAAAGCGCGGACCCGCCGAAACATCAGAATCAGTGAGCTGTCGGCTTTCAGCCCCGACCGTGTCCGTGGTTTTGGGTGAGATAGGCGACATCTCACTGATTCTGATCCGCGGGTCCACGCTGTGTGTTTACTCCTTTGAGCAGAATCCGTGTACCTGCTCTCATTTACTGTTATAGCTGTTTGGTGGTTGTCAAAATTTTCTGAGGTTTCACCTGAGATTCTGGTTTTTAAGGCAAAACAAATTTATATTAAAAAATCGATTCAGGATTTTAATGAATCAATATCACGTTATCCAAGCCAGAATCGATTGTAATCGATAAATCGATTATCAAAACCCACCCCTACTACAAGACCACCCATCTCCCCTGCTACAGTCAGCAAACTGGTTGCTAAGTTTCGTGAAACTGGTTCAGTGTTGGATTTGCCAAAATGTGGACGCAAGAAAACTGTCACTAATGAAGAAACATCAGTGGCTGTCCTAGCTTCATTCAGCAAGAGCCCACAGCGTAGCACTCGCCGCATGTCACTGGAGAGTGGCATTAGTCGAACATCCCTTCGGCAGATATTAGCTACTCACAAATGGCACCCTTACAAACTCCAGCTACTGCAGCATCTTTTAAAGGCATTACAAAGCTGCTGATATTCTACCTAATCTTGTGATCATTGCACTAGCCGTAGCTCAGCCGCAACAAGAAGTGGTCATTCCTATATTCAAAGATCACCTCTTCCGAAAGAAGCGAAACCTACTAACAAGGTTATTCACATGGTGTGGAACAACTGAAGATGATGGAGACCAACTACCAGATACTAAAAAGATTTCCAAAACACTTTTACAAGAGTTTGAGCTAATATATTTCAAATACTGGGGGAAAAAAATCACCATCTGCTGTTAGTGGCAATTCTTTTGAGGCTGATGAAAAGGAGTGTGCGAGCACACTTATTCATGCTGTGCTCTCACATATGCTGCAGAAAAGTCCCACTACAAACCACCTGTTCCACGCCACAAGTTACTCTTTGACAACATGTTGTCTGACGTCAGGATCAAAGACCTGCATATAGATGAAAAATAAATTAAACAGGATTGATGAGGCCATTTACCAAGAGCTCCATAGCAAAACATTTTGTAAATAAAAACATTTACTAATGTTACTGAATGACGGGGACCCAGTACCGGGAAACAGATCCATATAATTAAAAGCACTTGATTGAGTCTATGCAGAATCCAGCCCTGAGTGCGGCTGAAAAGGTTAAAAAAAACAGGTCTTCTGTGGAAATCTGTATCGAGAACTTGGTGAAGCATGTCATTCAAAATGCTGACTCATCCTGCTCTTCTGAAAAAGCCGATGCCATCTGGCCTAGAATTAAAAAAAATTCAAATCCCTGCTGAAAATAGTAAATTCTCACTAATATGGTGTACAAGTCTCTCATTGAGAAATGGAAAGACCCAGATGTCATACTGACATTAGACCACAGATACGTTTAATAGCTTATTATTAAGGTCTTCAAAGAGTATGCCATCACTATATTGGAAAGTCAAACTTTCATCAGAAGCTTCTTTTCCTCTGTGGGTCAAGCTTAGGGGTCACACACAGACAAAACAAATGAATCCATCAGGATTGCCTGTAAATATTTATTTCAAATTATTTGGACCATGTAAGTGTATTAGTTGACATCAAAGTGAGCCTTTAAATTGCCTAACAACAAACAATTCAAACAAGGCAATTTATTTCACATCCAGTGAATCATTTTAAAAACCCCAAGACCGGTTTGAGGCAGATGGCCATCCCTCACTGAGCCTGGTTCTGCCAGAGGTTTCTCTCTCACTCATTCACACACCGGTCATGGCAAGCTACATTGTAGCCACAGCTGCCCGGGGCGCACTGACAGAGGCGTGGCTGTTGGACGCTGGCGCCACCGGGCCCTCTGACCACCACCAGTAGGCAACGGGTGAAGTGTCTTGCCCAATATGGAGTGCCAGGACTGCCATAATGAATTAATTAAATACACCATTAAAGAATTAATTAAATGTGGCAATAATTAATAAAAATTTGAATTAATTAATCAAATAAATAATTATGACACATGCAATTAATTATTGACACATTTAATTAATTATTTATCTATTTCACATTTTAATTAATTATTGACACATTTAATTGATTATTGACACATTTAATTAATTATTTAATGATATATTTATTTATTTCATTTTGGCAGTCCTGGCGCCTGGCTCTCATCATGAAATAATTTTATCTGTCAGCCTCACCCATCAAACTCAGGGGGCGGGGTTAACGCTGATCGAGTCAAAACCATTGCTTTGGCCTGGTGGCCATTGTTTCTAGCACACAACAACCGGCATGTGGAAGCTAACAGAACTGAACTTTGAAAAACCCTGTTTGTGTGTCACCAAATACCGTTTTAATATTTTTTTAGCCGAGAATGTAGTGGTTTAATCTTCATGTGTCTGGTCGGTTTGTCAAGATACAGCCTCTTTGCAAAAGTGCTTCGATGATTTCGGAGATGTCTGCCCAGTCTCATGGCAAAGCGTGGGATAGACCCGCTCGCCTCGCAAGCAATCCCACCGACAAAGTGCAGGCCCCGGTACACAGCTGTAGTAACCCCCGCTGACTTCTTTTACTGAGGTTATATTTATCGGTGTTTTATTTCCTGATGTTCTTATGTGTCCTACGTGTTTCAGTCGCCAATTCTGAATTATAACTAACATTAAAAACATGTTTAAGGAGGAGAGAGAGCAAATAAATCTGTTTAACATCTGATCTTTGGGTTTTTGTTCAGTAATCAGCGTGACCTGTGTATAAACGCATAAAAGAGATAACGTTGGTGTTTCCGTCATGTAGTAACTGCTGGCTTTAACTGTACAAAGGTTGTTCGACACTATGAAACACATACAGACTTCATGATGTTCGGCTAATATTTTTATTGTGAATATTAATCATGCTGACCTCGCTCTGTACACCACGGAGCGAGGTCAGCATATCCACGATATCCACGATATCCTCAGCTCCATGAGTTAACACCAAGTTTCCCAGCTGACTATCTAACTTCCAACTATTCCAGAGACGTGAAAATATACAGCATAAAGAAAAGTGTAAGAGACTCAGCAGCAGATTAGAATAACAGTTATACATTTAATAAATCACCAAATGAATCCAAGAAACGAGCAAACCTGTTCCGACAATTTGAGTTTGTATTCCCTCAGCTGCAGACTCGCTGCTGTTTAAATGTTTGAAAAGGAAGATTAGATATAAACAAACGTCAAACATAGACTCAGTCTGCCTTCACATTTGATATGAGGCCAGCACGTATAGTGGCTGTGTCCTGTTTTAAGATCATACATGTAAAATTGTTGTCTGACCTCCGTCGATCCAGCCGCTCAGAGTCTGTGGTTACCATGGTTACTGCATAAGCAGCTATAATGTTAACAGCTGGCACTGAGGAAACCTGCCGGCAGCAAGGGTGTTTATGTTTTTCATTGCAAAAGAACTGTCTGAATGGTTAACTGAAGTTAACTTGGATAAATTATAGTTAAGGAGAATCACAGATAACGCCTACGTGAGCGACTGTTCACCTGAAATCAGCAGGCTATTACTGAAATACATGTGCTATATCATAAACTATGATATAAATAGGGAGGTCCTATTAACATGTTTAGTTTTAAAGGACACCTTCCTGCCTTTAGTCTCCTTCATGAGCAGTATTAGTTTTCTTCTAACATCCAGAAGTATGCACGATGTATTTCATAGTTTGTAACAAGCCTTTGACAGGTAAACATAACATGACCGAAAAAGCAAAAAAAAAAAAAAAAAAAGAGAGAGAGAGAGAGTGTTGACATAAGAAGAGAAAATGCTCTCAATTATGGAGACAGGCAAATGGTTCATTTATGTTTGATGTGTGTTTATTCCTCCCTAAATATCGTCGGTGAAGTTTGCCATGCACGTCAGATTTTCCTGCGCATTTTTATACCTCTGCCAACAGAGAGAGAAAAAAAATCACATTCTAACAGACAGCTGGTGCTTAGAATACAGTTGAATAACTATTAAAAAACAGATGATATTTAGATGATAGTTCAGTCTAACACATGTGCCAGTGAACCATTAAACGTCTGTGAAACTATGCAGTTATGAAACGTAACATTAACCTCAGCCAAACCGATTTGCTCAGTTGTAAATAAAACAGCGAAGTAAACGTGACCCGACAGACAGAACCTGAGTGAATGAAGTCCAGCGTTTAACCACTGAGAGCTAAAACTCAGCTGAGGTTTCAAAGCTGTGTGCCGGTGATTGGACATCAGCCGCTGATGATGGTTCGCCTATAAAGTGCTCTGTAAGGAAACAAGCTCCAGCAGCTCTGCGCTCGGGGAAAACACTATATTTACTTATCTTGTGCAGAAAAATGCGCTGACATTGCTTTATATCAAGTACCGGCTGCCCAGTTAAACTGTGACTATCACCAGGTAACGTAGGCGTGTTTCTTGAATTAGCAGCAGGCGTTAAACAGCTGACAGATGAGGAGGAGGATGCATGCAGGTAAACTGAGGGTCTGTTGAGCTGATCGCTGGTTTTGTGAGAAAAATGTCAGCTCATTCTTTATGTTACAGAAGCACAGAGACACAAGACCAGGCGGAAAGAGACGATCGTTCGGTGAAAATGAGAATCTGTGAATGCAACATGTGGAACACGGAGAGTGGAATATGTAAACAAACCGGTTAACGTAACCCCCTGGGTGCACTCTGCATGCTAATTGTTAGCAGAGCTAGTGAAATCTCTGAAAACATCTGAGCACTTTTGCAAACATGTTCTATGTTGACAACCTGACCAGACATACGTTGCGACATTCGCGGCTAAAACACTGTTAAAAGTGTAGCTGGTGACAGAAAAACGGGGTATTTTAAAACTACACCACCACCATTGCTGCCTGTGATTTGATCTGCATTCTGGGATACCTGGCTGCCCCAAGTCTACACAAGCAATCGATTATCTAGGATCGACCTGTTTTGACTTACTTTGCACGGCAACCAATCAAATGTTAGAGAAGCTGCATGGGCAGCGTTAACCCCGCCCCCTGAGTTTGATGGGTGAGGCTGACAGATAAAATTATTTCATGATGAGAGCCAGGCGCCAGGACTGCCAAAATGAAATAAATAAATATATCATTAAATAATTAATTAAATGTGTCAATAATTAATTAAAATGTGAAATACATAAATAATTAGTTAAATGTGTCAATAATTAATTAATTACATGTGTCATAACTATTTATTTAATTAATTAATTCCAATTTTAATTAATTATTGCCACATTTAATTACTTATTTAATGGTGTATTTATTTAATTCATTATGGCAGTCCTGGCACTCCATAGCCCAAGGACACAACGACCGAGACTGTCTGAGCCGGGGCTCAAACCGGATTACAAGACAAACTGCCAACTCTTGAGCCATGTTCACCCCGATAATAAGAAAAGTCTACAGCTTGTTGAATATTTTATTTATTTTTGTGTAAACATCAAATGTATGTCATGTCTATCATATCTATCAGTCACACAGATGGATAGATCACAGGGGGCTGTGGGTGATGAATTAATTATAAACATTTTTGCTTCTCTATTGAGGCATGCAAATAATCAACTGTAAATAAATTTATAAATATGATATTAGACAAAAATACTCTTACACAGTAAATGTGTTTGGGACATCTTTAAACAGGTATTCTGTATTTAAACATTTACATATATCATATATTGATCAGTGGTCATGACAATTTGCATTTTAATGACCAAGAAACTGACCTCACAGCCCATTTTTCTTCAGTGGTGTTAGTTCCAGTCATTATGCAAACCTGCTGTTTATAGAGTTGGGGAAACCTTTTCTGTCACTTGGATGAGTGACGAAACGTTTCTCCCACTGAAAACGCTACGTCCAGATGAACAGAATCAACTTTTCGGGATTAGTAAGAAAAAGTAAATCAATTTAGTAATTACAACCAGGTGACTTTTGTAATCTAAGATATTTGTTGCTTAAAGATTGGAGATTGGAATGTTGCTGGAAATGTTATTAATAATATGTAGCTGTGTAAGTTACATTATGTATAGCAGAGATGAATTTGAAATTAAGCTGATGATGCTTAGATTCATTGACTGAATTCCACCTCCATACTATCTAGTAAAAAGACAGCATAAAGACTGTACTGTCAGTGTAGAGGATGGAACAGGACAACTCATGAAACATCTGCTTACATTTTGTTACCTTCAGTTGTGTAACTCCACAAACAGCAGTAAACCTCAGAGCAGCAGTAGCCAAGATCAGGTGATCAAAAAATAAATAAAATCAATCAAATCAATTGAAATTTTGGATTTTGGAAAAAGAAATGATGAAACAGTATTTATAATATGATGGAAAGGTGACTTTGTCATGCTCACACGATCGAAATGAAACTAGATTTGACATCAAGAGGGAAAATACAAATAAACCAAATATATAAAACACAGATTTGTGCTAACCATAGGTAAATAAAGGCTAATTCAAATGAAGTTGGCAAAGTAAACTACTTCAGTAGCAAACAAAATGTAGTCTCTTCTCACAGTCACGAGCCTCCCAAGCACCCTTATTGGCTCCTGTCACCTGTAGGGCTCCACACTTCATCTTGGGTGGTGGACACATTGGTTTTTCCCCTTGACCCCAGGCCTCGTAGTCCATCTCCTGCCCATCCACCCAGAGCCAGTCCCCAGGCAGGAAACGCAAGCCAATCCAGACAATTTCAGTGGTGTTAAGTTTGTTCAGCTCTTTCTGGATCAGCAGCTTCTCGGTCTCAGATGCCACACTGGCCAGGTCCTTGTAGCGCTCTCTGCAGTACTCCAAGGCTTCCTCCCAAGTCTTTTCCTCCATCACCACTTCTGCACTGTAGCAGAAGAAGGTTGTTTGATACAATAGGGTTGCATCGTACCACTTGCTTTCCTGCATACAGCCACGATCTTCATTACCCTGACAGTTGTCAGGTTGATGTTCTGCCCAGAAATTCCTGGACACCACTTCACCTCCTGACCATCTCCAGTTCTCATTACCTGGCGAATTTCTCACCAGTCCTATCCAGATATGGTGAGCGACATTTCTGGAGAGCTGCTTTAGTTTGTTGACATCCTTCTCAGTACTTACAGGGGCCAGGTCTGTGTAGTTCTGCCGACAGTAACTCTGAGCTTCAAGCCAATCCATTTTCTGCTCAACATAAATGTACTTGGTAAGCGTTCCAGACAAATTCAGCAAGAGCAGGATGAAGGTGAAGAGTTGATCCATTGTTGTCTTCTTTAGAAGAATCTTTCATAGCAATGAGGAGCCAAAGACGTTTGTAAGATACAGTATATGCTGGAGATGTGAGCATGTCATAAAGTATTTGCATATCAGGATGGCCCTTTTATTCTAAGAACCTATTTGCTTTCAGCAGTAGGGACACAGACTTCTGACTTATACTTGTTCAAGCAGCTGATGTATTTATTAGTCATTGTAAAATGAAACTGGACTAAGGTGGATTTTTAAAGTACAAAACAATTTAAATGAAACTTTCATCTCATATGTCGAGCTTGAAAACATATTATAAAAGTGGAAGAAAATTAAATTAAATTAAAGTTTTTGAATCTGGTTAAATCTTTTATTTTAACTTCAACTAATTAAACTACTTCTAGAGGTACACATATTTTCTCCTCCCATTTACGTATAATTATCTCAAAAGTGCACAAAGTTGTAAATATAAAACATTCATAATAGCGTGAAAGTTCTACTTACTTTACTACTACATATTATAGCATCTTGTCAAATCCATGAAAGTGAAAGCTTGTTTAAGTATAAGCAATTTAATTCGAGTTCAAATTAGTTACTGTTAAATGTATTCAGCTATAGTTCAAGAAAGAGATTCTAGGTCAGGTTATTTACTTTATTTCATATTAACTGAGCCTAACCATAAAAACGAGTGACTCAGTTTATTTCATGATCATTGTACTTAAACACACTAATGAGAACCACAAGGAGATTACTTTGGGAAATAGTTTTCTTTCAGGGATCCCCAAAAACACTGAAAATATACTGTGGACAGCCAAGCCACAAACCACACCCAACCACAACACATACACAAGATGAAAAAAACCACAAGGTTATCGGGACAAGTTAAACAAATTTTTATTTTCCATAAGGCAAAAATGAAATGTTGCTTGGTTCACATCAGACAAGAAAATCATAATATTCAGGAAGAAGGCAAAGTCATTTTTCATACCACTGCGTCAGCCCCCTTGGAAAACAAATGAAGAGGTCAAGAAAGCAAATTCAAAGAGGAATGAAAAAATATGTAATACAAATGGTTTATTTGTTTGTTTTTCTGAACTGCCTTTTGTTCTGCTTTCAACATTTTTGCTTTAATTCTGTATATTGCATCTTTGTCTTTTTATATGTAGAAGTGGCCAGTGGTCTCATTATACTGTAAACGTCAAATGTTTTTTGTGTGTATTGGTGTTGTGCTGATGGTAGAGGATCACCATGAAAGATGTCAATGTCTTTGTGGGTGCCATGATGATAAAGATTCATATTGTACAACATGTTTTATTAGAGAACCTACATGATTGTGGTCTGTATTATCAAACAGTTCGTCGAAGCTAATGGATCCCCCCTTTGGTCCTTATCTGGGTGACTTCACCCATTAAATACTTTTTGAGGATAGTGAAGATTACATCGCAGAGTTTGTATCTAGGGGTCCAAATGATTGGATTCTGACTGGTACTCATGGCCATTGATTATTGTCATTGATCAATGATCATTGGTCACTGATGAATGGTCTTTAATCAGTGGTCTTGAAAATTTGCATATTAATGATCAAGAAGCTTGCCTCACACCCCATTGTTCAGCAGTGGTGCTAGTTTCAGTCATTATGCAAATGCATTGTTTATAAGGTTGGGGAAACCTGCATTTAGCTGAGACTGAAGAAGTCACTTGGATGAGTGATGAAATGGTTCTCCCACTGAAAACATTATGTCCAGTAGTGATGGGAATTCCGGCTCTTTTTAGAGAACTGTACGGTGACCCTGAGAGGCCAAACAGACTGCAACTTCAGACAACACCTGCAAAAAGAAAAATGGTGCAAAAAGACAAATGGTGCAAAAAGACAAATGTGGCACTACAACTTCAGAAAACACCTGCAAAAAGAAAAACGCTGGAAAGCACACAAAACACAAAAGAAATAGGAAAAAACACAATGGAAATTTTTCTGGGGAGACAACCCGACGGACCAGTTGCACGAACCAAAACATGCTAACAAGTGCGCTGGGACTGGGAGACACTTCAAAAAAGTGGAGGAGAGGTAAATGTGTTGTAATTATAGGATTCCAATAATACTACAGATATCTGGAATATAAATACATGTTTTAGTTCGTGCAAGTGGTGTGTATTTGTGAGCATTTAAACACTGCAGAGAGTACAATTAACAGTATTTTGTCTAAGTCCCCCATTGTAGAAATTCATTTCAACGAAACAATAACGTGGTGCACAGTGTGACGTCAAAAAAGCGCACACCTTTGACGCTGCGTTTCCTCCGTTTTCCTCGTCCACACGTAAATGCAAAAACTGAGTTTTCGAAAATATCCACCCTGGCAGGCGTTTTTAAAAATCTCAGTTTTCAGTGACCGAAAACACAGTTTATGTGTGGACAAAGGTGCAAACGCATAGAAAAATCTCAGTTTTTAAAAATACCCGGGTACGTGTGGACGTAGCCTTAGCCTGAGTACCTGGCCTTCTTTCAGGTACTAGGTGGCGCGCAGGAGAGTATTCAACACGAGAGGACTTCAATGCTCACCTGGGCAATGGCCGTATGACCTAGAGGGATGTGACTGCCAGGAACGACCTGCCCAATCTGAACCCAAATGGTGGTGACAGGTTAATCAGATTTTGAAGTTGCTTTAGGCACTTTGTGATCAACAAACAAATTATATTTTGTTTCAGAAGGCAAAGTAGTTTTTCATAGTAACTAATTAAAACCATTAACCTAAATACTGAGAACAGACTTTACATCGTTTTCAGACCCCTGTGGTCTTTCGCTACTCAGGTTAAACATGATATACAAGTCACTTAGATAACTTAAAAATATAATTGTTTGGCTTTTTTCAGCGTTTTATTTCTTTCTGAGTAAATCGCTTTGGCTGAGATTAAAGTTATAGTTTTCACATCTGAATAAACGTCAAACAGAAAACTGGTTAAACAGAAGTGTGAGGTTGTCGAGAATTTACTCCAGTGTCGTGTTATTTATTAGCGAGAAAGGAGCAGATGACTTAGTCTATTAAACTCCACCGAGACAGCTGGTAATGCAAATCTGAAGGCTAGACCGTCCCATTTCACAGCCTCGCACTTCCGGCCTCCTCGGTCTTCGAAGGAGCCGGCCCACGCAGACCACGAAGGCCGGGTCTTCCGAAGTGTGTGGCCTATGAATTGGGACATAGCTTTTGTGTGTGTGAGTAAGAGAGATAATGAGAATGTAAAATATTATCTGTTAATGATATAGTTGACATGATGTTGCATACTCTATGCTATTAATTTTAAGGGCGATTGTGGCTCAAGAGTTGGGAGTTCGCCTTGTAATTGGAAGGTTGCTGGTTCGAGCCCCGGCTTGGACAGTCTCGGTTGTTGTGTCCTTGGGCAAGACACTTCACCCGTAGCCTACTGGTGGTGGTCAGAGGGCCCGGTGGCGCCAGTGTCCGGCAGCCTCGCCTCTGTCAGTGCGCCCCAGGGTGGCTGTGGCTACAATGTAGCTTGCCATCACCAGTGTGTGTGAATGGGTGGATGACTGGATATGTAAAGCGCTTTGGGGTCCTTAGGGACTAGTAAAGCGCTATATAAATACAGGCCATTTACCATTAATTTTAAAACTGAAGTGCTGCTAATTGAACAGTATGTGCTGTAATGCATTAATACAATGTACCAGAATAGAACAGAATGGAATAATACAGTGAACAGGAGCAATGAGAAGTATGCAATGTAATGATGAGCACTCCTAAAGATCTGCAGAAAGGTTCACAGAATCATTTTCCCACTGAATCGACAGGGTAACTCAAAGCCATCAGGTACCATTCTGAGCAGTAGAGGGCAGCGCAGACTGCCTATTGACATCATGTATAGATGCTGCGCAATGGAAGTATTATCTTTCCTATGTATTGAGATAAAAATAATGGAGTCAAACTAACTTACAACAACCTAGAAATTTGTATAGAATGTTCTTCCCACAAACAAAGCTTCAGGTATTTCATTGGTGATTTTTATGTTGCAACAAATCTTTAGTAGACTATAGCATAATGGTAAATGGCCTGTATTTGTATAGCACTTTACTTAGACCCTAAGGACCCCAAAGCGCTTTACACTACATTCAGTCATCCACCCATTGACACACCGGTCATGGCAAGCTACATTGTAGCCAGGGACCCAGTACCACTGACGAATGTTCTGTAAATATTTATAGTTCTGTAAATATTTATTTCAAATTATTTGGACCATGTAAGTGTATTAGTTGACATCAAAGTGAGCCTTTAAATTGCCTAACAACAAACAATTCAAACAAGGCAATTTATTTCACATCCAGTGAATCATTTTAAAAACCCCAAGACCGGTTTGAGGCAGATGGCCATCCCTCACTGAGCCTGGTTCTGCCAGAGGTTTCTCTCTCACTCATTCACACACCGGTCATGGCAAGCTACATTGTAGCCACAGCTGCCCGGGGCGCACTGACAGAGGCGTGGCTGCTGGACGCTGGCGCCACCGGGCCCTCTGACCACCACCAGTAGGTAACGGATGAAGTGTCTTGCCCAAGGACACAACGACCGAGACTGTCTGAGCCGGGGCTCGAACCGGATTACAAGACAAACTGCCAACTCTTGAGCCATGTTCACCCCGATAATAAGAAAAGTCTACAGCTTGTTGAATATTTTATTTATTTTTGTGTAAACATCAAATGTATGTCGTGTCTATCATATCTATCAGTCACACAGATGGATAGATCACAGGGGGCTGTGGGTGATGAATTAATTATAAACATTTTTGCTTCTCTATTGAGGCATGCAAATAATCAACTGTAAATAAATTTATAAATATGATATTAGACAAAAATACTCTTACACAGTAAATGTGTTTGGGACATCTTTAAACAGGTATTCTGTATTTAAACATTTACATATATCATATATTGATCAGTGGTCATGACAATTTGCATTTTAATGACCAAGAAACTGACCTCACAGCCCATTTTTCTTCAGTGGTGTTAGTTCCAGTCATTATGCAAACCTGCTGTTTATAGAGTTGGGGAAACCTTTTCTGTCACTTGGATGAGTGACGAAACGTTTCTCCCACTGAAAACGCTACGTCCAGATGAACAGAATCAACTTTTCGGGATTAGTAAGAAAAAGTAAATCAATTTAGTAATTACAACCAGGTGACTTTTGTAATCTAAGATATTTGTTGCTTAAAGATTGGAGATTGGAATGTTGCTGGAAATGTTATTAATAATATGTAGCTGTGTAAGTTACATTATGTATAGCAGAGATGAATTTGAAATTAAGCTGATGATGCTTAGATTCATTGACTGAATTCCACCTCCATACTATCTAGTAAAAAGACAGCATAAAGACTGTACTGTCAGTGTAGAGGATGGAACAGGACAACTCATGAAACATCTGCTTACATTTTGTTACCTTCAGTTGTGTAACTCCACAAACAGCAGTAAACCTCGGAGCAGCAGTAGCCAAGATCAGGTGATATAAAAAAAAAAAATCAATCAAATCAATTGAAATTGTGACACTAAACCGATTTTGGATTTTGGAAAAAGAAATGATGAAACAGTATTTATAATATGATGGAAAGGTGACTTTGTCATGCTCACACGATCGAAATGAAACTAGATTTGACATCAAGAGGGAAAATACAAATAAACCAAATATATAAAACACAGATTTGTGCTAACCATAGGTAAATAAAGGCTAATTCAAATGAAGTTGGCAAAGTAAACTACTTCAGTAGCAAACAAAATGTAGTCTCTCCTCACAGTCACGAGCCTCCCAAGCACCCTTATTGGCTCCTGTCACCTGTAGGGCTCCACACTTCATCTTGGGTGGTGGACACATTGGTTTTTCCCCTTGACCCCAGGCCTTGTAGTCCATCTCCTGCCCATCTACCCAGAGCCAGTCCCCAGGCAGGAAACGCAAGCCAATCCAGACAATTTCAGTGGTGTTAAGTTTGTTCAGCTCTTTCTGGATCAGCAGCTTCTCGGTCTCAGATGCCACACTGGCCAGGTCCTTGTAGCGCTCTCTGCAGTACTCCAAGGCTTCCTCCCAAGTCTTTTCCTCCATCACCACTTCTGCACTGTAGCAGAAGAAGGTTGTTTGATACAATAGGGTTGCATCGTACCACTTGCTTTCCTGCATACAGCCACGATCTTCATTACCCTGACAGTTGTCAGGTTGATGTTCTGCCCAGAAATTCCTGGACACCACTTCACCTCCTGACCATCTCCAGTTCTCATTACCTGGCGAATTTCTCACCAGTCCTATCCAGATATGGTGAGCGACATTTCTGGAGAGCTGCTTTAGTTTGTTGACATCCTTCTCAGTACTTACAGGGGCCAGGTCTGTGTAGTTCTGCCGACAGTAACTCTGAGCTTCAAGCCAATCCATTTTCTGCTCAACATAAATGTACTTGGTAAGCGTTCCAGACAAATTCAGCAAGAGCAGGATGAAGGTGAAGAGTTGATCCATTGTTGTCTTCTTTAGAAGAATCTTTCATAGCAATGAGGAGCCAAAGACGTTTGTAAGATACAGTATATGCTGGAGATGTGAGCATGTCATAAAGTATTTGCATATCAGGATGGCCCTTTTATTCTAAGAACCTATTTGCTTTCAGCAGTAGGGACACAGACTTCTGACTTATACTTGTTCAAGCAGCTGATGTATTTATTAGTCATTGTAAAATGAAACTGGACTAAGGTGGATTTTTAAAGTACAAAACAATTTAAATGAAACTTTCATCTCATATGTCGAGCTTGAAAACATATTATAAAAGTGGAAGAAAATTAAATTAAATTAAAGTTTTTGAATCTGGTTAAATCTTTTATTTTAACTTCAACTAATTAAACTACTTCTAGAGGTACACATATTTTCTCCTCCCATTTACGTATAATTATCTCAAAAGTGCACAAAGTTGTAAATATAAAACATTCATAATAGCGTGAAAGTTCTACTTACTTTACTACTACATATTATAGCATCTTGTCAAATCCATGAAAGTGAAAGCTTGTTTAAGTATAAGCAATTTAATTCGAGTTCAAATTAGTTACTGTTAAATGTATTCAGCTATAGTTCAAGAAAGAGATTCTAGGTCAGGTTATTTACTTTATTTCATATTAACTGAGCCTAACCATAAAAACGAGTGACTCAGTTTATTTCATGATCATTGTACTTAAACACACTAATGAGAACCACAAGGAGATTACTTTGGGAAATAGTTTTCTTTCAGGGATCCCCAAAAACACTGAAAATATACTGTGGACAGCCAAGCCACAAACCACACCCAACCACAACACATACACAAGATGAAAAAAACCACAAGGTTATCGGGACAAGTTAAACAAATTTTTATTTTCCATAAGGCAAAAATGAAATGTTGCTTGGTTCACATCAGACAAGAAAATCATAATATTCAGGAAGAAGGCAAAGTCATTTTTCATACCACTGCGTCAGCCCCCTTGGAAAACAAATGAAGAGGTCAAGAAAGCAAATTCAAAGAGGAATGAAAAAATATGTAATACAAATGGTTTATTTGTTTGTTTTTCTGAACTGCCTTTTGTTCTGCTTTCAACATTTTTGCTTTAATTCTGTATATTGCATCTTTGTCTTTTTATATGTAGAAGTGGCCAGTGGTCTCATTATACTGTAAACGTCAAATGTTTTTTGTGTGTATTGGTGTTGTGCTGATGGTAGAGGATCACCATGAAAGATGTCAATGTCTTTGTGGGTGCCATGATGATAAAGATTCATATTGTACAACATGTTTTATTAGAGAACCTACATGATTGTGGTCTGTATTATCAAACAGTTCGTCGAAGCTAATGGATCCCCCCTTTGGTCCTTATCTGGGTGACTTCACCCATTAAATACTTTTTGAGGATAGTGAAGATTACATCGCAGAGTTTGTATCTAGGGGTCCAAATGATTGGATTCTGACTGGTACTCATGGCCATTGATTATTGTCATTGATCAATGATCATTGGTCACTGATGAATGGTCTTTAATCAGTGGTCTTGAAAATTTGCATATTAATGATCAAGAAGCTTGCCTCACACCCCATTGTTCAGCAGTGGTGCTAGTTTCAGTCATTATGCAAATGCATTGTTTATAAGGTTGGGGAAACCTGCATTTAGCTGAGACTGAAGAAGTCACTTGGATGAGTGATGAAATGGTTCTCCCACTGAAAACATTATGTCCAGTAGTGATGGGAATTCCGGCTCTTTTTAGAGAACTGTACGGTGACCCTGAGAGGCCAAACAGACTGCAACTTCAGACAACACCTGCAAAAAGAAAAATGGTGCAAAAAGACAAATGGTGCAAAAAGACAAATGTGGCACTACAACTTCAGAAAACACCTGCAAAAAGAAAAACGCTGGAAAGCACACAAAACACAAAAGAAATAGGAAAAAACACAATGGAAATTTTTCTGGGGAGACAACCCGACGGACCAGTTGCACGAACCAAAACATGCTAACAAGTGCGCTGGGACTGGGAGACACTTCAAAAAAGTGGAGGAGAGGTAAATGTGTTGTAATTATAGGATTCCAATAATACTACAGATATCTGGAATATAAATACATGTTTTAGTTCGTGCAAGTGGTGTGTATTTGTGAGCATTTAAACACTGCAGAGAGTACAATTAACAGTATTTTGTCTAAGTCCCCCATTGTAGAAATTCATTTCAACGAAACAATAACGTGGTGCACAGTGTGACGTCAAAAAAGCGCACACCTTTGACGCTGCGTTTCCTCCGTTTTCCTCGTCCACACGTAAATGCAAAAACTGAGTTTTCGAAAATATCCACCCTGGCAGGCGTTTTTAAAAATCTCAGTTTTCAGTGACCGAAAACACAGTTTATGTGTGGACAAAGGTGCAAACGCATAGAAAAATCTCAGTTTTTAAAAATACCCGGGTACGTGTGGACGTAGCCTTAGCCTGAGTACCTGGCCTTCTTTCAGGTACTAGGTGGCGCGCAGGAGAGTATTCAACACGAGAGGACTTCAATGCTCACCTGGGCAATGGCCGTATGACCTAGAGGGATGTGACTGCCAGGAACGACCTGCCCAATCTGAACCCAAATGGTGGTGACAGGTTAATCAGATTTTGAAGTTGCTTTAGGCACTTTGTGATCAACAAACAAATTATATTTTGTTTCAGAAGGCAAAGTAGTTTTTCATAGTAACTAATTAAAACCATTAACCTAAATACTGAGAACAGACTTTACATCGTTTTCAGACCCCTGTGGTCTTTCGCTACTCAGGTTAAACATGATATACAAGTCACTTAGATAACTTAAAAATATAATTGTTTGGCTTTTTTCAGCGTTTTATTTCTTTCTGAGTAAATCGCTTTGGCTGAGATTAAAGTTATAGTTTTCACATCTGAATAAACGTCAAACAGAAAACTGGTTAAACAGAAGTGTGAGGTTGTCGAGAATTTACTCCAGTGTCGTGTTATTTATTAGCGAGAAAGGAGCAGATGACTTAGTCTATTAAACTCCACCGAGACAGCTGGTAATGCAAATCTGAAGGCTAGACCGTCCCATTTCACAGCCTCGCACTTCCGGCCTCCTCGGTCTTCGAAGGAGCCGGCCCACGCAGACCACGAAGGCCGGGTCTTCCGAAGTGTGTGGCCTATGAATTGGGACATAGCTTTTGTGTGTGTGAGTAAGAGAGATAATGAGAATGTAAAATATTATCTGTTAATGATATAGTTGACATGATGTTGCATACTCTATGCTATTAATTTTAAGGGCGATTGTGGCTCAAGAGTTGGGAGTTCGCCTTGTAATTGGAAGGTTGCTGGTTCGAGCCCCGGCTTGGACAGTCTCGGTTGTTGTGTCCTTGGGCAAGACACTTCACCCGTAGCCTACTGGTGGTGGTCAGAGGGCCCGGTGGCGCCAGTGTCCGGCAGCCTCGCCTCTGTCAGTGCGCCCCAGGGTGGCTGTGGCTACAATGTAGCTTGCCATCACCAGTGTGTGTGAATGGGTGGATGACTGGATATGTAAAGCGCTTTGGGGTCCTTAGGGACTAGTAAAGCGCTATATAAATACAGGCCATTTACCATTAATTTTAAAACTGAAGTGCTGCTAATTGAACAGTATGTGCTGTAATGCATTAATACAATGTACCAGAATAGAACAGAATGGAATAATACAGTGAACAGGAGCAATGAGAAGTATGCAATGTAATGATGAGCACTCCTAAAGATCTGCAGAAAGGTTCACAGAATCATTTTCCCACTGAATCGACAGGGTAACTCAAAGCCATCAGGTACCATTCTGAGCAGTAGAGGGCAGCGCAGACTGCCTATTGACATCATGTATAGATGCTGCGCAATGGAAGTATTATCTTTCCTATGTATTGAGATAAAAATAATGGAGTCAAACTAACTTACAACAACCTAGAAATTTGTATAGAATGTTCTTCCCACAAACAAAGCTTCAGGTATTTCATTGGTGATTTTTATGTTGCAACAAATCTTTAGTAGACTATAGCATAATGGTAAATGGCCTGTATTTGTATAGCACTTTACTTAGACCCTAAGGACCCCAAAGCGCTTTACACTACATTCAGTCATCCACCCATTGACACACCGGTCATGGCAAGCTACATTGTAGCCAGGGACCCAGTACCACTGACGAATGTTCTGTAAATATTTATAGTTCTGTAAATATTTATTTCAAATTATTTGGACCATGTAAGTGTATTAGTTGACATCAAAGTGAGCCTTTAAATTGCCTAACAACAAACAATTCAAACAAGGCAATTTATTTCACATCCAGTGAATCATTTTAAAAACCCCAAGACCGGTTTGAGGCAGATGGCCATCCCTCACTGAGCCTGGTTCTGCCAGAGGTTTCTCTCTCACTCATTCACACACCGGTCATGGCAAGCTACATTGTAGCCACAGCTGCCCGGGGCGCACTGACAGAGGCGTGGCTGCTGGACGCTGGCGCCACCGGGCCCTCTGACCACCACCAGTAGGTAACGGATGAAGTGTCTTGCCCAAGGACACAACGACCGAGACTGTCTGAGCCGGGGCTCGAACCGGATTACAAGACAAACTGCCAACTCTTGAGCCATGTTCACCCCGATAATAAGAAAAGTCTACAGCTTGTTGAATATTTTATTTATTTTTGTGTAAACATCAAATGTATGTCGTGTCTATCATATCTATCAGTCACACAGATGGATAGATCACAGGGGGCTGTGGGTGATGAATTAATTATAAACATTTTTGCTTCTCTATTGAGGCATGCAAATAATCAACTGTAAATAAATTTATAAATATGATATTAGACAAAAATACTCTTACACAGTAAATGTGTTTGGGACATCTTTAAACAGGTATTCTGTATTTAAACATTTACATATATCATATATTGATCAGTGGTCATGACAATTTGCATTTTAATGACCAAGAAACTGACCTCACAGCCCATTTTTCTTCAGTGGTGTTAGTTCCAGTCATTATGCAAACCTGCTGTTTATAGAGTTGGGGAAACCTTTTCTGTCACTTGGATGAGTGACGAAACGTTTCTCCCACTGAAAACGCTACGTCCAGATGAACAGAATCAACTTTTCGGGATTAGTAAGAAAAAGTAAATCAATTTAGTAATTACAACCAGGTGACTTTTGTAATCTAAGATATTTGTTGCTTAAAGATTGGAGATTGGAATGTTGCTGGAAATGTTATTAATAATATGTAGCTGTGTAAGTTACATTATGTATAGCAGAGATGAATTTGAAATTAAGCTGATGATGCTTAGATTCATTGACTGAATTCCACCTCCATACTATCTAGTAAAAAGACAGCATAAAGACTGTACTGTCAGTGTAGAGGATGGAACAGGACAACTCATGAAACATCTGCTTACATTTTGTTACCTTCAGTTGTGTAACTCCACAAACAGCAGTAAACCTCAGAGCAGCAGTAGCCAAGATCAGGTGATCAAAAATAAATAAAATCAATCAAATCAATTGAAATTTTGGATTTTGGAAAAAGAAATGATGAAACAGTATTTATAATATGATGGAAAGGTGACTTTGTCATGCTCACACGATCGAAATGAAACTAGATTTGACATCAAGAGGGAAAATACAAATAAACCAAATATATAAAACACAGATTTGTGCTAACCATAGGTAAATAAAGGCTAATTCAAATGAAGTTGGCAAAGTAAACTACTTCAGTAGCAAACAAAATGTAGTCTCTCCTCACAGTCACGAGCCTCCCAAGCACCCTTATTGGCTCCTGTCACCTGTAGGGCTCCACACTTCATCTTGGGTGGTGGACACATTGGTTTTTCCCCTTGACCCCAGGCCTTGTAGTCCATCTCCTGCCCATCTACCCAGAGCCAGTCCCCAGGCAGGAAACGCAAGCCAATCCAGACAATTTCAGTGGTGTTAAGTTTGTTCAGCTCTTTCTGGATCAGCAGCTTCTCGGTCTCAGATGCCACACTGGCCAGGTCCTTGTAGCGCTCTCTGCAGTACTCCAAGGCTTCCTCCCAAGTCTTTTCCTCCATCACCACTTCTGCACTGTAGCAGAAGAAGGTTGTTTGATACAATAGGGTTGCATCGTACCACTTGCTTTCCTGCATACAGCCACGATCTTCATTACCCTGACAGTTGTCAGGTTGATGTTCTGCCCAGAAATTCCTGGACACCACTTCACCTCCTGACCATCTCCAGTTCTCATTACCTGGCGAATTTCTCACCAGTCCTATCCAGATATGGTGAGCGACATTTCTGGAGAGCTGCTTTAGTTTGTTGACATCCTTCTCAGTACTTACAGGGGCCAGGTCTGTGTAGTTCTGCCGACAGTAACTCTGAGCTTCAAGCCAATCCATTTTCTGCTCAACATAAATGTACTTGGTAAGCGTTCCAGACAAATTCAGCAAGAGCAGGATGAAGGTGAAGAGTTGATCCATTGTTGTCTTCTTTAGAAGAATCTTTCATAGCAATGAGGAGCCAAAGACGTTTGTAAGATATATGCTGGATTTGTCAACTTTGCCATTCAAAAATATTTGCATATCAGGATGGCCCTTTTATTCTGAGAACTCGTTTGTTCTCAGCAGCAGAGACACGCACCTACTGCTCACATGTACTTCTTCAAGTAGTTGATTTATCAATTTATTAATCACCATAAACTAAACAGTGCAATAAAAGTTGGATGAAATCTTCAGCTCAAATGTCCAATGATGGCTCCTGAGTCGTTGAGCCAGTGCTTTGAGTTTATTCTCTTTTGTTTTCAGTCCAGAGTTTTTGTATTAATATCCAGTGGTTCTTTAAAATTATGTTTTGGATAATTTTTGGATTTCTTTGTTATTATTTAGTCATTGAGCTTCAGTTACTGTTTGTTTTATATTTGTATTCTGCTTTGGGTTTTTAGTTTTTTTCTCTTCCTGCTTTCCTCAGCCTCCTTCTGTGTTTGCTGTATCCAGTTAAGTTTCCCTCTGAGTAGTTGTTATGTTTTGTCACTTCTTGTGTTATTTTGCATCATCTCATGTATTTTGTGTTCAGTTTGGCTTCTTCTTGCAGTGTCCTTTCGTCCTAAATACCCCATATAAACATTTAAACACTCAGTTTCCTTCTGTTCCTTGCCCTGCTCTCTCACACTGTATGCTCCTTGTTTTTTTTTTAATCCCTCAGTTTTGCATCTCTGGCTGTGTCTTAGCTTTGCTTGTATTTTTACATGAGCTTCAGCAATAAAGCTGTCATTTGAGTTCACCACTTGTTATCAGAGTACTGCATAGCGAGTCCTAAATCTGCCTCCTGTAGCATATTTTGTTTCATGTGGAGCTTCAAAAGAAAAAAAATCAGTTAGTGATAGAAAGATATAAGGCAGTTGAATGTGAGGCAGCTAAATGTTAAGGTTGAAGAAAAAGATTGTAGGTCAATTTATTTCGTTTATTTAACATTAATTGGGCCTAATCACAAATATGAGGTTCACAGGGGGTTATTTATTTGTTTTTTTAATGGATGCCAGAGTTAAAACACTTTGAACCTTCACATAAGCTGAAAGAAAGACCAAGGTTGTTTGAACAAGGTAAACAAATTTTTAATTTGCAAAAGGCAAAACTGAAGTGTTGCTGGCTTCGCACAAACAAATTAGTTTTCAGGAAGAAGTCGAAGTCATTTCTCATATTATCACGTCATCCTACTTGAAAAACAAATGAAATGGTTTAGAAGAGAAATTGTACGATGACTGAAAAAAAAATCTTAAATTGTATGAGAGGGATAAGAATGTGTTTTACTTTGTTTTGTTGTTTTTTTGTCTTTTTATTCCTAATTCTTTCTTTAATTCTCCTACTGCTACTCTGCCTGTTAATACCTTGAATTAGCATATAGCATGACAGGCCGCTGGAGCGTCCCAACACAGACCGACTATCTTTCAATATTTTTCACTGTATGCTGTGACTTTGTAGCTGTTCCCATTGTAACAGCTGCTCACCGTACTGCTTCTCCCTGATCCCAGCACACTATTACATAAATAGGAGAAGCAGAATTATAACATTCACACCAGCCAGCCTCTCCTGGTACGTTCCACTGTACCCTCAAGCCCTCCTCTCTCTGCAGCTTACCCATGATCATACCACACCTTACTGCCACATGGCATTTGTTCATTTTTGTATTTTGCCATGGCTTGTACTGCCCTTATTGTGTAGTTTTGTGTAAACCTCATATCATAAAAAACGTCATAGTTCTTCCTCCAGACATTTCCAAGACTCCTTGTTTGTATCTGAAGTCCTTTGCATTGGAAGTTGAATCTTTGTCAGTAGAGCGATCTTTGCAGCTTGTAAACATCAAATATTCTTAGATGCATTTCATGCAGGATTTCTTAATGATATTTGAAACTCTTTAAACACAATTTGCATTATTTTGACATCCTTGAAGGAACTTAATTGCAGTTGTAGTTAAAAGCATCAAAACTGTTATTCAAGTAAAGTAGTTTTGATGCTTTTAAAGTCCAGTGCAGCACATTAGTTTGTTATTTCATGACTGAGCAGCACATGGCTTTTAGTTTTTGTTTCTGGTGCCCTCTATTTCACAGAGTTGCATACAGTTGTGTTTGTGGTTGATGCTTTGCACTTATGAAATTATTACAGATTTATTTACATTAAACACATTAAGGTAAAGTCTAAGTTAAATGTGTAAAGTCTTCAGCTAAGGTTGTGATGAGGTTGAACCTAATCCCACAAGATATAAAAAGAATTTGAAAAAAATGTGCACGAGCTGACAAAAATCCAAAGTTTATCATGACAAGGTAAACACCATTTTTAATTGGTGTAGCTGGGTACAAATCAAACAAAACAAACAAAGTGCAGAGGTCAAGAGAACAAATTGAAGGGTATGAAATATGAAAATATGAAAAATATGTCTTTATATGGTGTGTGAGAGGGATACAATTTATATTTTTTACAATTTTTTCTCAATTGCAGTTTTATTTTCCCTTCACCATTCTTACTTTCATTCTTCACAAGTCTGTTTTCTTCATCTTATCTTCTGCTTATTTGGGTAGAATTACATTGCAAATCTAGAAACGTGTTCAATACATTTTCAGATAGTATTTGTGTCCGTTCGTATTCATGCTTGCCTCAAACCTCAAACTATAAATCCAAAAATATAAATTGTGCATGATAGCTAAGAGATGTTGTAACAGTGGGCTCGTCACATTTACAAAGCAAGTCTGAAGCATAGACACTGAACTGCTACCTGACACAGTCTGTTATGTTCTCCACTCTGTGACTAGTGAAATCCAGACACAGCATCCCCATCCCCCTCTTCCTTGTTTCTGGTGACTTTAATCATGCCTCTCTGGACCCAATGTTACCATCATTTACCCAGTATGTTACGTACCTCACCAGAAGCGGCCATGTGGGAATTGCTTTGTGATGACGGTGAAGACATTGGTGGTCTGGTGGATTAGCTACAGTCCATACCAACCAGGATTGTATGGTGTTTCATAAGCAATAAACTAAGGATCCCTCCTGACATCGAGGCTGTGTTCATGAAACGTGATTTAAACATGTTTAGATTAAGTAAATTGAACTCTTGGGATATTTTAATCCTTCACAATTTTGTCATTTTATTCCAATCCTATTCAATAACCTTTACCCCACTACTACTCTTAAATACTACATGTTGTCTTCATATTACATAATGTTCAACAAAGTCTAGAGTCTGGTTAAAGTAAAAAATTGAATGGATTTACAACAACTGCCGTCCTCCTATCTTTATCCGGGTTGCAGGATTAAAATTCTGGAAAATCATTAGTCTTCATTTGATTTGCCAAATGTTGGTCATAATACAACATTATGTGGGGCTCTTGTCAGTAGGGGCATACAAAGTGATTAGGTTACAATGAATAACTAAATACTAAATGGTATCTCAGTACAGTAACGATAACTCCTGTCTCTGGATATAAATTAAGAGCATGAAACAGTTAAAAAAATAATCATGTGCAGGCGATCAAGGAAGCCAGCTGCTGTAATAAGATAACAATAGATCTGTTATATACACATGAAAATGAAAGAAGCAAGACTGGACTGAACAAGTGTTCAGTGAAGTTGAGTTTAGGAATGAAGGCAGGGAAATCCACCTGCTAGCTCACCAATTCCAGAGGTAATCTCTGATAAACAATCTCTCTTTGGATGATGCAAATTTGGAGATGGCACCAGGGCTCACTACAAATAATGTTGCATTTGTTTTTATGGAACATATGCTTGAAGTCACCCTATGGCATAGGTCCTATCCTAATCAGTCAAACATGGCATAATTAGAGAAGAAACCAACTGACCACTGCAGCAGGATCAATGCTCACAGTTGCTGCAAAGTAGGCACCAGTCAAGTATCTGATTGTTAGCACCTGGAGTACCAGAAGCTCAAAACAAGAGTCAACAGCAGAATAAGCTGTTTGGCACTGGCAGAGAAGAATTGGCAGGTTTGTTCATGAGTGCAACCCACAAATGCATTTTCCTTTCAAAAGTGGTAGCATTTAAGGGGAACTAAGCAGGCTTTCCGATAGTATAAGATTTACTGCAAGAAACAATGTTACCATAAAGAAATAATCAACCAAACACAAATTTCCCTACTATTCGGGCAGCTAAGGACTCCAACGATGCTAGTGTTAGCGGCGCTAACGGCTGCAGACAGGAAGATACTGCCAGCACCGGAAACGTGCTCGTCATCTCCGAGCATGAAGTAAGGAGAGCCTTCAAGAGAGTGAACACCAGGAAAGCAGCAGGCCCAGACGGCATCCCAGGTCGTATCCTAAGAGACTGCGCATACCAGCTAGCTCCTGTGTTCACTGAGATATTCAACATCTCTTTATCTCAGTCGGTGATCCCCACATGCTTCAAAGAGTCCATCATTGTTCCTGTCCCGAAGAAACCCCACCCTGCTTCTCTCAATGACTATCGCCCTGTAGCCCTCACCTCAGTAGTGATGAAGTGCTTTGAACGCCTGGTCAGAGACTTCATCATTTCTTCACTACCAGACACACTGGACCCACTACAGTTCGCTTACCGTCCAAATCGTTCCACAGACGATGCCATCTCTCATCTCCTCCACACATCACTCACTCACTTGGACACTAGAAGGGGGAATTATGTTAAAATGCTCTTCATAGACTACAGCTCTGCATTTAACACCATAATTCCCTCCACACTCACCACCAAGCTGGAGCATCTGGGACTCAGCTCATCTATGTGTCAGTGGATCTCCAACTTCCTAACTGGCAGACCACAGGCAGTAAGGATGGGCGGACATGTCTCAGCCTCCACCACTCTCAGCACTGGAGCCCCCCAGGGGTGTGTTCTGAGCCCCCTGCTGTACTCTTTGTACACATATGACTGTGTGGCCACTACCAGCTCCACCACCATCATCAAGTTTGCTGACGACACCGTCGTGGTGGGCCTGATCTCTGATAACAACGAGACGGCCTACCTGAAGGAGATTAGGAATCTGGAGAACTGGTGCCAGAGGAACAACCTCCTTCTAAACATCAGTAAGACAAAGGAGTTGATAGTGGACTTCAGCACTAAGCAGGAGAGGAACTACCAGACCCCTGTCATCAACGAGTGCCCAGTGGAGAGAGTGGACAGCTTCAAATACCTCGGAGTTCACATCACGCAGGACCTGTCATGGTCCTGTCACATCAACACCGTGGTGAAAAAGGCCCGTCAGCGTCTCTACCACCTCAGACGCTTGAGAGACTTCCAACTGCCCTCCAAGGTGCTCAGGAACTTTTACTCCTGCACCATAGAGAGCATCCTGGCGGGAAACATCTTAACCTGGTTCGGGAACAGCACCATGCAGGACAGACGAGCTCTACAGAGGGTTGTGCGGTCAGCTGAGCGCACCATCCGCTCCGAGCTCCCTGACCTGCACTCAATCTACAGCAGGCGGTGCTGGACCAAGGCCAGGAAGATCGTGAAGGACCTCAGCCATCCCAACAACAGACTGTTCTCTCTGTTGAGGTCAGGAAAGCGATTCCGCTCCCTGAAGACCAACACAGAGAGACTGAGGAGGAGCTTCTTCCCGCAGGCGATACGGTCTCTCAATCACACCACCACACAGTACTGACCCACACATACAGTTCTTACACACACACTGGACATTCTGGACATTGTTTTCACTTCATTACTTAAATCACGCTGCTGTTATTGTGTATATATTTATTTATATTTCTTCATACATTCTTATATAGTTCTATATTGTGTATTTTGTTGTACAGTTATTTTATTTTCAACTTTAATTTATATATTTTATCTTATTCTCCCAGTTAAATTTACCCTTCATTCTAATTTGTGTTGTACAGTTATTTCATTTTTAACCTTAATTTATATTTTATTCCTTCCTAGTTAAATTTACCCTTTTTAATTTTTCATATTTATTTCCTATCTTATTCATAGCCTTTCCTTTTTTTTGTTTTCTTTAGGTCACGAGCAGTTGTCCAAGCATTTCACTACATATCGTACTGTGTATGACTGTGTACGTGACAAATAAAATTTGAATTTGAATTTGAATGTTTATGTTTAAAACATGTACTTATGCTGTAATATCTGTGTGCGGTATATGTAGAAGCTGGTCCTGGTCCCTTGGTCTTTAACTCTTTGTTTTGAGTTTTGTGGGTTTGTGTTTTTTTGTGTGTGTTTTGAGAAGTGGTTTATGTTTAGTTTCTTTTAATGTTTTGTGAGAATTTCTGATCCCTGTTTTGGTCAATATTTTATTCTTTGTGACTCCAGTTTAGTTACAGATGACTTAAAGTTTTTAGATCCTTTCCTATTACATTCGTCTCCTCTTGTTTTGTCCTTTGATGTTTTCTATGTGAAAACAGTGTTCTTCTTGGGATCCTGGCTCTCTCGACCCAGTGTTTTGAGTTTTCTTGTGTCTTTGTGATTTTGTGTTGTGGATTTATGTTCAAAGTTCACTTTGTTAGTTCTAGTTCATCCTACAGTGTTTAGTGTTCTAGTTTAGGTTTCCTGTATTCTCTGTTTAGTTCGCTGAATATTTAATAGGCTTCCCTCATATATTTGCCCTCTGTGTCTCCCTCTGTGTGTCTGTGTTCATGTTGTGATGTTAGTTCTGGTGCCATGTTCCCACTCCTTGTGTTCTGTGTTTTCCTCATCCCATCATGTGCTCCTCCATCTCCTCTTTCTCCCTCCACTCTGTGTCTGTTTACTTCCTGTTTTACTTTGAAGGTCTGTGTCTCATTTTAGTGTATTTTGCTTTGCTTCCTTGTCTCCTTTGCTCCTGTGAGTATATAAGTCTTGTGTTTTCTCCTGCTTTTTGCTGGCTTGTCTGTGTCTCTCTTTCTCTGTCTCCCTATGGATTCAGGTTTCAGCTAAGTTTCATTAGTTTCTGCCTATGCCATCTCTGATCCTGTTTTTCTTGATGGGTGAATTGTCATACTGCATATATCTTCAATCACTATAAAAAGGGAAACAAGACTTTTGGTTTGAATATAAATGTTTGTATTTTTCTTTTAAATGTTTGCAAGAAAAACTAGAATAAATAAATAAAATTATGAACAAAATCAAGAAATTATTTTGAACTACTTTTATTATTAGGTTTTATTTATTTTGAATTAACATCCACATTGTTTCTAAATGTATTTTGTTTACACAACAAAATATTACAACATAGTTTGCTTAAAGTAATTGCAACTGAAATACACAAGAGATAAATGAGACAATTACAAGATTCAAGATGTAAAATACAAATAAACAAACGAGAGAGATAATCAAACAGCACTAACCACAGTAGTCAGAGTGTATTTCAAATGAACTTTGCAAAGTAAACTAGCTCAGTAGCAAATAAAATGTAGTCTCTCCTCACAGTCATGAGCCTCCCAAACAGCCTTACTCCCTTCTGTCACCTTCAAGGCTCCACACTCTAAGAAATGACACACTGATGTTGGTAGCATTATGTAAATGCTTCATGTTAAAACTAATACCACCAATTGATTTTTAACTTTACACACAAGTATGTTGTTTTGAATTTAATTAACAACATAATATTTCAATACAACAAAATGCAGTAAATTAAATCCAACGTAAAAAGTTCATTTAAAATGAAGAGCACTTTAATTTAAAGAGGATTGTCCTAATAGGCTCTCCGTACTTCTGAGTTTGCACATGTGCAGTGTGGAAGTTTGATCATCCGCCATTTTCAACTGAGACTTGCATATGCTTAGCATCCTGGATAGAATCCATCGCCATCTGAGGATTATTTGGTAAGTACAACAATTTAAGGATGACAAATTTGATTAATGTATACTAACTGATACACATCTGACACTTTCGGGAATACTTTTGCATTTTTTTTAAACAAATGATTCCTGGCAAATTTTTTAACACTCTAGCTTGTATACCTCTCTCACATGTTAGAAGTATGAAAACATTTAACAAATATTGTTGAACCTGCTTCGGTGTAATTTTCCAAAATCTTTTGCGATTCTTGTTAAGGTGAGACTTGCCTACTAAGACCGACAATTTTAAAATTACTCCCAACATCTACCGCACCTGCTCCCTGACATCAGTAATGACCACCGGGAGCGCCAGCGATCCTGTAGTTTGAAGAATGAAATGAATGTATAGTGTATTTTAGAAATGTGCATCAATTAAGTTGCTACATTGTTTGAAAGAATTCGACTCCATGTTGATTTCTGGTTTAGTGTCAAACGCAGGGATTTAAGTGATTAACACTTTGATTTGTAAAGTATAAGACATGCGTTCATCTGTTGTCATTGAAGTGCAGAATAATGTGTAATACTGTTATATATAATGCATTTAACTCCTTGTATCAGTTTCCATTGGTTATCATCGCTACTGAAGACAGGAAATCATCAAAGACATGCAATGAATGGCATGTCTTTGATGATTTCCTGTCTTGGTCAACAACAGTTGGCCTGCCCTGTTTTCAGAGACTGAGGTAATTCTAACTAACTTTGTTATTGCAAGTCATTTTCATAAGAACCTGTATTTGAAGAAGAACAAAGTACTGTAAATTGTTAATTTTAAAAGATACAAAATGTTTGACTGAAAGTTGTAACATTCTTGCATGTGGCCTCTAATAAAATTAATAGAGAATACTCTCTAGTTGTAATTTTTAATATGTTTCAGGTTGTTGCGAAGTTCACCCACATCACCATGGTCCCTTTGTTGTCGACTTTCATGGCCAAGCTGGACCACTACGCTGACCACCTTCTTAGAGTGTTCAAAAGGAAGGGGGGAACAGCTAAACACAATATCAACTTAATCATGGCAGCCATGGATGAGGTATGTATTTTAGTTGACCTTGATTGAGTTCTGAAATTATTTGAATGCTTCTTAAACTTCTGTCTGTCATTAATCAGAATTTTTTTTCAACTGAATATGTGTATATCTGAATATTTTGTAGATACATGTGAATCAGTGACATGCAGTCAAGTGAGGCACCTTAGTTAGTAAAATACTAACAAAAGAGAAATTCAATTTGTACACTAGATTTTAAATTTGCTTTCTGTGTGATTTCAATATTTTTATGGTCAAAATTGCTGTCATTGCGGATTTTCTGTTCAAATACAAGGTAAAACGCTGAGAGGAGGCAATGATGGTGCTGTGTCTCACCGCGGACACACACACATGCGCAATCCCACTGCTGTTTCTCTAAATCGCCAACATACATGTTTGATTACACATGCAATACAGATGATGACTTGATGTAGACTACCTCATTTATTTGACGAATGTGTGTTACATGTTGTTATTGGTCATAAATGTGCTGCAAAAATGCATGGAGTGAGGCTGATGGAGGGCAGTGCTGAACCCTAAAGGCAACACGTATAAGAGGTACACGTATATGGATTCACAGTGTAATTACATTACACTGAGAGCGCCATTGACACAGTGGATAAAGCAGCGCTCTTAGGGAACATCAGTAAATTTCAGAAAGGACAAATTGACACCAAATCAGTCCTAAGCAATGAGACGCACCAATTTTATTTCAATGCATCTGCTATTTATAAATTAATAAATTGATGTAAAATGAATGATTTTTCTATAATTGTTTCCAGGTCATTTGACCAATTTATTTACTACACACAAAAAATGAGACACACCAAACCTAAATAAATTTTAATGCATCTTCTGTAGGGCTGGGCACTTATTGCATCGCTTATCAATATTGTGATAACACACGTCCTATGTGATTAAAATGATAGACTGCTTTCAAACCTCTAAAAAAATATATGATAATTTAGTTGAGACTATTACTTCCATTAATGTCAAACTTATCATCAATTCAACAAGATAAATAACTGCTGGTTTGTCTAAATAGCACATTTGCTAAGTTTAATTTGCAGTATTTGTATTTGTGAGGCTGCATTGAAAGATTTATAGGCAAATAATACTATTATGATCTTTTATTGTAACTCTTATTGTTAAGAAGCTTGGAAAGAAAAGTGTCTGGACTTCTTTAAGTTGCTTGAAGACGTTTCATCTCTCATCCGAGAAGCTTCTTCACTGAAGAAGCTTCACTTTTCTTTCCAAGCGCCTTAGACTACGATGACCTGGATGACTGAGAACCTTCACAGACTTATTGTTATCCACAAAATGTCATGATAGGATTTTAAGTCCATATTGCCCAGTTCTAATCTTCTATTTAATTTTAATATTTTTAGGGGCACAATTATTAAATATATTGTTGAACAATCTAGAATTGATTAAAGCAAAAATGAAAGCTTTCACGTAATGTCAAAATTGAAAAGCTTAGATTTTTGAGTTCATATATTTGTTTATCTGACTCAGAGGAGTCAGTGCCTTACCAATCATGAACCTCACTGCACGTCACTGATGTGAGTTATGAAACATTGCTTAATCACTTATCTGGATTATGTGTTAATATTTTTGACTTTGTTTTGTAAAGAGGTTGAAAAGAACCAAAATAGGAAACTTCTCTCATATTGAGTTCTTATCTCCACCAGAATCCCAGCGTTGACGTTCGACGGGAATGCATTCTGAAAGCTGTCTGTGTCTACTTAAATGAAAAGCCAGATGACTTGTTCAAGGAATTCTTGGTAAGTTAAAAAAGGAAAACGATCAGTTATTTTCCTTTTTTAAATTTGGGATTGGAAATGGAAGGTGGACGTACTTGTCCATATGTATATGTATGCAATTAACTTATCTTTCTCTTTTATTTTTATTTAAAGGATGTGGATCTTGGTGCAAGCAGAGAAACGGAGAAGCTGACTTTGGGAGTCTATGTTGTTAGACATGAAGGAGCAAACTCTGCAGATACACCTGAGGACATTGGTGTCATCATAGAAGGATGCACTGTGCTGCAAGCTCTTAGTGATGTGGCAAAGGGTTGTGCCCTCCTGCTTGGACTAATCTATAGTCTAAATCTGAGCTACCCAAAGCACCTGAAATACACATTTGAATTTCTTCAGAAGGTGCTGATGGAATTGGATGGGAACAACCTATCCATGAAGGTACAGGTTCTGAAAAACAAACTGCTTGAGTGAAACAGCCTGCAGTGAACTATAGAGGACACTGAACTTTAAGGTTCTCGAACCCTTCTCCTTGCACTTCATAAACTGTTCAGTTTGAATTGCCACAAGAACTTCTGCAAGGCCTTTCACTTTTCTGCGTTCTTTGTTCTTGAACCTTTACCAACATCCAACTACACTGAAAAAGACTGCTCCTAACTTTGGACTTCAGTTGAAGTTTTGAAGCAAAGGTTATTTTTCTAAATATGGACAAAAATGACACAAAAGTAATTTCTACCTGCTGTTTGCAGGGCTGTATTGTGGGCTTTTCATTGTAGCCCAATCAAGTTTAAATTAAGTCATGTTAATGTTAAAAATGTTGGAATCACAACACTTTCCAGTTTTAATCATTTCAGTTTAACATGACATTCTGTATCTTGTCTTCCTGCACTTAAAATGCACTTGAATATATGTAAAGATTGTTTAGGGAAAAAGATCTAGAAGCATTTGAATTGCTCAAAGTGTGCTTCAACAAGTTTTACACAAAGTGTTATTAAAGTTAGGTTAACTGAATAAACTTGTGTTCGATTTATTTAATTTACAAACTTAAATAGAGTAAGTTGCAATTCTGTTAAAGTGATTTAATCCTATAGTTTCAGTAGAGCGTGTTTTGGGTGAGTAGATTTATCAGATTTACTTAAAATTTCTTGTTCAAATTAAATATATCATATATTTTATATTTCACTAACCCAGTTGTGTGGAACCGGTTGACATAACTGGGTGGAGTAAATGCAACATGTTATTTCTTAAAGTAAGTACAGCTTGTTTTGGTTGAGTAGGTTTTATTTAGTCTTCTCAATTTAAATCAACAAGGTTAGTTAGATCAACATTATGATATCCAGCTAATACAACATGATTCTTTTGATTTGCATTTAATTATCCAAATGTTATCAGATGTACTTAAAATTTCTTGTTCAAATTAAATGTATCATACATTTTATATTTCACTAACCCAGTTGTGTGGAACCGGTTGACATAACTGGGTGGAGTAAATACAACATTTTGTTTCTTAGAGTGCACACTTAATCCCACTGGCAACAATTGTTGCCGTTTTAACCCCCCATTACGTTAACAAAATTAAACACATTGCTTGTAGGGGAAGTCTAAAGAGTAAAATGCATGCACTTATTTTGCAGGGAAAATTTGGGATTAAATGGGTTAATCTTAGCATGTGGACATGATGGTTTTCTCTCTTGACCCCAGGCCTCGTAGTCCATCTCCTGCCCATCGACCCACAGCCAGTCCCGAGCCAGGAAACGCAAGCCAATCCAGATGTGATCAGTGGTGTTATGTTTGCTCAACTCTTTCTGGATCAGCAGCATCTCAGTCTCAGACGCCACACTGGCCAGGTCATCATGGTGCTCCCTGCAGTACTCCAGAGCTTCCTCCCAAGTCTTTTCCTGCTTCACCACTGCTGGACTGTAGCAGAAGAAGGTTATTTTATATAATAGGCTTGCATCATACCACTTGCTTTCCCACATACAGCCATAGTCTTCATGACCCAGAAGATAGTCATCAGGCTGACCTGGTTCCCACAAATACCAGGTTGGTGCTCCACCTCCTGACCACAGCCATTCTTTTCGGTTTGAGGAATTTCTTACCAGTCCTATCCAGATAAAGTCATTGACATTGCTGGAGAGCTGCTGAAGTTTGTCATTATCCTTCTCATTACTGACAGGGGCCAGGTCTGTGTAATGCTGCTGACAGTAAATCTGAGCTTGACGCCAATCCATTTTCTGGTCAATGTAAATGTACTTGGAAAAAGTTGCAGACAAGCTAAGCAGTAGCAGGATGAAGATGAAGATTTGATCCATAGTTGATTTACTCCAAAAAGTTCATCAGAGTGGTGGGGATCGAAACAGTTTGGAAAATGTATGCTGGAGATGTGAGTTTTACCTTTCAAAACCTATTTGCATGACAGGACTGCCCTTTCATTGTCAGTACCTGTTAGTATTCAGGAACACACACCTTATGCTCACTTGTTCAAGTAGCTGATAAGTCTTTTCCTCCATCCCAACAACGGCACCGTAACAGAAGAAGGTTTTTTGATTCTGTAGATTTTCATCATTCCACATTTTATTCCACACACAGCCACCATCTTCATTCCCTTTAAAGTCGTTAGGTTCACCTGGTTTCCAGGAAATTCTGGATACTGCTCCACCTCCTGACCACAGCCATTGCGTTCTGTTTGAGCAATTTCTCACGAGTCCTATCCAGATATAGTGATTGACATTGCTGGAGAGCTGCTGAAGTTTGTTGGCATCCTTGTCGTTACTGACAGGGGCCAGGTCTGTGTAGTGCTGCCGACAGTAAGTCTGAGCTTCAAGCCAATTCATTTTGTCATTAACGTGAATGTACTTTGTAAAAGTTCCAAACAATCCCATCAGGAATAGGATGCAGGTGAAGATCTGATCCATTGTTGTCTCGTTTTGAAGGGTTCTGCAGAGCAATGAGGATCCACAGAGGTTTTGGAAGATATATGCTGGAGATGTGAGCTTTGCCTGTCAAAAAGTATTTGTATATTAGGACAGCCCTTTGATTCTCGGTGCCTGTAGTTCCTGCTACCTATTCAGTAGCAGGAACACAAAACTACTTTACATCTTGTACTTTTCCAAGCAGCAGATGAATCAAATTATTAATAACTAAAAACTTAACTGGTACCAATTTAGAATTCTAAAGTGTAACATTTATTTCTCACAGATATTGTGGCCTCCTTTGAGTAATATGTTTTTTGTTTTTGTTTTTTAAAAAAAGATGGTTGCATTTTGTAAATTAACCTTCTTAGCAGATTGGCATTTGACTTCAAACTTTTCTTTAAATCACCATAAATGCAAATTAAAAAGAAACAAATGATTTAGGATTTGCACATGATCTGGTTATTTAGTTAAAAAGAAGAACTTTATGCTAAAAACAAACAAAACACTAAGGGAACAAACTGTGTTCCATGAAACATCATAAACTTTAAAATGATAAAGTTTAGGAAGTACAGTACTGTGCAAAAGTTTTAGGCAGGTATGAAAAAATGGTGTAAACAAATAATGCTTTCAGAAATATAAATGATTTTTTATTGGCCCCAAATGTATTCTGCAGCAGGACAACGACCCCAAACATACAGCCAAAATCATTAAGAACTATCTTCAGCTTAAAGAAGAACAAGAAGTAGTGGAAGTGATGGTATGGCCCCCGCAGAGCCCTGATCTCAAAATCATGGAGTGTGTCTGGGATTACATGAAGATACAGAAGGATGTGAGGAAGCATAGATCCACAAAAGATCTGTGGTTGGTTCTCCATGATGTTTGGAACAACCTACCAGCCGAGCTCCTTCAAAAGTTGTGTGCAAGTGTACCTAGAAGAATTGATGCTGTTTTGAAGGCAAAGGGTGGTCGCACCAAATATTGATCACATTTAGATTTCTCTTTTGTTCATTCACTGCATTTTGTTGATTGATGAAAATAAATGAGTAACACAAAGCATCCTTTGTTTACAGCATTCTTTCACACCTGCCTAAAACTTTTGCACAGTACATGCGCCATAGTTTCCCATTACAAGATATACATTACAAGTAGTTGCTTGGTAGAGTGGATGTTTGGGGATTTCAGGTTTTTAATCACATTTCTCCCCAAAAATGGTCCACAATGAAAAAATTTAATGATCATGCGCATGGTTAGTAAGTAATATTTATACTCTTCTTCCTAATCCTCAAAGTTAAGACACAAATTTCAGGTTTGTGAAGTGTGATAGTGAGGTGTGGCGTGATTGCTGATGCAGGTGTGTCAGTTAGGGAGATAGTTTGTAGGAAAGTCCTCTCTCTTCGGCTGTATCCCAATTCCAGGTCTGCAGCCTTAAAGGCCACATTTTAAGGCCAATTACGTCACAGAGACGCGACGAAGGCTGTCCCAATTCAAAGGCTGCTCGAAATGCGGCCCTCAAATGCGTCCTTCATTTCCCTGAATTTTAAGGATGTGGTGGTGTAGACTTCGTGGCCCAACATATCCCAGAATTCATAGCGCGGTGGTGGGTGTGGATAATTTTGCCGGAAAAAAAAAACGGCGGATGAGGGCCGCCCGAAGAGCAAACTTTAAGTAAGTACTGAATATTATGTCACTTGAAAAATTTTAATAAAGAAGAACATTAAAACATTACTGTTGGCCACATGTCGGCAAAGTTATGTGACAGTAGTGACGTTTGTACTAACTTGGTTTTAAAGCCTTTACTTTAAAATATACGCCGTTCAATAGCTGACCTTAATCTTACAGAGAATGATCATGTAGAAACAAACAAATGAACAAAAGATTTTCTCCTTCATTTCTGTCAAACAAAGCTGTATAAAACGTTTCCAGCTGTTAGTATCATGGTTGCTAGGCAACCTGGGCAGCGTGACAGAGGCTAGACCGTCCCATTTCACAAGCCTCGCACTTCCGGCCTTAGCGGTCTTTGAGTACGCGGCCCTTGTGGACCGTTAAGGCTGCGTACTTTAAGACTGCAGACCCTGAATTGGGATGCAGCCCTTTTCTCCACTTGAACTGTCAGATCAGCAAACCTGGCCTGATGACAGTTTGCCATGTAGTCATGATTCCAGCAATAACAGGCATTTATCCACCTGCAGTCCCCAGTGATGTCTAATAGAAAGTTTGCTCTTACAGCAAAAATAAATGGAGTATCACTCGTCTGCCTCTCACTGGCATGCTGTTTCCATGGAGAAACACATACGTAAAACCTGTAGGTATAGTGTGTTATTTTGGTTTGCAAATGATAAACTCGCCTTATCAGGGCTGCTCTTTTTTTTAATTTTTTTTTTAAGTATGTTTATTGAGACTTTTTGATATAAGGAAAAAAAGAGACACAAAAAAAGACAAAAAAACAACAGACAACACAAAAGCAAGGGCTAAAACACACAAATAAGACAAAAGATTACACTGCAAAGACAAAAATACTACTTCAACACTGGCAATAAACAGAAATAAAACACTAAGGGGGTGGTCGATCAAACAGGACTTTGTTTTAATACATGGTCTAAAAATGGCTGCCACACATCAAAGAAATTACTAAGTTTGTCCGCTAATGTGTACCTAATTCTCTCCATATGCAGTAGAGCAGTCAGTTCTGTTAGCCACATTTTGAATTGAGGTACAATATCCGACTTCCAGACAGTCAAGATAATTTTCTTAGCAATTACCATTCTTAACAAAACTGTAGTTTGTGCAGCAGAGCTGAGGTGTAAAAGGGAAGAGGAAGATCCAAACAATGCAATTATTGGGTCCGGCTCTAATGTGCAATTATAGATGTCAGAAAAACATTTAAAAATGTCCAACCAATAGTTATGCAATTTGGGACAAGTCCAAAATAAATAAGTGAGAGAGCCTTCTCCAAGTTTACAACGATCACATATTGGACTAATAGAAGGAAAAATCCTGTGCAGTTTAGTTTTTGAATAATGAAGTCTGTGAAGCACTTTGAATTGAATTAACTGATGCCTTGCATTTATAGAGCAAGAATGGATCCTACACAGACTCCTCTCCCACACCTCATCTCCTATTTGCAAACCAAGCTCCTCCTCCCATGCCATCTTCAAAAAATCATATTTAAAATTGAAATACTCAGAAAAAGCTTTCACAAAACCAGAAACCAACTTTTTAGAATCCGGGGAACTCAGAAGGAGTGTAAAAATTGACCCCTCTTCCGGAAGAGATGGAAAATTAAGAATACTCTGACGAACATAGTTTTTTATCTGTAAATCTGAAAAAAATGTGACGCAGGGAGAGAGAACTTGTTTTGCAACTGAGTAAATGATGCAAACTGCCTGTCAATATATAAGTCTTTAAGAGTAATAATACCTTTCTGTGTCCAGACCTCAAAAGAGGCGTCTAAACATGAGGGTGGAAATGCATGATTACAATATATTGGTGTATGGATCGAAGTGTCTGGTAGAGCACAACCTTTTTTGATCTGACTAAAGTTCGAAACCTTAAAATTATTGGCCTTGGTTCGCGGATTAGAGCACGAAAAAAGAAGAGCAGGGAGGGAACTATTCTCAACCCCACCACTCTCCATCACCACCCAAGGTGGGGTATCGGCAGACATGACCTTTTTGTACCCTTCCTGCCAGTAAGCAAGAGTTCTAGCATTTGCAGCCCAATAATAAAACTGAAACAATGACAGAGCAAATTCACCCTTAGGTTTAGACTTACATAGATGAACTTTTGATATCCTGTGAGTTTTAAAGCCCCAAACAAATGGTAATACTACTGAGTCGATCACTTTAAAAAATTGCTTATTCAAAAAAATAGGTAAGTTTAAAAATAAATATAGAAATTTAGGAAGGGAATGGCTGCTCATTTTTGACCCACTAATTTGTTTTATCCATGGCTACAACAGCTCAGGATCAGTCAACAACATCAGCCCCTACAATTAACCACTAGGGTCAATCAGAGCCCACCTAGAGAGTATCAAGTTTAGTCTTCCCACAGCTGGCTGTTGACTTAAGATCAATTACATATGCACATACATTTAAAAAGACTAAAAACCTTTTTTGTTTTGTTTTGTTTATATTTCTGACGTTTTCATTGCCTTAAAAAAAATGTAAACCTACACAATTTTGTATGGTTTTTATCTTCCTGTTGAATTATTTTATCTTTATGGTCTGTTTCCTTGTAATAGGGGAAAGACAGAATATCAACCAAATTCTAGAAAAACAACACATTTAAATAAAAGTTTGAATTTTTTTTGCATGTCAGTGAAATTTGTACTTGATACCCAAGAAAAAAACAAATTAGTACTTTCCTGGTAAATACATCAAGATGAAATCTTAGTTAACTTAAGTTAGAGTTTGAATTAGTTGCCATTAGGCATTCCATTTATTTATTCAATAATAATTCATACTCATACATACGAGGTTTACAATGAGGTCTTTTTAATAAGAAGTTTGAAAAACTCTTTAAAACCACAAGCTAATAAAAACAAAAACAACCCAAGGTTGTTGGGACAAGTAAATCAAATTTTCAGTTTGTATAAGGGAAAACTTGACATGACACTGGCTTCACATTAGACAAGCAAATTGCAGATATCAGGAAGTCATCTTTTATATTAGCACCTGCTTCAAGATATTACTAAATCATTGTATTTTGAAAAACACAAGAGGTCAACAAATTGAAAGGAAAACTGAAGAAATTTTTATTTTTACATTTAGTGTGAAAGGGATTTTCTTTCCCAGTTTTTTCTCCTTACAGCATTCATTCTATAAGTCTTCATATTTCTTATTTCTTCTTCTTATTTTGGGAGACGCATGTTGGAAATCCTCCAGTGTTTCATTTTTGTATACTTGCTCTGTGTTCTGGTGATACTGCTTGTATCACCAGAACACATTTTGTAATTTTTAAGTTACATAGTTTTATCAGAATTCATTCAAAACTTCTTTACAGACAGAATGAAGTGCTCAAAAGCTACCAACAAATGGTACTGTTCCATACCACCATCTTCAACTCCCTGATGTATCCTTCGAGCAGCTCATCTCAGACTGCCATCTTCCTGATGCATTTGCAGATGCTCTCTCTTTCATCCTCCATTGAAATTTACTAATCCTCTGCCTCTCTCTTTTCATTGCTTACAAATCCTCAGGGTGCCGGACTTTGAGTGGAGCCTATTGTTCCAGCTCGGTATCTGATGACTGGTAGGGCATTGTATCTTATTCGTACCATAGAACTGGCTTCTCAGCACCCCTCTGGAGGTATCTGGCTGTGGCTGACCTTCCATCTTTATCGTGGTTCCCTTTACTTCTGTCTGGTATATCTGTTATTCTGCTGTCTGGTAGTTCTGCGTCTTTAGACCAGATCACCTTCTCTTTGCAACCATTCAGCCACACTCATAGTGTGTGTGTAGCTTTTACAAATATCTGAGGATGTCTGGCTTGTATTCATAACATATGTTATACTTTCTTTAACCAAGCCAAGTTTTTTTTACCTTAAATCAGAATTAGACTTAATACCACATTTACCCCCTCTCATGAGAAGGCAGAAATTTTGATAACTGGTGCCCTATAGGGGGTCCAAGATTCACAAACACTTTGAAAACATACATAAACATAGACAGATGTAAAGCCCAGGGTTGGAAGAGAGCAGCAAGCAAATTTTTTTAATTTGCCTAAGGCAAAACATAAGAGATGCTTTGCTTTACGTCAGACAGCCAAATCATATTCATTGTTCCTACTGTCTTATCGTCTTACAATGGAAATCACCTGAAAAAAAATGTATATACACACACACGCACACACACACACACACACACACACACACACACACACACCATCTTCTTTAGATTATCTCTACCTTTTATCTCTTTAGGCATGTTCATGATTAAATATAAAGAAAGGTTTGGAAGATATCCAGGGGTAGACATACGAGACTGTGATTCAGCAGTATTTTTGATTTTGGAGGGTTTTTTGGACATTGGACCACCACACAAACATGTTAAATATTAACGTATTTATGCTTTATGCCAGATACATGAGTAAAGACAGACTCTCACTGCAAGTGACAGGCCAAATGACAGCTCCTGGAATTGAGAGCTTTGGCCTCAGAAAGCAAATCAAAGAAAACAAATCTCCAACATAACCCCAAATAGACGTACACATTCTGGGCTAACAAGCCTTAAATCTATCCCTTCCGAGACAAATTCTGAATGTCAGTCAGAATCTAAAAGCTTCATGTTAGAACTGTTACCCTCCACTGCCTCAAACGGTTAGAGCATTTATCAGTGTCACATACCTCCTTTATATTTGATAATGATGATTGTTGTGAGTACTTCTAACGTTCCCTGTCAGGGGAGCAAATCACAAGATTACCTACATCATCCCTGAAGTGAGCAGTCTCCAAGCATGAGGGACATTGCCTGTGCCCATGACATGTGAATTAGTACCTGACAACATGGGAGTCATTCTGAAGCGATGTTTTCCTGACAAACAGGAAAGGCCACAACGCAAACACCTGACGTTGAAATGCAGTTACGGAATGAACAAGTCTACACACAGAAAATGGCCTGAAAAAGTCTTTGAATGTACCTGGCAGGCCCACATAAAACCCAATAACTGCAAACTTACCAAAAACTCTTATTGAGAAATATATAATACATAATATATAATATATATAATATATAACTCTGTGTTACCTGAAAGAATTACAAATGATGACAAACACTCTGGAGGCATTGCTAGCATATTAGTAAACTGTTGACGGGTAACAAACAAACAATAAAAAAAATTCCCAAACTGTGGGCCAGGGCCCCCTGGTGGGCCATAATGGTATTGCAAGTGGGCCTCAGTAATAACTCAAATTCAATATGAATTTCACTCAGAGTGCAACTCCCATTTAAGGGTATACTAAAACCGTCTTTTTGCTAGAATCAGCACAAATGATCTGTGAAAACAATATTAAATTATTAATAAAATTTTGATTATGCTTGTGTTTAGGCTAATCCTTACACCGTCTTTTTAGTGACATTAATGCAAAACTAATGAATACATTAATGCAATTAGTTTTAGATTAATATAATTAATTAATTAATTGGGCTAAGGCCCAAATACCAAACACCCTCAAACCTGGCCCAGGCTACGTAAAGGAATCCTTGATGTCTTTTATTTATTTATTCATGTAGTATATTATATATATATATATACCTATTATTGCTAGTATGAATCACCCATCATTGTTACCAATTTGCTGGAAATCTTAATAATCTCTAATTTTCCTGGGGATTTTAGCACCAGCATTGTGAAACTCTGATGCCTTACTGGCTACATCATCTCACCAAAGGACAGATGACAGCGTGTGCCATGGCACTGCATCTGTCCTTCCACAATGTACAGCAGGGGTCGCCAACCTTTCTGATGATGAGTGCCATCAAAAATTTTGTCAGAAGTCAATGTGCCATATGATTGCATTAGCAATAAACGTAATACCGCTCTATATCAACAGTTACACACTATATAGAACAACTTTATAGGATTATATTTGTTCGCAGATGTAGGCAGCTATCAGCAAATAGTTATCAGCTATTTTGAAACAAAAAAAGACACTTTTTATCCATATCAAGAACTCCATAATAGCAAAAAAAAAAAAAAAAATGCAAATGCTATTTATGGTCTCCTCACAACAATGATAAGAAAAATAAACTGGGCCAATATGGCATGTTTGTTAATACAGAGATATGCATGTTAATGTGAACTCTGGTCTCCCACTCAGAGACACAGGTCTCCGAGTGTCCAGCATTCAGACCTGAGGACACTCTCCGTGTGAGAGAAAATCTGCTCACACAGATATGTAGAGCCAAATACTGTCAATAAGGCCTCTGCAATGTTCTGAATACAGTTAAACTTGTATGCAGAGGTGGGTAGTAACGAGTTACATTTAATCCGTTATATTTACTTGAGTAAGTTTTTGAAAAAAATGTATTTTTAAAGTACCTTTTTTGCACGATACTTTTTACTTTTACTTGAGTACATTTGTGAAGAAGAAAAAGTACTTTTACTCCGCTACATTCGACGCTTTACTTTTAAAAAATAATTACTTTAACACATTAGATAACATGCCGCCAGTAGAGTTTCCGGTAACTTTTTTACCAATCAGATGTGGCCATGCAGTCACATGACCAGTCTGAAACTGTGGCGGGCAGAGCGGCCCAAGCGTTTCAAAGTGGCGGACACACGGAAAGAAGAAACATGAAAAATTGAAGAGGATGAACACCCTTGGCCTCATATACAAAGAATGCTTAGCTTAAAAGCAGTACAAAAGAACAGCCATGTCTTCAGTGTCGGTGTCTTCAGTGAGAGCCAAAACAAACCTACTTTTCAGCGTGAAAAAACTCAACTCGTGTAACCATCACGTTATAACGTGATATAGCATGACAAATATATTGTTCTAACAATATACCTTTCACGTTTGAATAATATAATATCACGTTATTACAATATACATAATTATCACGTTCGTACAATATAAATATTATATAGGCTACATCGCAGCTCCAGTCACGGCTTCCATCATTGTCTTTCTCGTCTTTTCCCAGAGTAACAGCCAAACATTGGCTAGCACTGCTTAGCCTTGCACGCGTTCTTATTTTAAACTTAATCTGGAATTCATTGCAAACTGTTTGTGCGGGATATGAATAACAAGATTTTGTTTTTCTACAAGAGTTAGTAAAAACATCTCCAATATGATCAAATCTTCTTGCCAAACATCCACAGCTTGACAGTGTATACAGCACTATAATGACCAGACCTAATGCTTTTGAAAACCATACATCTTTCCACAGGTCTCAACTTCATCAGACATCACCTAGACACAGAGCTGGATGAGGCCAGCACAAACAGCGGCCTAACCAACGAAGATGATGGATCCATGGGGTCAGGAAAGCCAGAAGCAGGGCTGGAGAGGTACCTTTCATGTCCATTCACTGGAGGTATGGATCTATTGCATGGCTTTCCTCACATCAAGAAGCTGTCCATCAAAATCAATACAGCTCTTCCTGCATCTGGAGCTTGTGAAGGACTTCTCAGTCATGCAGGACTCCTGTTCACTGCTGAACAGTTAGAGCTTCACAGAAAGAACCTTGAGAGCAAACTGCTGCTGAAGCTTAATCATCACTTCACTGAGTAAAGAAATGGCACATGTTTGCTAAATATGCAGAAATAAATGCACACTTATACAATTTTATGGTAAACTGAGCTGCCTTGTATGAACATATGTTGAAGATGCCTCGTTCTAATGTTTTCTCTGAGGCTGCTGTGCCATTTGGAGCAAAAATGAATATAAAGTTTACAGCATATCTTGTCACTGGAAATTGTTTGCACTGTTTATATATTTATATTATTTACTGTAGGTATTGGTGAAAAAAGCTTTATGTTGAGAAAAACTGAAATCTGGAAATTAGAATTGTTGTGCCTTATTTTGTTGATGATTTTACATATATTCCTTTTGAAAATACTAAAATTTGTATATTTATTTATTTTTGTTTGTCTGATAGCATTTATTTAAAAAGTAAATCGGACATTTCAAACAGTTACTCACTACTTGAGTAGTCTTTTCACCAAGTACTTTTTTACTCTTACTTGAGTAACTTTTTTTAAGACTACTTTTCACTTTTACTTGAGTAATAATATTTTAAAGTAATACTTTTTTCGCATCGCTTGAAAAACCTGCCAGCTAGCAGCGTCCCCCTCCCCGGTAGGTGAAGTTATTTTTAGCCAATTACAAGTTGAATCTGGTAGTTGGGGTTGTTAGCTAAGATACAGTCATTAAGAAGTGGCACAACTAATGTGTCTATGTGAGCTAAATTGCGATGTGCACCGCTGGCCCGGCCATTTATTTTTTAATGCACCTTCTCAGATTAATTCACTGCGTGTCGTGCCCAGGGCTGGACTGTGACAAAAAAATCAGCCAGGGCATTTTAACTAGAGACCGGCCCACCAGATATTATAGGAAAAGCCATAAAGCCTTTGAATGAAAACAAACTCTGTTGTGACAGTGATGTACACTGTCTTGTTGGTATATGTATGATTTCTATACATTTTACATCAGATAAAAACTTTGGTTGTAAGATTCAGATAATTATTTATTAAAAGCGAGACATTTTAAATAAAAATAAGAAGGAAAAGTATTTCTTTGTGCCCCCCTTTCCCTGTTAGTGCCCTCCTGTGTAACACGCAGACACTAAAGCGGTTGCGCCAGAATGTCATGCTGCAAAAAAAAAAAAAGGACGATTCTTTTAAATACAAGGGGGAGTAAGCGAGTCAGATACCAAGGCACAGAGATGTACGGAGCCCCTCTGATGACATGGTCCAAAAAATAAATAAATTGTGGCCACAAAATACTACTTCGTGCCCTTGAAATGGGTATAACGTGCCCACAAAATACTTATTTGTGACCACGAATTGGGTATAACGTGGCAACGAATTACGCATTTGTGGCAACGAAATAGATAACGTGCGCACATCATATTGACACAATTCCTGGACAGCTGCATAGAGACATAAGCATAAGAGTAGGCTAAACCTATACTCCATGGACAGACAGTATGATTGAGTTTTATTTTAGGCTGGGAATGAGCTACAAATGCATTTAGAAAAGCCTGGCAATGCAAGGAACCATCATTACGGAGAGACATTTAAACAGGATATTGAGACCCCAGTTGCTTTACAGACATAAGTACGACTTGGACACCAGGAACACCAGGATAGATTTTATTGTCAACCAACTGCAAGGGCCTGGGAAGGATCACGGTTATCGGTCATTTCGTGTACACGTTATACCTATTTCGTGCTCTCGAAATAGTATTTCGTGGGCACGTTATACCCATTTCGTTCCCACGAAGTAGTATTTTGTGGCCACAATTTATTTATCTTTTGGACCATGTCATCAGAGGGGCTCCGTAGAGATGAAACAGGTCTGATCGGAAACAGTTTATTTCCAGGCCAGGGAGCACAAATAAAAACCACCCTTAAAAACATACATGATAAAATGTTAATAATAGCTAAAACCCCCCAGGAATAAACATACCCAATGCTAAAACTAGTAAAAATACAATCTTCTACGTTCACTAAATTCCCTCTAATGTTAGTATGCCACATGTTCATTATGGGTCCACCAGCAGTCCAGGAATTCCTTCTTTAGAGTGGAGTCCACACCAGCCTTGTCTTCGGCAGACGAGGAGGAGCCTCCTATCCTCTTGTCTTTCCACTGGGCCCATCACATCCCTGCCCAGCTTGCATTCTGCACCCGAGTCCGTCCTGCGATGCCACCACAGCTCCCCTTGCGTCGGCACCCTGTAAAATAACAAATAGGGGCCAGAACAATGGTCCCAAGAGGGTAGTGATGGGATTTCCGGCTCTTTTTAGAGAACCGGCTCTTTCGGTTCGGCTCACTAAAAAGAGCCGGCTCTTTCGGTTCCGAACCGGCTCTTCAGGTTGTTTTGTTGCTTCAATTAATTTATTATTAACAATAATATAAAATTATGCACAAAAGGAATTACTAATGTAAAAAAAAAAGTGGTTTTATTTATATATGTTTATATAGAAATATATGCGGTGGCCCCTAGAGACAAAACACGTACAAACTCCAAAACACATTTCTAGCATGAACTGAACTTCCAAAACAGAGCTACCTAGATCACTTAAATTACACAATTGAAAGCATGAAAGCATATGTGTATTGTTTGTGTATTTATACACAAGCATTCATATATAGTCAAATAATTAAAAAAAAAAAAAAGTTCATTTAAATGTTACTACCACACACCAAATCTGGTCGTTGGTACTTGCTGGCTTGTGTAGCCACTAGGTAACAAAAGCTCAACACTGCCCCTAGCATCCTGGAGCACTTCTGTTGTCTTTTATACGTGTTTTGGAGTTTGTACGTGTTTTGGAGTTTGTACGTGCTTCAGAGTTCGTACATGATTTGAAGTTTGTATGCGCTTTGTCTCTAGGGGCCACCGTAAATATACTTTTATTTATTCACTCCACATAAAATGTAATAAATAAATCATATAATACAAAAATCAACTATTCACATTTCAACTTTTAACTATTTAAATTTTTAGCTTTTTCCTTTTACACATTTAAAGTGAAACAACACAAAACACTGCAAACCACAACACAATTAAATATAAATTATAATATGAAAACAAAAAATACATGCATATTCTCTGTCATATGGGCTTGCATGACTAACTTTCTGAATCCTTTATCATCTGCAACTGAAAATAGTTGTGGATGATTACTATACCTTTCTAATGTGAGGTTGTTGTCCCTGGCTTTCTCTGTCTCTCCCTCCCGCTCTGTTCCTGTGCTACTGAATGTAACTACCGCCCCTCCCCCCTCTGCCCAGCGTAAAGCACAAGGCTCGCATGCGGAGTGAAGCGGAAAAAAAAGTGCCAGAGAGAGAGGGTGAGAGAAAGAAAAAACAAATCACGGCTCGCGATAAGGAGCCGGCTCTCGTCGTTCACGTCAAAGAACCGGCTCTAAGAGCCATTTCGTTCGCGACCGACCCATCACTACAAGAGGGCCCTGGCTTATAGCCATGGCGACCCTCTCCCAACCCGGCTGCACCCAATAAACGGCAGTGGAGACCCTACTCACAAATGCTGCCACTCACACGCGTTGTCTCCTACTGTCTTTGTAAGTGAACTGAGGGTCATACACAGTTAGTTACAGCTAAATTACAATAATTTGAAATTCTTTATTGCCAGTTATGTGGAACCTAAAGAAAGGTCCTGTTGTAACTTAAAAATCAACTTTTTAAACTTTTTCAACTCTTTTAAAAAAAGATTTCTTTAATACAGTGGAACCCCAACTTACGAATACCCCATTTAACGAAAAATTCAACTTACGAATTGACTTAACGCCAATATTTCTGCCTGTGTTACTGCAAAATGCCCGCGTAACGAAAGCCCAGAATGCCTACAATGCCTTCCGAATCATGTGACAACCCCCTTGGCTTTCGTACTTGCACTTCGCTGTTCCACTTGAACGATGTATTGTTGTTGCAGTTAACAATTAGCCTATGGCCTATCGTTCACTCAAAAGGCGCAATGGGTGCTTTGACTTACGAAAATTTTCGACTTACAAAAGACCCTCAGGAACGAATTAATTTCACAAGTCGGGGTTCCACTGTATTAAAGAAATCTTTTTTTAAGATTTTGGAGTTTTTACGTGTTTTGGAGTTTGTACATGCTTCAGAGTTCGTACATGATTTGAAGTTTGTATGCGCTTTGTCTCTAGGGGCCACCGTAAATATACTTTTATTTATTCACTCCACATAAAATGTAATAAATAAATCATATAATACAAAAATCAACTATTCACATTTCAACTTTTAACTATTTAACGAACGAATTAATTTTACAAGTCGGGGTTCCATTGTACATGAAAACCAGACGTTCGTATTAAAGGAGAAAATTTAAACTGTAGAAATCTCAATAATAATAAAAAAACAAGTTTTAAATATTTTAATAACAATGAATGAAAGAAGTAATAATGTTGTGTGGGGAAAATGAGGCACAGAGCTGGGTCGCCACGTCACATCGGCTGATCTGTCTCCAGGTTAGGCGTCGCACCCCCACAATTAGGCAGCGGGTCCCTCTTTTCACGTGGCCTCCACACATTCCTCCTCATATCTGGGGCCTCTCTCCTCCCAGTGCTCAGCTAGCCTGCTTTTGAAAGGTCTTTGCACAGCTGATAGGCCACCTTTGGACACACCCATGCCTCAGCAGGTGATCCCTATCAGCTAATTTGTCCCATGTGCAGCCAGACCACAGTGATTAAAACCATGCAATATAAATATCAACATACAAACATGCAATAGAAACAATAAAATCATGCAAATAAAAAATGCACTCATAAATAGACACTAAAAATTAGAATAAAACCAATGTACAAGATAAATACAGATTTCCACTGTGTGACACCTGCCTCCTGGCAAAACTTTGCTAGACCCGCCCCTGCACAGTTACCAGCTGTCAGCTACTTAGAAAAGGATCCTGGTGTTATTTGTCTCTCAGAAACAGTTCATAACTTCCCTTCAACTCATTCATGTGACCTAAAAGGTAAACCTGTTTCTCCATCACCTGTTCAGCTCTGATGATTCAGTAAGGACATCTCCTGGTTTGTTTCCCTCTCACCACATATCCAAACCGACATCATGACCAGCAGCTTTTACAGCTGTGGCTCCAGCAAACATCAGCTGATACGAGAAATTAATATGAAATCAATTCTAACAAAAGCTGATCAAGCTTAAACGTGCTGCTGTTGTTTAGCGCAACATCCGCTGGTTTCCTCTTTCTGTCGCAAAGTGGGCGATAAATAAACCAGAGAGAAAAGCCGATCAGCTGATCATTGATCAGTTTCATGATTGGTGTAGCAACAGGAGAGGGAGGGGGGAGAATGAGAGAAGAAGAGACAGCTGCAGCGTAAAGACACAGAATAAATCCAGCTTTGTGTCTTTTTCATTCTAACTGAAGTCCTGGGACAAACTTTTCAGCTCAATACGAAACGCGTAATATTTTCTCCGAATACGGGACGATTCCGTATTTTACAGGACGGTTGGCAGCTCTACTAACTAACCTTATGAATAAAATAAAGTTCACTATCAGTAACATCATAGCACCCACCCAGCTGTATAGAAACTCCGTCATACTAGCTAGTACGCAGTACGAGTTATTGTAACTGACTGTAAAAAGTCAGCACAACGATAAACGATAAACTCCACCTAAACTTGGTTTATATCCAGTGTTGGGTAAGTTACTTTAAATTAGTAACTTAGTTACATTACTAGTTACTTCTATCAAAAGTAACTCAGTTACTTCAAGTTACTCGTTACTTTCAGAGTAACTAGTTACTAGGGAAAGTAACTTTGGTTTTACTCAGAATTCTCTTGTTAATGTGTTGCTTCCGTAACTGGATACCCAAGATTGCCAGTCTTCTAGCTTGCTTACTTGCCACAAGTGCACTGTGCCACCTATAGAAAGGAAAAAGATAATGTGCACATTTCCACGAGAGAAATCCCACACCTGATTCTATCCTAGCCTGCTTTTTACATCCAACACAAAAACTGCAGTTGTGGTGCTTTTGATTGTACTCAGAACTCGGAAATTCTGCCTTCTGAATAGGAAGATGTAGGTAACACCAGACTGCAGATGAGCTGCATACAGGGCTGGACTGGGACCAAAAAATCGCCCTGGGCATTTTGACTAGAGACTGGCCCACCATTATAGGAAAAATCATAAAGCCTTTGAATGAAAATAAACGCTGTTGTGACAGTGATGTACACTGTTCTGATGGTATATATGTATCAATCTATCAATTGTTTGTTGCAAGACTCAGATAATTATTTTTTTAAAAGTGAGACATTTTAAATGAGAATAAGAAAGTATTTCCTTGTGCCCCCCTTTCCCTTTTAATGCCCTACATGGACCCCTGGCAACACTTTGCTAGATCTGCCCCTGCACAGTTACCAGCTGTCAGCTACTTAGAAAAGGATCCTGGTGTTATTTGTCTCTCAGAAACAGTTCATAACTTCCCTTCAACTCATCCATGTGACCTAAAAGGTAAACCTGTTTCTCCATCACAGCTCTGATGATTCAGTAAGGACATCTCCTGGTTTCATCTTCATGTTTCCCTCTCAACAGATAACCAAACCATATCATGACCAGCAGGTTTACAGCTGTGGCTCCAGCAAACATCAGCTGATACTAGAAAGTAATATTAAATAAATTCTAACAATAGCTGATCAAGCTTAAAAGTGCTGCTGTTGTTTAGCGCGACATCCGCTGGTTTCCTCTTTCTGGCGCAAAGTGGGCGATAAATAAACGAGAGAGAAAAGCCAATCAGCTGATCATTGATCAGTTTCATGATTGAAGTAGAAACAGGAGAGGGAGGGTGAGAGAATGAGAGGAGAAGAGGCAGCTGACAGCGTAAAGATGCAGAAAAACTCCAGCTTTGTGTCTTTTTCATTGTAGCTGAAACACAAACTGTGTTTCTTTTCACCTCAATACGAAACGCGTAATATTTTCTCTGAATACGAGACGATTCCGTTTTTTACGGGACGGTTGGCAACTCTAATAATTAACCTTATGAACAAAATAAAGTTCAACATCAGTAACATAGCACCCACCCAGCTGTATAGAAACTCCGTCATTCTAGCTAGCACACAGTACGAAAAAGTCAGCATAACGAAAATAAACTCCACCTAAACTTGGTTCATATCTGACCCAGATGGACTGCAGGTTATAACTTCTTACCTGAAGTTCAGTTCACCTGACACTCTCGGACCAGCGGCCGCTTCGGGTCTCTCCTCTTGCCTCCGTTTTCCTTCATCCACCTGCTGGCATCCACCACTTGCTAATGTTATTGAATCTGTGGAAGCTCCGCGATAGCCACCACATGAAGTAACGAATAACGAGCCTATTTAAATCCCAGTAACGAGTAACGCGTTCCCGGTTTTGGCATAATAACTAGTTACCGTGCTCGTTACCACAATAATAACTTAGTTACTGTAACGCGTTACTTAATAACGCGTTAGTCCCAACACTGTTTATATCTGACCCAGACAGACTGCAGGTCATAACTTCTTAACTGAAGTTCCAGCATCCGTCAGCCCATAAAAACGAAAAATCACCGGGCCAGTCCAGCTATGCTCGTGCCATCGGTTAACCCTTCGCGTGCCACCTCCTGTGGTGCTGAACAGAATAAGTGGAAGAAAAATGCATAGATGCGTCTTTGTTGGTTTTTCAGCATTTTTTGTGGAGCACTTTGTGATATTTATCTTGAAAACAACTAGATAAATAAAATCATGTAAGAACAAAAAACTCACAAAACACGTGATATGTGGTTATTTATTTATTTATTTAGATAGCTAGGTGGTTACATATCCATAGGTTACATCCAGAAAATGACTTCTTATATTGACAGCTTTGTAGTGAAAATCTTGCTTGAACAGATTTTCACTGTGGTAAAGCTTACATTGCAACAAACTGATATCTTCTAATTTCTTCCAATTATTTTTCCCAAAAAGCAGTTATATTTGACCCTATGTATTTTATTGTCATTACCAAAATTAGCAACAGTCATTTCTTAATAATTGGTAAAGACATGATTGTCCACATTTCCCTGCATATAACTGCACGTTCTTTGAGGTGCATTTATATTGCATGTTACACAAACAGTGGTCTTGTAAAATCGACCAGCCTGTGTATACACAGTTTTTTGGACCATCTTCACTGCCTTTGTTTGTAAATTTCATTTTCATTTTTATGGTTTATCTTTATGCAAAATGAAAGTAAATAAAATATACTGATCCATTCCTCAGTAAGTTGAAACAGGTCAACGGCACACAGTTGCACACAAAGGTAGTTATACAAAGTGTCCAGCAGGTGTCAGACTCAGACCCAGACACAGCCAGCGTCCAACAAGGTAGAGCGTCAAACCTTGCTGGACCTTTTGTAGCCCATATATTGTACCATTATATCTTTAGCTTTTATGTATCCATTGCTAACTATTGACATCAAAACTGACATATCAAAAAAGCATTTTTAATGAAATAGCGAAGATCTCAAAACTCTGAGCAAACTGCGGTCTCTTGTAAAAATCTAGTGGCTTTTGTGCAGAGATAAGCAGCTTTTGTACACATAGGTATTTGGACTCTCTGCACCACTGTTGCTTTTTGTTGCTTTTTAAAAGTCTAGCATAATTAAACGCTGTCACCAGAGATGACGTGTGTTGCTTTGCAAACTTCACAGAGATTCTGTGATTGAACAGCCACTGCAAGTAACACATTCCACAGTTGGCCAACTTCAAAATGTGTCCAGTGTCAAACATACGAGCTTGTGTGACCTGTCACTGCTAAATCATTTTTTATGCAGTTTAGCAATAAATTAACAACCTGTTTGCTCAATGGTGTTTGTTCTGTGCTACATTAAAAATGCTGCTTGAATGTACACCAGTTTCATGTACAGTTTGATGTATAGTTTGAACTATAATCCTACAGGTATCACAGACATAAGGAATTAATCGATACTAGCATGTGTAAGGATGGAAAATTTTAACATATCACTCAAATCTAATAAAAATAGATGTTCTTTTAGTGCATACTACAAAAAACAAAACAGGAAATTTTGTCATGTGTTCTAAATGTCAGAAAGAGAAATTGGTTTCCTGGGACCTCCCCCAACTAAGCAAGAAATTTAATGATGATATTTGACTTGGATTTTATTTTAACTGGGTTTTTATTTTTAAATCTGCCATAATTTGTAGTGTGATTCTTTCCTTTGCCTGAAAAAAATCACACACTGTGTATTTGATAGGCCTAACTGATTCACTAACCGAGCACTTACTGTAAGACACCTACTTCTTCTAGAGTTACACTGGTTTGCCTTTCAGATATTGTAATGAGAGTAAAAGAAAAACTGAAAAAGCAGCCTACTCATCCATCTGTTTAACATGATTATTTCTATTTACAGTAAAAGAACCAAATTCTGTCACAACATAGTTCAATATCTGTTTACTCATCATGAAGCACAACAATTAAAACATTTTGGGAACTGAGTGAAATGAGAGTTTATCATTTTAAAAGATAATCTACCAAAACCAAAAGATTAGCATTATATCAAAAGAAAGAAAAAACAAACAAAAAAAGCTTGAAAATAGTTTCACTTTTAGGATTATACTTATGTTGTTATTAATTATGTTTTATTTGTCCAGTATGTATTTATGTAGGACTTATATCCTGCTGCACAACCCAGTTTTCAGTCTAAAATTGCAGGACAAAAAGCTGACCTGAGTGCAAATAATTGTACTAATAATAGTACTAAACTTAATTCCTCCCTCTTCAGCCTGACTTTTTATTAATTTTGAAATATAGACATTACTCTAATCTCGTTTGTATTTACTTATGACATTTTATCTACCGGAGTTTGCTTTCTGTGTTTATTGTTTTGATGTTTTCAAATCTATTCAGCACCCTTTAATTTGATCAAGTGTCCCTTTACCATAGAAAGAAAGAAAAGAATCAAACGCACCACAAGGAGCAAAACAGAAATTGAAAATGGAAATGAACAACCAAAGTATAGCAACCACAATTATTAAAGGGTAATTCAAATTAATTTTGCAAACTTGCTCAATAGCAAATAAAATTAAGTTTTTTCTCACAGTTATGAGCCCCCCAGACACCTCCACTATTATATACAGTTGCAGCAAGAGTTGCCTTATCGCTCCACAAAGGATTTGCTAAAAAATGATAAACACTTCCAATGACAGACTTGCCAGAAGAAGCCGAGGTTGTGTCACTGGCCGGCCATTCCATTGCCTGTAAGGCTGCACACTCTGCACTCTGGACTTCTGGACATGTTGGTTTTACCCCTTGACCCCAAGATGCGTAGCGCAGCTCCTGGCCGTCCACCCACAGCCAGTCTTTAAAGAAGAAATGCAATCCAATCCAGAAGGGACCTGTGGTGTTTTGCTTTTTCAGTTCTCTCTGTATCAGCAACATCTCGGTCACTGATGCCACACTGGCGAGGTCACTGTAGGTCTTTCTGCAGTACTCCAGAGCTTCCTCCCAAGTCTTTTTCTCATTCACCACTTTTGGATTGTAGCAGAAGAAGGCTCTACTGTCAGCTTCTTTTCCATCACTCAGTCCATTGTCATCGATATAGCCATTGGTATCTAAATCACGATTGTCGGGTTGCGTATTTGCCCAAGCAACCTCCATTGGTCCACCTCCTGACCAGGTCCAATTATTTGTGCCTAAAATTCTTTGCAGTCCTACCCAGACAAGGCCTGAGGGTCTCATCTTCTGAAGTTTGTTCAAGTCCTGTTCATTACTAACAGGGGCCAGGTCTGTGTACTTTTGCCGGCAGTAATTCTGAGCGGCATTCCAAGTCTTCTTATCTTCGATGTAAATGTACTTACTCTTACTAAAAGTCCCAGACAAATTCAACAGGAACAGGATGTAAGTGAAGAGTCTGTCCATTGTTCTCTTGGATTTAAAAAGATTTGGGAAATCTGTTCCGGAGCTGTTACCTTTTATCCTTGTCCTTCAGACATGCATTTGCATATAGGTCGGCCCTTTCATTCTCTTAACCACACAATAATCACAAGCTGAGTGAGAAAACACAGCTGCTTTAACATTCTTCTTTTTTTGACAGCCCATAAAACTGTTACAGGGCCCCGAACCTGTCCCAGCATTAAATAAACAAGTAAAATAGGTAGCTAAGGCTGTATAAAAAAAGACTTAAAGCATTTTAAGTAAATTCACAGAAATTATTTTTAACCACACAAATATTTCCTGACATGTTGGTAGTTGGTGTTGTTATAGGGGTTCCAGAGTTAGGAAACATACACAGACAGACATAAATCTAAAGGTTCTTGGAAGAGGACGCCCTAAACAAATTTAAGAATTTGCTTAAGGCAAAGCACAAGGGATGGGTGGCAAACAAACAAACCATATTATTCTGCAGTGAGAGCAAGTCGTTTTTTATATTGTCATAGCATTTCACTGGAAAATAAATAAAGAGATAAAGAGAAATTATTTAAGGAGAAATTGAAGCCATATCACTTCAGTTCAAGTTAACTTTACATATATATATATATATATATATATATATATATATAGTTATTTATTTATTTATTCATAAAAGAATATATTTTGTACATACTGGACAGGTCACCACCAGTCTGTTGCAGGGCTAACACAGACAGACAGAACACCATTGTGACAAAACAACCTGTGGCCAATTTAGATCCACAAATATGTGTTTTTGATTTTATTTTGATACCATATTAATTTCAGATCAATTTAATTTCAGTTATATAGATTCAAGATTCAAAGTGTTCATTGTCATATTTACAAAGAAAAGCATTTCTCTGTACAATGAAATTCTTTCTCTGCTGTCCACACACAGATGCCTGTTAATATGTACAGATAGAACTAGAACAGATAAATACAAATAGTATGAACAAATAAATTGAGACAAAAAAAATAAATACATTTGTGTGCAAAAGAGCTCTGAGCTTAATATGCTGGTTCGATATGTAAGATGACCTGATGTGCAAAAATTATTATTACTGTTAAAACAGGTCAGCTGTTCAAGAGTCTGATAGCAAACAAATCAACAGTTGCCTAAAGGTGCAGAAATATAGAAATATAACAATACAGAAAATTCCCAGATTACAGACAGGATGATGGTGAAACAGCGCAGGTAAGACTCAGCGACTTAGCCTCCCTTTTTATTTTTTTATCTATTAACATATCAGCACTATTGTTGAGGTATATTTCCCAAAGTTGTTAGGACAAGAAAAATAAACAAATTTAGAATTTTCTTAGGGTAAAGCATAAGTGCTGCCTTACTTCACAGTAGATATGCAAAACGCATGTTTGTATAGCAAGTCAAATGAGTATTTCAGTGTCTTTCTTGGGAAACAATCAAAGATGATGAGAATAAATTTAGAAAGGAGAATAGGAAATACAGCTTTACATTTTTCACACTGATAGATTTTGAACAAAATACAGTGTTTAAATACATTTGTGTGTAGTAGCAGCATTTAATTTAAGTTGCCTTACCTTTTTTCTTGTGGTTGCTTTTTTTAAGTTCTGTTATTACTACACTTTCATGAGTTTTTTCTTTTTTCCCCATTTCCTATTTTCATGATTGTCTTTTCACTTTTACATTGCTGTCTAAATTAACTTTCATTTTATTCAGTAAAAGGACTAGATGTTAAAATCCCTGACAATGACATACGCAAGTTTTTGGGAGCTAGACACCTGAGGACCAGGTTGTGTCTCCATGTGTATCTGCCCTGAGTAAGGCTAGTCCTACAACCAACTAAGATGTGCTTGAGTGTGGCTGGGACTGTACACAGGGGGCAGGCTGGGTCTTTTCCGAACCTCTAGCATGTCTGGCTGTTTCCTCCTGTCGACGCACCTTCTCCACTACCCTTTTTTGAAGTTACAGATGCCTGTTGCCACAGAGGTGTTACTGCTCCAAGACCAAATCCTCCTGTGCCCTGTTGGATGTGACCAACCACGTCATGATGCCGAAGAGCAGATTTGGCCTGTAGCTTAGATGTGGCCGGAATCCACTTCCTCCCTTGCTAGGGTGGGAGCAGTGCCTCTTAAGCCTCGCTTTTGCACATTTAAACCCCTCTACCTGGCAATGACAGTATCCCGTCGCTATAGAGTGCAATGCTGCTGAGGCATTTGAGAAGTCCGAGCCACTTCTTAACGTAGGAGCTCACTAGCCTCTTTAGTCGATTGCATGATTAAGTGAGACCTCATACATTGTCAACGGCCACAGTAGTCTGCGTAATAACCTAAATTGAAAGCACCAGAGCTTCAGTTTCCCTGGGAGTGCAGTGTTGTTAATCCGCTGGAGATCATTAGCCAAGTTCTGCCTTAGTTGTTCTAGTTGCCAAGTATCATTGAGGTCTGCATTATACCACCGTCCCAGGCTCTTTATGGGCTTCTGTAATACTGTTGGAATTTGTTCTCCACTGATATAGAATTGATTGGCTGTCAGTTTTCCTTTTATGATGGAGATGCTGCGAGATTTAATTGGCTTAAACTCCATTCTTGCCCATTCTATGTTTTCCTGGAGCTTCTGTAGCAATTGCCTAGTACATGGTTTTGTTGTTGCAATGATGGTCATGTCATCCATGTAGGCTCTAATGGGAGGAAGATGAAGGCCACTCTAAGCTGAGCGCGTGAGCAGTCGCGCACTGCTCACATGGTCTCACAGAAAATCTGCGCTGCGCACACAAAAAAATCCAGTCTGAATTGGAATTAAAGTAAATACATGTATTTATTTTATTTTGCTGATTTTCTGTGCGCGGAGACTGTGTTAGCAGTGCGCAATTTCTCACGTGCTCAGCTTAGAGGGAACAGTGCTCTTGAGTCTCTCACCTACCACTACCCACCGAGATGCCCGCATGACCAACTCCATTGCCATGATAAATGCCAGAGGGGAAATCTTGCAGCCTGTCATTAACTCCAATTCCCAGGTGCTGCTAAGCTGGTCACCAGGACATAAACACTCCACGGCTGAAGATTTATTTAAAGCACATAAAATGCATTTTATTGAAGAAAAGAAACAATGCGTGGGGTTGGAGAGTCCAGTCTTGAAATCATATGGACTGTCTCTTTAGGTTGGAAGAGAATCTGTGTTTCCTGAACTGTAGGACAGCATTATTTAACTTCTTGTATGTGTCGAACAGCATGCCAGACACAGCAGTGCACATAGTCGTGTAGTAATGTCAACTAAACTATAAAACTTGTAATTCAGCATTAATGTTTTCGTATTAGTTGTCACACTGGCATTCCAATCCAAGAGTTAATGTCACTCCTCGCACTATGTTTCAAATATTTTTTATTAGACGGAAGAACAAATTAGATGCACTTATGCCTCATTTTTTTGTTTTTCAGTACCTCCATAATAATAACAATAATAGTAAGTGTGCCTTGCATAGGGAACTTAATGATAGAGATGGTACTACTAATAATAGTTGAAATAGTAACAATTATAATAATAGGGGTGGCCATGTGGTTAGCACTATTGTCTCACAGCAAGAAAGTCTTGAGTTGAATTCCACCATCGGGGTCTTTAGTCCAAAAACATGCAGCTATGAGGATATTATTATTAACCTATCAACCATTATTAACCTATCATTAATAACCTATCCTCACTAGCTGAGCTATCACTCATGCCATGTTGTGACGTCAGCCAGTGACGTATGAAATATAAACATGAGCTAGATACATGAACATGCCCGGAACAGAATCATGAAATACACCCATACTCAGGAACTACAACATAATTAACTTATTCTTTCATAGAAACAAATAAGTCCAAAACCATTCTCAACAACCTGTGCCAGCAGTGCATGGACCATGACACCGAGCCATTGAGCTACCTTTTCTTCTAAACATCTTACACTTTGTTACGATCCAATGTTGTCAATGTTTTGTGTTAGGTGTGACTGTTATGTGTTTTCTGTTTTACTTTGAAGGTCTGTCTTATCTCAGTGTGTTCACTTTACGCTTCCTTGTCTCGTCAGTTCTGATTTCCCTCCTGTTGTCCATTCCCTGATTGCTCCCTCTATGTATTTAAGCCCTGTGTTTCAGTTTGTCATGGTTGTGATATCCTCCCGTGTTGTAAATAGTTGTTGATAATTTTTTTTTTTTGGAGAAGCCATTTTTCTTTGGGAACCTTTTCTCCTGTTTTTGGTTAGGGAGGCAGGTAAGACACCTGTAATTTTCGTTTGGGGTTTTCTGTGAAGGTAAGCCAGCTGCATTTCATTTCTAGAGTTTTTGTTTGTTGTTTTGGCCATGCTCACCCTGATATCTGCTACCTTTTGGGACTCAATAAACTGACTGGCTGTTGTGAAATCCGTGGTAGCTGATTTTTGTTGGTTCGTCCTCCTTGAGAGCAGGGAGTGTGGGGGCATTTTTCCTTATTTTTATTTTCCTTATGTTGCACGCCAGTTTTCCCTGGGCTGGGGTGTAACAACTTAAATGATGCCCTTTTCAGTGCAATCTGGAAATGCAGAAGAACTGATGAAGCCCAAGGTCAATGACAACAAGCACAACAACCAAATTTTTAAAATTTGCTTAAGGAAAAGCACGAGGGTTGATTAGGTTCACAGGACACAAACAAATTATATTGTTGGTTGACAGGACAAAGTTGTTTTCATGTTACATCATCGTACTTGGAGAACAAATGAAGATGACAAGAGAATAAATTTAAGTTTCATCCTGTCAAAATGTTTATCATGCACTGACTGAACTAGTCTCTGGACATCCCACAAATAAGTTTAATAAGTCCAAGAAGCAAATATGAAAATAATAATAACAGAAAAAAAGTTTTTTTTTTCTCAAAGCATTGTTAGTTTTGTGATTAATGTCATCTGAAGAAAACAAATACCATTATTATTTTTGCAAGGTTACATTTAATCCAACATACTCTTTAGTAGTAGAGCTCTTTAGCCTCCAGCCTCTGAGGGTGAGCCCAACCACACAAGGATTCTCATTTCTGCCTCCTCTATTTGCATTCTTATTCTTTTAGTCACCACCCACTCTTTTTGTTAGCCCGGCAACTTGTGCAAGGATAGGCTTCAGCCTCCCTAAACCAGAATTTAATACATAAAAGAAAATGGATGGGCAAGTCAAAGCAGAAATAGAAAAACAAAAAATGACATCATTGGGAACAAACTCATCGACAAACTCACAGATTTATTAGCTTTCAAACCCCAAAAAGTCAGCTGTTGACAGTGTTTGAATAAGATTCATCATTCCCGTATGTAGATTTACAGATAAATCATAAAAAAAATCAAACAATCAATAAATCAAAGTGAGCCACTGCAGATGATGCTCTGTGAGGAAAACCAAAAAATAAGTGTGTCATTCAAGCAGACTGTTTATTAGAAATGTAGTGGTTTGTTAAATAAATGCACAAGCAGCCAGCCCAGAGATATAATCTGTCCAGCATTCCCTGGATCTGTCCTGTGATATACTCCAGGGAGAAAACATCTCACCAAGTCCATTCAATCAAGACCAAAACCAGCTCCACAATCAGCTTGGTCATTCAAGAGGGACCCCTTGTCTGTATCACTTTCTCTCCCTGGTGGTAGAATCAAAAGTGATGCCAACACAATGTTTATGGAAACTGTCACTAATGAAGTGCTTTTTTTTGTTCTTTTAGCGCTGGATTTTCTTTAGGTGACTGTATCCCATAATCTTGGTAACCTACCTACTGTCATTATGATATGGAGAACACAATAACAACTAAATCGAATCCTTTGCAAATAATTGACAGTAAATTGTCTTCAAAAAGCAAAGACATCTAATGCTGAAGCTAAAAGATTGCTTTTTGTTTGTTTTTGAAAAATATAATAATATTTTTGGTTCTATGTCAACAACATATCCCAAATAAAGTTTACAGCATGCTTCACTCTGTGGCATCATCTGCTTATTTAACAAAATCTAGTTAGCATTGGAAATTCTTGTTAATACAAGATTTAAGCTACTCAACTGTTCAAGGCCTCGTTGATTGTATATTTTGTTTCGTGTGTTTGTTTTTTTGTTTTTATGAGTGACAGTTTTGGGTTGTTGGTCAAGATGCGAATAAAATGCAGACTTTCCATTTTAACTCAGCTCGCCTTCCGGACCTTCACTGACCCTCTCCTCAAATCATCACAAGCTCCTCCTGTAACGTAAGCCATTCACACCTCTAAAACTTCATTCACATCTGCGTAAGTGCCAGTTCCCCACTAATTCAACTCTCCTATATAAGTGACCATCTTCCAATTTTTACAATCTATGATAGGAATTACAAGATCAATAAAATGGACAGTAAAAAAGAGTACAGACGAGTAAGAACAGAAGAAAGAATGAATGCATTTAAAAAAGATTTATTGAAGGAAAACTGGGGTGAAGTATATCAGGAACAGGACGTTAATAGTGCTTATAATAAATTCCTCAGAATATTTACATTACTGTACAATACCAACTGTCCAATAAAGCAATATAGTAGGAAACAGAATATATGGACTGTCCATGGATAACAAAAGGTCTGCAAAATGCATGTACAAAGAAAAATGCTCTATACAGAGAGTTCTTAAGAACGAGAACTAAAGATGCTGAAATCAGATACAAAAGATATAAAAATAGGTTAACTAATATACTTAGATTTAGTAAAAAGGAATACTATAAGAAGCAATTAGATATAAATAGAAATAATAATAAAAGATTATGGGAAATCCTGAACAGTGTTATAAAATGTGGGACTGGACAAAAGAACTATCCCAAGTATTTCATTTGTAATGACCATGAAGAATACAATATGGATGTTGTGGCAAATAGTCTCAATGAATTCTTTGTAACTGCTGGACCAAATTTAGCAAGAACAATCACTGATCCTGGGAAAGCACAGGAAAAACCCGATACACTGATTGACAGAAATCCATATTCTATGTTTCTCACAGCCGTTGATGAAAATGAAGTTCTTGAAATTGTCAAAAAATGTAAAAATCACAAATCTTTGGATTGTAATGATATTGATATGATAGTGGTTAAAAGAGTCATTGAGGCTATTATAAAACCATTTACATACATCTGTAATTTATCATTTCAAACTGGTCGATTTCCAGACAGAATGAAAATAGCAAAAGTTATACCTCTATACAAATCTGGGAACAAACACCATTTCACAAACTACAGGCCTGTCTCTTTACTACCTCAATTCTCAAAAGTTCTTGAAAAACTGTTTAAAAACCGACTGGAAAAATATATAGATAAACATAAACTACTCACTGAGAGTCAGTACGGATTCAGATCAAGCAGATCAACATCATCGGCACTATTAGATTCAATAGAATACATCACAAATTCCATAGACAAAAAGCAATATGTGGCTGGGTTATTCATAGACTTGACAAAGGCATTTGACACTATAGATCATGATATATTAATAAGAAAACTGGAACGTTATGGTGTCAGAGGGGTAGTTTTAGATTGGGTCCAGAGTTATTTAAGTGACAGAAAGCAGTTTGTGAAATTAAATGGTGGTTGCTCCTTATGTATGGACATTGCTTGTGGTGTACCCCAAGGGTCAGTTTTGGGTCCAAAATTCTTCAACTTGTACATTAACGACATCTGTAAAGTGTCCAAAGTATTAAAAATGGTTCTCTTTGCTGACGATACAAACATTTTTTGCTCTGGTGATGACCTGCAGAATTTATTGGAGGATATGACTAATGAAATAAGTAAAGTGAAGTTCTGGCTTGATAAAAACAAATTATCATTAAATTTGAATAAATCTAAACTGATGTTATTTGGAAATAGTAGTTTAAATACAAATGCAAAGATTCAAATAAATGGTGTTGATATTGAAAGAGTCAGTGAAAATAAATTTCTGGGGGTAATAATAGATGAAAAACTTAACTGGAGAGCTCACGTAAGATATATTCATTCCAAAGTATCACGAAGCATTGCAGTACTAAACAAGGCAAAACAGGTATTCGACAGAACATCACTTCATATTCTCTACTGTTCACTGGTTTCACCATACTTAAGCTATTGTGCAGAGGTCTGGGGCAATAACTATAAAACCACATTACATTCACTTTTTACTCTTCAAAAAAAAGCAATTCGAATCATCCACAATGCAGGTTATAGGGAACATACAAACTCACTATTTTTGCAGTCTGAAATATTGAAAATTGACGATATAGTGAAATTCCAAACAGCACAAATTCTATTCAAAGCAAAAAATAAAGAACTGCCAGGTAATATTCAGAGTATGTTTTTTTTGAAAGAAGGAAGTTATAATTTAAGGGGTTTTTGTAACTTCAAAACAATGAAGGTACGTACTACAAGAAAAGGCTTTTGTGTTTCTGTTCATGGAGTGAAACTATGGAACAAACTGAATATGGAATTAAAGCAATGTCCAAACATAAAACTGTTCAAAAAGAGTTATAAAAATATGATCTTCTCGATCTATAAAGAAAAGGAAAATATTTAAATTAAGTGAATGTCTCTATTTAAAAACAAACAAACAAACAAAAAATTCATGATGTGATATTATAGTATATAGTATATCAGAAATCTGTTCACTATTTTTATTACAAATTATATCAGTAAGGAAGCTGACTAAATATTCACTGATAATTTATGACAAAGGGGTGGGATTAAATAAGTGTATACTTCTTCCCACTCCCTTTCAACATGTAAATTAATCAGAATGTTTTTTTGTATGTAATTTGTATAGTATTTTTTTTCTCTCTTATTTCTTTTCTAAATGTACTTGTATATTGTTCACATGTTGAAATAAATTACCAATCAATTACCAATCTATCCTCTGTTCACAGTTCACTGCATTAGACCATCACGCCATGATTAACAGGGAGGATTAACAAGCAGCCACGAGTCCCTTGCTGAAATCAACCTTGCATTCAGCTTTCAAATCGATGCAAGTCATATGCAGCAGAAAATAAATAAAATCAAAGACTCAGTGGTGCTGTTGCTCTTAAATCTATTTTAACCTGTTTAGCAGGAGTGGGGCTGGCGGAGTTTACCCTGGTGCAGGTGTGCCGCAGCGGTCATGTAAGTGGAAGGATCTGGGAGTTTCTCTGTAAATTTCACATTCCTGCACACATGTGCAACTGCAGTTCCAAAAAGATTTCAGACACTTTGTAAAATGTAAATAAAAACTTTTGGTGCTGGTGTATTGTATTTAATGTTTTTTTTAATTTTATAACTGGGTTTAAAGGCTGAAATCTTTTTTGTAACATATTATGAGATTTAGCTGTTTGTTTGAGATAAGATAAAAGAAAACGTTAAATGACGAAGCCCCAAAAGTTGTTTCTGTTCATCTGGACGTAGCGTTTTCAGTGAGAGAAATGTTTTGTCACTCATCCAAGTGACTTCTTCAGTCTCAGCTGACTGCAGGTTTCCCCAATCTTATAAAAAGTACCTTTTCACAATGACTGAAACTAGCCGGCTGAATGGGCTCTGAGGTCAGTTCCTTGATATGCAAATTGTCATGACCATTGATCAACAACCACTGATCAATGGCCATGAGGGAATGGTTGCAATCACAGCATTGTAAGATGGTGAAAGTTGTACCCTTAGGCCCCCTCCTTGATTCAGAGACTGTCTTTCCCTTTTCACGTAAATGGCCTCCCTGACTCTGCACTCAAACCAGCGTTCCTCCCTGTCCAGGATGTGCACATCCTCATCATTGAAAGAGTGTCCACTGGCCTGTAGGTGTGATTAGACTGTGAAGTCCAGGTCTGACAAGTTAGCTCTTCTGTGTTGTGCCATCCGCTTTGGTTTTCCCAATGTATAAATCATCGCAATCCTCCTGGCACTTAACAGCGTACACTATGTTACTCTGTGTTGGGGGACTCGATCCTTGGGGTGGAACAATTTTTGGCGCAGCGTGTTTTGGGGTTTAAAAGCCACAGAGGTGCGGTGTTTAGAAAAAAATGTGTCTCAACTGCTCCTTTACTCCTGACACTAGAGATGGCACGATACCACTTTTTAATGTCTGCTACCGATTCCAATATCATAAATTTGGATATCTGCCGATACCAATATGAATCCGATATAGCGTATTTTGTAATCAATAAAACAGTTTTTTTTTTTATAAATATTTTGCTGCATTTTATATAAGTTCATACTCAAGTTTTAAAAAACAAGAGACTGAATCTATTTTGTTATACCTGTATGCAGAGGCGGGTAGTAACGAGTTACATTTACTGCGTTACATTTACTTGAGTAAGTTTTTGAAAAAAATGTATTTTTAAAGTACCTTTTTTGCACAATACTTTTTACTTTTACTGGAGTACATCAGAATCAGAATCAGAATCAGAATACTTTATTAATCCCGAGGGAAATTTGTGAAGAAGAAACGATACTTTTACTCCGCTATATTTACAAAGTTTGACTCGTTACTTTTTAAAAAATAATTAGTTTAACACATTAGATAACATGCCGCCAGTGGAGTTTCCGGTAACTTTTTTACCAATCAGATGTGACCAGTTTGAAACTGTGGCGGGCAGAGTGGCCCAAGCGTTTCAAAGTAGCGGACATACGGAAAGAAGAAACCCATGAAAACATGGCAGAGCCAGTCGTCTACGCTAGAGCTGAAGAGGATGATCACCCTTGGCCTCACATAGAAAGAATGCTTCTCTTAAAAGCAGTACAAAAGAACAGCCATGTCTTCAGTGTCGGTGTCTTCAGCGAGAGCCAAAACAAACCAACTTTTCAGCGTGAAAAAACTCAGCTCGTGTAACCTGAGGAAACGGTAAGTTTTCTCTAAATATCTTTTTAGCTGTGGTTAGCTGGATGTCAGTCTTATGTTACAGCAGCTGTGTCGAGCTGCGAATCATATTTTCGGCGCTACGTTGTAGTGAGATAAGTTTGTGGGTGACCCATACAAAGTAAGACAGGAACCATAATACACAGACATGACATGAGTTATAAAACTTGAAACACAGGACAGACAACGATATGGACTTAACATGGTGGACTGACATGGCATCCGAAGGGCGAGGAACACAGGTGAAAACACAAGAGGAACCTAATAAACAGAAGAACTAACATGGCAACTTAGAATGAGCTTTTGGATCACTAGATGAACCTAACCTAAATAATGAAAACAAAATACAAGGACTAACAAATCTTAGCTAATAATAGCAACAACAAAAAGTTAACATATCTTCAATACTTCTATAAGAACTCAACAATACATGAACTCAAAATGCTTGGTCAGAGACCCAGCCCATGACACCATCCCAGCCACTCTTTTTGTTTGTACAAGCAAGCAAGACCATGCTATTTAACTCAAAGTCCACCTTTTTCCATCTCAGTTCTTGCAACAAACAAACCAGGAATACTGGTCCAGTCCTATAACTGTTGTAAATTAACATTCTCAATAACCCTTCCACAGCAAGTTCTGATGATCACAAATTTGAATTGAATGAATGAATTGAATGAATGCTTTATTGGCCATATGCAGGTTGCCCCGCAGAGGAATAGGACCCCCCCCCCCCCCCGACTTACACACACAACAAAAACATCACATGGGAGTACAATCGGAGATCAGCAGCGTTGCAGAGAAAACACTGAAAAAATTACACAACAATGGGAAAAGTACAAGAGGAAAAAAAGAGACCTCTTCTCACGCTGGGCACCTGTGGGAGGACAGCATGAGAACAGGAAACAAAAAAAAACTCCTCTGCACAGAGAGCACATTAATGTCCACATCACAACATTTGAGCACGTGACTAGCCACAGGGGTTGGATAGGGGGGTGGGGGGTAATCCGAAGGAACACAGCAGTCGTCCTACACAGCGCTACCATTTCAGCGCGGCACGCAGACCCGCCGTCTTCCCCCGCAGGAAACAAGCATCGAAGGCGTTTGGAAAGGGAGGGGGATGAGTGCGTGCTTATCAGTGTAAGTGTATGTGTGTGCGTGTCCAGAGTCCAGCTGAGACAGTGTCCTTCGCCCTATCAGGCTAAGTAAACAGTCTGCCAGCCAACCCAGGTGGCCTTGCATGGGATGGGAAGAATAGTCATCACACAGTCGTTATCAGGGAGTTGTTTTGGTGGGCTCCAGCCTTGGGCCTGAGCAGCTGGTGCCGTGGTGTCCATATGTTGAATATTGTTGATTTCTCCTTTATGCGAGCAGCTCCGAATTTAGCACTCTGACACTGGTCTCTCAATCTCCCGTTGGAGAGCCACGAGCCTCCCCATGATGGTATCAAACTTCTGTTCCGTGGTGTTGTCATTCTTTTGATTCTGAGACCCCACAACTGCAGTGAGCCGTTCTGCGATGTGATCCAACTTTCGCTCAAGGGTGTCATTGTGAGCAGGCCCCTCTCTGATGTATCCCATCATACGCTCAGTGGTGTTAGTTTGAGTCTTCACGGCAGCTGTAAGCGTCTCCAAGGTGTTAACCATGCTGCGTTCGGTGTGAGAGGTCGCGCCTCGTCCCGTCGCTTCAATTCCAGCGGTCAGCCTTGGGGGGGTTTGAACAGCTGGTTCCGCTCTCTTATTTCTCCGATAGGTCAGGGCCAAGCCAGCTCCGATCAGCAAGAACCCTGTTATCATGGTTTCGAATAGGTAGATGTCTTCAGCGTCCTTGATAGACAGTCCCGCCAGGCACAAGATCCTCCAGGTCTGCCACCCATCCATCGTGTATCCGGCAGGGAAAGTCCCTCCAGGGCACTCAGGCTCTCCCGAGCCCAGACTTCTCGTTGAGAAGAGGGTGTCAATAGCATTCAGAGACCAGTTGATCAAATCCATAATTCTCTTTTAGGTTTTAGAGAACGACAGTGAGAGACTGTTCCAGGGAAAGTAATGCACACGAGACAAGACAAGGACACAAGAGGCTAAGCAGGGAAGATAAGGGGAAGGAGGAGAGGAGAAAAAGTGCGACCGCCTTCACCGAGAGCCAAGAGAGTTGAAAATTTGGGTCCTAACTAACAATTAGGTATGTTTTCAAAACTCCAATTGACTGGAAGTCAACAAATGACCAAGATTCTCAAGACCATGAACAGCAACTTCTCAGTTATTTCCATGACTATACATTTGTGCTGACAGGACTACTCGTTCTCCTTATAGTGTACAGACTCATTTACATTTTACATCAAGGTGATGCTCCTTGCTCCTTGTGTGTCTACTTCACCTTTGTCCAAGTCCCATGAACAACTACTTATTTGAAGACTGGGGATTAGGAGGTAGACTGGTTTACAAACACTTCCACCTTTGGATGCAGTGGTGGGTCCTGATCTTGTTTAGTAGCAAATAAAATCCTAGTCATAAACCCTGAAACACTGGTACATGGATCCCTTGTAAACGTAACCCACCCGAGGTTTGCAGAATACTGGAATGTAGGTAGGACCATTTCAGTATTCTGAAAGTCAAGCAGCCAAGCCTATCCTAGCAGCCATAGGGACACTCTGAACAAGTCTCCAGTCTGCCCCCGGGCTAACACAATGAGTAGGACAACCATCCGTACTCACATTCACACCTAGCAACAATTTAGATTGACCTATTTACTGACACAAAAATAACAGAAGGACAGAGGCTCACATACCATTAGGGGAGACTAGAAGAGGGCATGGCAGAGAACAGAGGGAACTGACGAGACAGAAGAAGCAAAACTGAACAAATATAGATGAGCCAGGAGACTATCAGAATAAAACAGGAAGAAACACACACGGACACTCAGATGGCTATGTAGACTTGACACTGGGACTGGGGATAAACAGACATGGAGACCTGAAGGGAGAAAACAGACACACGTACATGAAAGAATAATGCATATACGTATACTCAGGAACTACAACATAATTAACTTACTCTTTCATAGAAACAAATAAGTCCAAAACCATACTCAACAACCTGTGCCAGCGGTGCATGGACCATGACACCGAACCATTGAGCTACCTTTTCTTCTAAACATCTTACACTTAAATGATGCCCTTTTCAGTGCAATCTGGAAATACAGAAGGACTGATGAAGCCCAAGGTCAATGACAACAAGCACAACAACCAAATTTTTAAAATTTGCTTAAGGAAAAGCACGAGGGTTGATTAGGTTCACAGGTCACAAACAAATTATATTGTTGGTTGACAGGACAAAGTTGTTTTCATGTTACATCATCGTACTTGGAGAACAAATGAAGATGACAAGAGAATAAATTTAAGTTTCATCCTGTCAAAATGTTTATCATGCACTGACTGAACTAGTCTCTGGACATCCCACAAATAAGTTTAATAAGTCCAAGAAGCAAATATGAAAATAATAATAACAGAAAAAAAGTTTTTTTTTCTCAAAGCATTGTTAGTTTTGTGATTAATGTCATCTGAAGAAAACAAATACCATTATTATTTTTGCAAGGTTACATTTAATCCAACATACTCTTTAGTAGTAGAGCTCTTTAGCCTCCAGCCTCTGAGGGTGAGCCCAACCACACAAGGATTCTCATTTCTGCCTCCTCTATTTGCATTCTTATTCTTTTAGTCACCACCCACTCTTTTTGTTAGCCCGGCAACTTGTGCAAGGATAGGCTTCAGCCTCCCTAAACCAGAATTTAATACATAAAAGAAAATGGATGGGCAAGTCAAAGCAGAAATAGAAAAACAAAAAATGACATCATTGGGAACAAACTCATCGACAAACTCACAGATTTATTAGCTTTCAAACCCCAAAAAGTCAGCTGTTGACAGTGTTTGAATAAGATTCATCATTCCCGTATGTAGATTTACAGATAAATCATAAAAAAAATCAAACAATCAATAAATCAAAGTGAGCCACTGCAGATGATGCTCTGTGAGGCAAACCAAAAAATAAGTGTGTCATTCAAGCAGACTGTTTATTAGGAATGTAGTGGTTTGTTAAATAAATGCACAAGCAGCCAGCCCAGAGATATAATCTGTCCAGCATTCCCTGGATCTGTCCTGTGATATACTCCAGGGAGAAAACATCTCACCAAGTCCATTCAATCAAGACCAAAACCAGCTCCACAATCAGCTTGGTCATTCAAGAGGGACCCCTTGTCTGTATCACTTTCTCTCCCTGGTGGTAGAATCAAAAGTGATGCCAACACAATGTTTATGGAAACTGTCACTAATGAAGTGCTTTTTTTTGTTCTTTTAGCGCTGGATTTTCTTTAGGTGACTGTATCCCATAATCTTGGTAACCTACCTACTGTCATTATGATATGGAGAACACAATAACAACTAAATCGAATCCTTTGCAAATAATTGACAGTAAATTGTCTTCAAAAAGCAAAGACATCTAATGCTGAAGCTAAAAGATTGCTTTTTGTTTGTTTTTGAAAAATATAATAATATTTTTGGTTCTATGTCAACAACATATCCCAAATAAAGTTTACAGCATGCTTCACTCTGTGGCATCATCTGCTTATTTAACAAAATCTAGTTAGCATTGGAAATTCTTGTTAATACAAGATTTAAGCTACTCAACTGTTCAAGGCCTCGTTGATTGTATATTTTGTTTCGTGTGTTTGTTTTTTTGTTTTTATGAGTGACAGTTTTGGGTTGTTGGTCAAGATGCGAATAAAATGCAGACTTTCCATTTTAACTCAGCTCGCCTTCCGGACCTTCACTGACCCTCTCCTCAAATCATCACAAGCTCCTCCTGTAACGTAAGCCATTCACACCTCTAAAACTTCATTCACATCTGCGTAAGTGCCAGTTCCCCACTAATTCAACTCTCCTATATAAGTGACCATCTTCCAATTTTTACAATCTATGATAGGAATTACAAGATTAATAAAATGGACAGTAAAAAAGAGTACAGACGAGTAAGAACAGAAGAAAGAATGAATGCATTTAAAAAAGATTTATTGAAGGAAAACTGGGGTGAAGTATATCAGGAACAGGACGTTAATAGTGCTTATAATAAATTCCTCAGAATATTTACATTACTGTACAATACCAACTGTCCAATAAAGCAATATAGTAGGAAACAGAAATATATGGACTGTCCATGGATAACAAAAGGTCTGCAAAATGCATGTACAAAGAAAAATGCTCTATACAGAGAGTTCTTAAGAACGAGAACTAAAGATGCTGAAATCAGATACAAAAGATATAAAAATAGGTTAACTAATATACTTAGATTTAGTAAAAAGGAATACTATAAGAAGCAATTAGATATAAATAGAAATAATAATAAAAGATTATGGGAAATCCTGAACAGTGTTATAAAATGTGGGACTGGACAAAAGAACTATCCCAAGTATTTCATTTGTAATGACCATGAAGAATACAATATGGATGTTGTGGCAAATAGTCTCAATGAATTCTTTGTAACTGCTGGACCAAATTTAGCAAGAACAATCACTGATCCTGGGAAAGCACAGGAAAAACCCGATACACTGATTGACAGAAATCCATATTCTATGTTTCTCACAGCCGTTGATGAAAATGAAGTTCTTGAAATTGTCAAAAAATGTAAAAATCACAAATCTTTGGATTGTAATGATATTGATATGATAGTGGTTAAAAGAGTCATTGAGGCTATTATAAAACCATTTACATACATCTGTAATTTATCATTTCAAACTGGTCGATTTCCAGACAGAATGAAAATAGCAAAAGTTATACCTCTATACAAATCTGGGAACAAACACCATTTCACAAACTACAGGCCTGTCTCTTTACTACCTCAATTCTCAAAAGTTCTTGAAAAACTGTTTAAAAACCGACTGGAAAAATATATAGATAAACATAAACTACTCACTGAGAGTCAGTACGGATTCAGATCAAGCAGATCAACATCATCGGCACTATTAGATTCAATAGAATACATCACAAATTCCATAGACAAAAAGCAATATGTGGCTGGGTTATTCATAGACTTGACAAAGGCATTTGACACTATAGATCATGATATATTAATAAGAAAACTGGAACGTTATGGTGTCAGAGGGGTAGTTTTAGATTGGGTCCAGAGTTATTTAAGTGACAGAAAGCAGTTTGTGAAATTAAATGGTGGTTGCTCCTTATGTATGGACATTGCTTGTGGTGTACCCCAAGGGTCAGTTTTGGGTCCAAAATTCTTCAACTTGTACATTAACGACATCTGTAAAGTGTCCAAAGTATTAAAAATGGTTCTCTTTGCTGACGATACAAACATTTTTTGCTCTGGTGATGACCTGCAGAATTTATTGGAGGATATGACTAATGAAATAAGTAAAGTGAAGTTCTGGCTTGATAAAAACAAATTATCATTAAATTTGAATAAATCTAAACTGATGTTATTTGGAAATAGTAGTTTAAATACAAATGCAAAGATTCAAATAAATGGTGTTGATATTGAAAGAGTCAGTGAAAATAAATTTCTGGGGGTAATAATAGATGAAAAACTTAACTGGAGAGCTCACGTAAGATATATTCATTCCAAAGTATCACGAAGCATTGCAGTACTAAACAAGGCAAAACAGGTATTCGACAGAACATCACTTCATATTCTCTACTGTTCACTGGTTTCACCATACTTAAGCTATTGTGCAGAGGTCTGGGGCAATAACTATAAAACCACATTACATTCACTTTTTACTCTTCAAAAAAAAGCAATTCGAATCATCCACAATGCAGGTTATAGGGAACATACAAACTCACTATTTTTGCAGTCTGAAATATTGAAAATTGACGATATAGTGAAATTCCAAACAGCACAAATTCTATTCAAAGCAAAAAATAAAGAACTGCCAGGTAATATTCAGAGTATGTTTTTTTTGAAAGAAGGAAGTTATAATTTAAGGGGTTTTTGTAACTTCAAAACAATGAAGGTACGTACTACAAGAAAAGGCTTTTGTGTTTCTGTTCATGGAGTGAAACTATGGAACAAACTGAATATGGAATTAAAGCAATGTCCAAACATAAAACTGTTCAAAAAGAGTTATAAAAATATGATCTTCTCGATCTATAAAGAAAAGGAAAATATTTAAATTAAGTGAATGTCTCTATTTAAAAACAAACAAACAAACAAAAAATTCATGATGTGATATTATAGTATATAGTATATCAGAAATCTGTTCACTATTTTTATTACAAATTATATCAGTAAGGAAGCTGACTAAATATTCACTGATAATTTATGACAAAGGGGTGGGATTAAATAAGTGTATACTTCTTCCCACTCCCTTTCAACATGTAAATTAATCAGAATGTTTTTTTGTATGTAATTTGTATAGTATTTTTTTTCTCTCTTATTTCTTTTCTAAATGTACTTGTATATTGTTCACATGTTGAAATAAATTACCAATCAATTACCAATCTATCCTCTGTTCACAGTTCACTGCATTAGACCATCACGCCATGATTAACAGGGAGGATTAACAAGCAGCCACGAGTCCCTTGCTGAAATCAACCTTGCATTCAGCTTTCAAATCGATGCAAGTCATATGCAGCAGAAAATAAATAAAATCAAAGACTCAGTGGTGCTGTTGCTCTTAAATCTATTTTAACCTGTTTAGCAGGAGTGGGGCTGGCGGAGTTTACCCTGGTGCAGGTGTGCCGCAGCGGTCATGTAAGTGGAAGGATCTGGGAGTTTCTCTGTAAATTTCACATTCCTGCACACATGTGCAACTGCAGTTCCAAAAAGATTTCAGACACTTTGTAAAATGTAAATAAAAACTTTTGGTGCTGGTGTATTGTATTTAATGTTTTTTTTAATTTTATAACTGGGTTTAAAGGCTGAAATCTTTTTTGTAACATATTATGAGATTTAGCTGTTTGTTTGAGATAAGATAAAAGAAAACGTTAAATGACGAAGCCCCAAAAGTTGTTTCTGTTCATCTGGACGTAGCGTTTTCAGTGAGAGAAATGTTTTGTCACTCATCCAAGTGACTTCTTCAGTCTCAGCTGACTGCAGGTTTCCCCAATCTTATAAAAAGTACCTTTTCACAATGACTGAAACTAGCCGGCTGAATGGGCTCTGAGGTCAGTTCCTTGATATGCAAATTGTCATGACCATTGATCAACAACCACTGATCAATGGCCATGAGGGAATGGTTGCAATCACAGCATTGTAAGATGGTGAAAGTTGTACCCTTAGGCCCCCTCCTTGATTCAGAGACTGTCTTTCCCTTTTCACGTAAATGGCCTCCCTGACTCTGCACTCAAACCAGCGTTCCTCCCTGTCCAGGATGTGCACATCCTCATCATTGAAAGAGTGTCCACTGGCCTGTAGGTGTGATTAGACTGTGAAGTCCAGGTCTGACAAGTTAGCTCTTCTGTGTTGTGCCATCCGCTTTGGTTTTCCCAATGTATAAATCATCGCAATCCTCCTGGCACTTAACAGCGTACACTATGTTACTCTGTGTTGGGGGACTCGATCCTTGGGGTGGAACAATTTTTGGCGCAGCGTGTTTTGGGGTTTAAAAGCCACAGAGGTGCGGTGTTTAGAAAAAAATGTGTCTCAACTGCTCCTTTACTCCTGACACTAGAGATGGCACGATACCACTTTTTAATGTCTGCTACCGATTCCAATATCATAAATTTGGATATCTGCCGATACCAATATGAATCCGATATAGCGTATTTTGTAATCAATAAAACAGTTTTTTTTTATAAATATTTTGCTGCATTTTATATAAGTTCATACTCAAGTTTTAAAAAACAAGAGACTGAATCTATTTTGTTATACCTGTATGCAGAGGCGGGTAGTAACGAGTTACATTTACTGCGTTACATTTACTTGAGTAAGTTTTTGAAAAAAATGTATTTTTAAAGTACCTTTTTTGCACAATACTTTTTACTTTTACTGGAGTACATCAGAATCAGAATCAGAATACTTTATTAATCCCGAGGGAAATTTGTGAAGAAGAAACGATACTTTTACTCCGCTATATTTACAAAGTTTGACTCGTTACTTTTTAAAAAATAATTAGTTTAACACATTAGATAACATGCCGCCAGTGGAGTTTCCGGTAACTTTTTTACCAATCAGATGTGACCAGTTTGAAACTGTGGCGGGCAGAGTGGCCCAAGCGTTTCAAAGTAGCGGACATACGGAAAGAAGAAACCCATGAAAACATGGCAGAGCCAGTCGTCTACGCTAGAGCTGAAGAGGATGATCACCCTTGGCCTCACATAGAAAGAATGCTTCTCTTAAAAGCAGTACAAAAGAACAGCCATGTCTTCAGTGTCGGTGTCTTCAGCGAGAGCCAAAACAAACCAACTTTTCAGCGTGAAAAAACTCAGCTCGTGTAACCTGAGGAAACGGTAAGTTTTCTCTAAATATCTTTTTAGCTGTGGTTAGCTGGATGTCAGTCTTATGTTACAGCAGCTGTGTCGAGCTGCGAATCATATTTTCGGCGCTACGTTGTAGTGAGATAAGTTTGTGGGTGACCCATACAAAGTAAGACAGGAACCATAATACACAGACATGACATGAGTTATAAAACTTGAAACACAGGACAGACAACGATATGGACTTAACATGGTGGACTGACATGGCATCCGAAGGGCGAGGAACACAGGTGAAAACACAAGAGGAACCTAATAAACAGAAGAACTAACATGGCAACTTAGAATGAGCTTTTGGATCACTAGATGAACCTAACCTAAATAATGAAAACAAAATACAAGGACTAACAAATCTTAGCTAATAATAGCAACAACAAAAAGTTAACATATCTTCAATACTTCTATAAGAACTCAACAATACATGAACTCAAAATGCTTGGTCAGAGACCCAGCCCATGACACCATCCCAGCCACTCTTTTTGTTTGTACAAGCAAGCAAGACCATGCTATTTAACTCAAAGTCCACCTTTTTCCATCTCAGTTCTTGCAACAAACAAACCAGGAATACTGGTCCAGTCCTATAACTGTTGTAAATTAACATTCTCAATAACCCTTCCACAGCAAGTTCTGATGATCACAAATTTGAATTGAATGAATGAATTGAATGAATGCTTTATTGGCCATATGCAGGTTGCCCCGCAGAGGAATAGGACCCCCCGACTTACACACACAACAAAAACATCACATGGGAGTACAATCGGAGATCAGCAGCGTTGCAGAGAAAACACTGAAAAAATTACACAACAATGGGAAAAGTACAAGAGGAAAAAAAGAGACCTCTTCTCACGCTGGGCACCTGTGGGAGGACAGCATGAGAACAGGAAACAAAAAAAAACTCCTCTGCACAGAGAGCACATTAATGTCCACATCACAACATTTGAGCACGTGACTAGCCACAGGGGTTGGATAGGGGGGTGGGGGGTAATCCGAAGGAACACAGCAGTCGTCCTACACAGCGCTACCATTTCAGCGCGGCACGCAGACCCGCCGTCTTCCCCCGCAGGAAACAAGCATCGAAGGCGTTTGGAAAGGGAGGGGGATGAGTGCGTGCTTATCAGTGTAAGTGTATGTGTGTGCGTGTCCAGAGTCCAGCTGAGACAGTGTCCTTCGCCCTATCAGGCTAAGTAAACAGTCTGCCAGCCAACCCAGGTGGCCTTGCATGGGATGGGAAGAATAGTCATCACACAGTCGTTATCAGGGAGTTGTTTTGGTGGGCTCCAGCCTTGGGCCTGAGCAGCTGGTGCCGTGGTGTCCATATGTTGAATATTGTTGATTTCTCCTTTATGCGAGCAGCTCCGAATTTAGCACTCTGACACTGGTCTCTCAATCTCCCGTTGGAGAGCCACGAGCCTCCCCATGATGGTATCAAACTTCTGTTCCGTGGTGTTGTCATTCTTTTGATTCTGAGACCCCACAACTGCAGTGAGCCGTTCTGCGATGTGATCCAACTTTCGCTCAAGGGTGTCATTGTGAGCAGGCCCCTCTCTGATGTATCCCATCATACGCTCAGTGGTGTTAGTTTGAGTCTTCACGGCAGCTGTAAGCGTCTCCAAGGTGTTAACCATGCTGCGTTCGGTGTGAGAGGTCGCGCCTCGTCCCGTCGCTTCAATTCCAGCGGTCAGCCTTGGGGGGGTTTGAACAGCTGGTTCCGCTCTCTTATTTCTCCGATAGGTCAGGGCCAAGCCAGCTCCGATCAGCAAGAACCCTGTTATCATGGTTCCGAATAGGTAGATGTCTTCAGCGTCCTTGATAGACAGTCCCGCCAGGCACAAGATCCTCCAGGTCTGCCACCCATCCATCGTGTATCCGGCAGGGAAAGTCCCTCCAGGGCACTCAGGCTCTCCCGAGCCCAGACTTCTCGTTGAGAAGAGGGTGTCAATAGCATTCAGAGACCAGTTGATCAAATCCATAATTCTCTTTTAGGTTTTAGAGAACAACAGTGAGAGACTGTTCCAGGGAAAGTAATGCACACGAGACAAGACAAGGACACAAGAGGCTAAGCAGGGAAGATAAGGGGAAGGAGGAGAGGAGAAAAAGTGCGACCGCCTTCACCGAGAGCCAAGAGAGTTGAAAATTTGGGTCCTAACTAACAATTAGGTATGTTTTCAAAACTCCAATTGACTGGAAGTCAACAAATGACCAAGATTCTCAAGACCATGAACAGCAACTTCTCAGTTATTTCCATGACTATACATTTGTGCTGACAGGACTACTCGTTCTCCTTATAGTGTACAGACTCATTTACATTTTACATCAAGGTGATGCTCCTTGCTCCTTGTGTGTCTACTTCACCTTTGTCCAAGTCCCATGAACAACTACTTATTTGAAGACTGGGGATTAGGAGGTAGACTGGTTTACAAACACTTCCACCTTTGGATGCAGTGGTGGGTCCTGATCTTGTTTAGTAGCAAATAAAATCCTAGTCATAAACCCTGAAACACTGGTACATGGATCCCTTGTAAACGTAACCCACCCGAGGTTTGCAGAATACTGGAATGTAGGTAGGACCATTTCAGTATTCTGAAAGTCAAGCAGCCAAGCCTATCCTAGCAGCCATAGGGACACTCTGAACAAGTCTCCAGTCTGCCCCCGGGCTAACACAATGAGTAGGACAACCATCCGTACTCACATTCACACCTAGCAACAATTTAGATTGACCTATTTACTGACACAAAAATAACAGAAGGACAGAGGCTCACATACCATTAGGGGAGACTAGAAGAGGGCATGGCAGAGAACAGAGGGAACTGACGAGACAGAAGAAGCAAAACTGAACAAATATAGATGAGCCAGGAGACTATCAGAATAAAACAGGAAGAAACACACACGGACACTCAGATGGCTATGTAGACTTGACACTGGGACTGGGGATAAACAGACATGGAGACCTGAAGGGAGAAAACAGACACACGCACATGAAAGAATAATGCATATACGTATACTCAGGAACTACAACATAATTAACTTACTCTTTCATAGAAACAAATAAGTCCAAAACCATACTCAACAACCTGTGCCAGCGGTGCATGGACCATGACACCGAACCATTGAGCTACCTTTTCTTCTAAACATCTTACACTTAAATGATGCCCTTTTCAGTGCAATCTGGAAATACAGAAGGACTGATGAAGCCCAAGGTCAATGACAACAAGCACAACAACCAAATTTTTAAAATTTGCTTAAGGAAAAGCACGAGGGTTGATTAGGTTCACAGGACACAAACAAATTATATTGTTGGTTGACAGGACAAAGTTGTTTTCATGTTACATCATCGTACTTGGAGAACAAATGAAGATGACAAGAGAATAAATTTAAGTTTCATCCTGTCAAAATGTTTATCATGCACTGACTGAACTAGTCTCTGGACATCCCACAAATAAGTTTAATAAGTCCAAGAAGCAAATATGAAAATAATAATAACAGAAAAAAAGTTTTTTTTTCTCAAAGCATTGTTAGTTTTGTGATTAATGTCATCTGAAGAAAACAAATACCATTATTATTTTTGCAGGGTTACATTTAATCCAACATACTCTTTAGTAGTAGAGCTCTTTAGCCTCCAGCCTCTGAGGGTGAGCCCAACCACACAAGGATTCTCATTTCTGCCTCCTCTATTTGCATTCTTATTCTTTTAGTCACCACCCACTCTTTTTGTTAGCCCGGCAACTTGTGCAAGGATAGGCTTCAGCCTCCCTAAACCAGAATTTAATACATAAAAGAAAATGGATGGGCAAGTCAAAGCAGAAATAGAAAAACAAAAAATGACATCATTGGGAACAAACTCATCGACAAACTCACAGATTTATTAGCTTTCAAACCCCAAAAAGTCAGCTGTTGACAGTGTTTGAATAAGATTCATCATTCCCGTATGTAGATTTACAGATAAATCATAAAAAAAATCAAACAATCAATAAATCAAAGTGAGCCACTGCAGATGATGCTCTGTGAGGCAAACCAAAAAATAAGTGTGTCATTCAAGCAGACTGTTTATTAGGAATGTAGTGGTTTGTTAAATAAATGCACAAGCAGCCAGCCCAGAGATATAATCTGTCCAGCATTCCCTGGATCTGTCCTGTGATATACTCCAGGGAGAAAACATCTCACCAAGTCCATTCAATCAAGACCAAAACCAGCTCCACAATCAGCTTGGTCATTCAAGAGGGACCCCTTGTCTGTATCACTTTCTCTCCCTGGTGGTAGAATCAAAAGTGATGCCAACACAATGTTTATGGAAACTGTCACTAATGAAGTGCTTTTTTTTGTTCTTTTAGCGCTGGATTTTCTTTAGGTGACTGTATCCCATAATCTTGGTAACCTACCTACTGTCATTATGATATGGAGAACACAATAACAACTAAATCGAATCCTTTGCAAATAATTGACAGTAAATTGTCTTCAAAAAGCAAAGACATCTAATGCTGAAGCTAAAAGATTGCTTTTTGTTTGTTTTTGAAAAATATAATAATATTTTTGGTTCTATGTCAACAACATATCCCAAATAAAGTTTACAGCATGCTTCACTCTGTGGCATCATCTGCTTATTTAACAAAATCTAGTTAGCATTGGAAATTCTTGTTAATACAAGATTTAAGCTACTCAACTGTTCAAGGCCTCGTTGATTGTATATTTTGTTTCGTGTGTTTGTTTTTTTTTGTTTTTATGAGTGACAGTTTTGGGTTGTTGGTCAAGATGCGAATAAAATGCAGACTTTCCATTTTAACTCAGCTCGCCTTCCGGACCTTCACTGACCCTCTCCTCAAATCATCACAAGCTCCTCCTGTAACGTAAGCCATTCACACCTCTAAAACTTCATTCACATCTGCGTAAGTGCCAGTTCCCCACTAATTCAACTCTCCTCTGTTCACAGTTCACTGCATTAGACCATCACGCCATGATTAACAGGGAGGATTAACAAGCAGCCACGAGTCCCTTGCTGAAATCAACCTTGCATTCAGCTTTCAAATCGATGCAAGTCATATGCAGCAGAAAATAAATAAAATCAAAGACTCAGTGGTGCTGTTGCTCTTAAATCTATTTTAACCTGTTTAGCAGGAGTGGGGCTGGCGGAGTTTACCCTGGTGCAGGTGTGCCGCAGCGGTCATGTAAGTGGAAGGATCTGGGAGTTTCTCTGTAAATTTCACATTCCTGCACACATGTGCAACTGCAGTTCCAAAAAGGTTTCAGACACTGTGTAAAATGTAAATAAAAACTTTTGGTGCTGGTGTATTGTATTTAATGTTTTTTTTAATTTTATAACTGGGTTTAAAGGCTGAAATCTTTTTTGTAACATATTATGAGATTTAGCTGTTTGTTTGAGATAAGATAAAAGAAAACGTTAAATGACGAAGCCCCAAAAGTTGTTTCTGTTCATCTGGACGTAGCGTTTTCAGTGAGAGAAATGTTTTGTCACTCATCCAAGTGACTTCTTCAGTCTCAGCTGACTGCAGGTTTCCCCAATCTTATAAAAAGTACCTTTTCACAATGACTGAAACTAGCCGGCTGAATGGGCTCTGAGGTCAGTTCCTTGATATGCAAATTGTCATGACCATTGATCAACAACCACTGATCAATGGCCATGAGGGAATGGTTGCAATCACAGCATTGTAAGATGGTGAAAGTTGTACCCTTAGGCCCCCTCCTTGATTCAGAGACTGTCTTTCCCTTTTCACGTAAATGGCCTCCCTGACTCTGCACTCAAACCAGCGTTCCTCCCTGTCCAGGATGTGCACATCCTCATCATTGAAAGAGTGTCCACTGGCCTGTAGGTGTGATTAGACTGTGAAGTCCAGGGCCCTGTTTCAGGAAGCCGGTTTAGAAAACTCAGAGTGAAAAACGACACCCACGGTTGAGTAACCCCGAACTGTCCAACTCGGAATATTCGGTTTCAGAAAGGCTGATAACAAGTAGTTCAATCAACGCGGAGTTGCTTTAACCCCAAGTTAAGCACGCGCACGAGGATACATAAAGCCCTGATAAGCAGAGCACAGATTCAGCGAGTCACCATGGAGACGGAGGGAAAGAAGGCGCGGTCAATGTATTTTACAGCGCTTGACGGCGAAATTCTGATGGCAGCCATATGCCGAAACCATGCAAATTCCGCGGAAAAAAATAACACAGCCACAGCTGCGAAAGAAAGGGAGCATGCATGGCAAAACATAGCCAACAGAGTCAATGCGTGAGTGTTAATTTAAACATTGATCTAGGGATTTCCACCAATTTAACACGTTATTTTATCATATGTTATTTTATTTGTTATTTTATACATTTTATTTTGTGATGTGATGTGAGCGCAGGTGCAACCCAACAGGCCCCAAACGTTCCTGGCAGCAAGTAAAAATGAAATATAAAAATATAGTCCAAACAGGTAAGGTGTAATTGTATTATGAGCCATAGTGCTTGGTCTGTTTGTCCGATGTCAATCAATTGCAGTTAGAGGCTACATTAATTTCCCCTCTGTAAGCACTTATTGAAATTATCTGAGCACATTACAAGTACATATTTGTTTACTCTGTATGCTCAAATGTGACCCGTTATAGCCAACAGAAAAAAAGCGGAGGCCCGAAAAACAGGTGGGGGTCCTCCACCACCACCACTCACAGAGGCTGAGCAGTTGGCCCTCAGCCAAAACAGTGGGCGCCCTGTGGCTGAAGGCATCTCTGCGGGGACATCCTCTGAGTCAATAACCCCGCAAGACACAAGTGCCTACATAGGGGGTAAATTCAAAATAATACATGATGTGCATACATCCTTTCTTCACAGTCACCTTTGCAGTGCTACTCATTCATTTGATAAACTCTTTACCATAATGAATGTTTTTGTAGTGAAGTTATTTTCCTACTGATTTTGCCTTCCCTCAGTCTTGGTTGTCTTTGAGAGCAATATGACAATGAAGTGTAAGGTGATTGGTATGTTTGTTAATTGCCATTTGGTCCCTTGTAAGTTATAAGTGACCTGTATAAACCTCATATTCTATCAGTTGATGGTGGTGGTGTACTGCATCTGGTGCAGCCTCCTGTTGAGCCAGAGCGACATGCAGTTGTGAGTAATACTCCACAGATTATATGAGTTTACAGTAGAACAGCAATGTTGTTTATTTCTTTACCACAGGAAAATAATGAAGAAACATTGACAGCTGTTACAGAGGAGGAAGCAACAGAGACACTTTATGAGATTTACATCTTTTAATACTTTGTGTACAGGAAATACAGGCGACCAATAAAGCCAGTTGATCCAAAAATCTGTTTATTCTTCTTTCAACATGTTGAGGTGATGGGTCAAAGGAAATGATTGTGACATATGGTGTCTCTGACTGCTCTTCCATCTTGTATGTCCGTGGGAGAGTCAGGATGTTCATGGTTTGGATCACTGCTGATGTTTGGTTCAGAAGGACAGTGTTCTCCTCTAATTGTGGCAATGTTGTGAAGAATCACACATGCCACAATAATGTCACATGCCCTTTCTGGGGTGACCCTGAGTCTTTGCAGGCACTGGAACCGGGCCTTAAGCATTCCGATAGTCATTTCAATTCTGGCTCTTGTCCTGCAATTAGCCAGATTATATCGCTGCTGTGGGCCCGGTTCAGGGTCAGGGTAAGGGGTAAGCAAATAGGGTAAACATGGATACCCCCTATCACCAAGCAAGTAGCCAGTGAACTCTCCTAAGACAGAAGGATACACTTCAGTTCAAATGTCCCTGAAGCAATTGGTCTTTATATATTTTAAAGTATTCTCAACTCACCATGTCCAAATTTTGTGCTCAGTGTACATTCACGGAATATTTGTGAGTCATGGACAGAGCCTGGCCACTTGGCTTCCACATTTGTGATAATGTTGGCAGCATCACATATGTTCTTCACAGTGCAGAGAATACAAATTAGCATCCATTACTATAATGAAATAATTTGTTAGTTTGAAATGCTACAGGGAACTATGTACCTGTACATTAATGCTGTGGAAAGACTTCCTGTTCACATAGTCTCCTTCATTTACTGAAGGAGCAATGATTGGAATGTGAGTGCCATCTATACAGCCAATCACGCCTGGGAACCCTGAAAATAAATGTGAAATTTAAGTAGTAGTCCAAGTATCACCACATCATACATTACGTTTTGGTCACCTTGATACCTGCAATTTTGTGGCATCCCTCTTTGATAAATCTTGTGGGTCTATGACCGGGGAACACCACAAACGAGTACAGGAGACGTTTCAGTGCAACTGTAACATTCCTGACTGCCCGACAGACGGTAGCCTTGGAAACGTGCTCAGCGTCACCAATATTATACAGAAAGCTCCCGTTTGCAAAAAACCGAAGTGCAATACAAATAATATGTAATGAACTGAGAGCATGTCCGCGATGTGTCACATGCGTAATATATGGCCTGAGGATGTTATTCAAATAACTTATAGATTGTGCTGAGAAACGGTAACGTTCGCACAGAAAAGCATCAGGAAATGATAAAATGTCCAAACGCGCTCTGATCACTCTCTCCCGGCGGAGAGCTCTGCGGAGAATTTGGGCTTCACGATCTACTGGCTCTTCAAGGAAGGAGCACGCCATGTCCGACACTTCCTACTGTCAGGTTTCCGACAACGGGGCGGAGACAGTCAGGGTTAGTTGTAGTAAACCTACTAGGGGGCAGGTTAGCTTCACGGCGTGTGTCGTCATAGTGACTCACTCAGGCTTCAGCTGAACTCGCTTTGTGAAACCGAAAAACCAGAGTTTTCGTTAACTCAGGGTATACTTACTCAGTTTTTCCACTAAACCGGCTTCCTGAAACAGGGCCCAGGTCTGACAAGTTAGCTCTTCTGTGTTGTGCCATCCGCTTTGGTTTTCCCAATGTATAAATCATCGCAATCCTCCTGGCACTTAACAGCGTACACTATGTTACTCTGTGTTGGGGGACTCGATCCTTGGGGTGGAACAAATTTGGCGCAGCGTGTTTTGGGGTTTAAAAGCCACAGAGGTGCGGTGTTTAGAAAAAAATGCGTCTCAACTGCTCCTTTACTCCTGACACTAGAGATGGCACGATACCACTTTTTAATGTCTGCTACCGATTCCGATATCATAAATTTGGATATCTGCCGATACCAATATGAATCCGATATAGCGTATTTTGTAATCAATAAAACAGTTTTTTTTTTATAAATATCTTGCTGCATTTTGTATAAGTTTATACTCAAGTTTTAAAAAACAAGAGACTGAAGCTATTTTGTTATACCTGTATGCAAAAAATACACTCCACCCAAAACATTTATAGTTCAGCAACACTGATCAATCTAATAAATTTAAACCTACACCATCTTCCCTATTCTGGCTTTTTATAGAGTACTTACCTACCTAACTAATAGGGTTGCCAACTCCCAGCAAAAATATTAAGGAACCACCGTCCGCCCTTAATCGATGTAATCACCTTTAATTTAATGCATGTGTAAATTTAATGCACATAAATCAATTATTTTTCTACAATAATTAAATAGATTCAACATCTTTCTTCAACAGAATTACAGACTGCACAGATGGTATCTTCCCAAAGGAAAAAGTACTATAGCTTACTAGGGTGTATATTAGACTTATTAGTTACTATATGCAATAATGGATTTCTATACATTTAATCAGGTGACCACTTTTGTTGTAAGATTCAGATAATTATTTACTCAAAGTTTTTAAATGACATAACAAAGAAAAATATTTCTTTGTGCCCCCCTCTCCCTGTTAATGCCCAACCTGGCCCCCTGGCAAAACTTTGCTAGACCCGCCCCTGCACAGTTACCAGCCGTCAGCTACGTAGAAAAAGGATCCTGGTGTTATTTGTCTCTCAGAAACAGTTCATAACTTCCCTTCAACTCATTCATGTCACCTAAAAGGTAAACCTGTTTCTCCATCACCTGTTCAGCTCTGATGATTCAGTAAGGACATCTCCTGGTTTCATCTTCATGTTTCCCTCTCATCACATATTCAAACGCATATCATGACCAGCAGCTTTTACAGCTGTGGCTCCAGCAAACCTCAGCTGATACTAGAAAGTAATATTAAATACATTCTAACAACAGCTCATCAAGCTTAAACGTGCTGCTGTTGTTTATCCGCTGGTCTCCTCTTTCTAGCGCAAAGTGGGCAATAAACAAACAAGAAAGACAGGACTTGCGACAGAAAAGCCGATCAGCTGATCAGTTTCATGTTTGAAGTAATAACAGGAGAAGGAGGGGGAGTGAATGAGAGAAGAAGATGCAACTGCGCAGCAAAGACAGAATAACTCCAGCTTTGTGTCTACTTTTTAATTCTTTTTTTTTTTTCTTTTTTTTTTTTCTTGCGCCTGTCCCGTTTGGCTCTTTTGCCATCAGAATTGTTGTCTAAAGGCAAAGAAAGATGCCCAACGGATTTACTTTACCAAATTGACCATCCCAGCCTTGCCGTAATGGTCCATTTGATTCACCTTTTATTGTTTATTTTATTTTCACTTACTGAATACGGGACAGACTTGACTGGGGGAAAGAAGGGGAGAAAGAAAGAGGGAAAGAGAAACAGCTGAGAAGAGGGACGGGGGAGAAGGGCAAAAGACAAAAACCAACAGAATGAGCAGAAAAAAAAAAGAAAAAAAATGCATATATCAATCACCTGGATCACCTGCTGAGAAAGAAAAAAGAAAACAAGCAGAAGAGAACAAGAGTAATAGAATAAACAACATCACAATGATATATGGGAATATGACAGTAAATACTAAATATTAAACATTATTGTGCAGCACATAAGATCAACAGAACACAGTGTGCTTTGAGGTAAGAGCCAAAAAGGGTGTAGTTTGTGGGTGTGATCACCCGTGTGTACACCTGTGAGCATGGACGCGCTTGTTTTTTTTTTTTTTTAAAGGTTCCTTCATGTAATGATCTGCTAGAGGGTGTGGGGGGGCCACAGCCCCGTCCTCCAGGGCATGAAGCAGGTATGGAGGAGATCAAAACTCCAGACATCCAGAGGCCCCCAGAACACAAGAGACCAAGGAAGACCAACAGAGGGGCAGCCGCGCCACTGTCCCAGAAAGAGCTGAGGAGAGTCCCAGATGAGGGCTCACTCAGCAGCCGCGGAGCAGAAGCCAGGGGGAGTTGCAGTGACGCGCCCGTGAGCTCCGCCGGCAGCCAGCCGTGCCTGAGTGACCGAGCCCCAGGCCGAGAGGCCGTGGGCACCCCACCTCCGAAGTGGCCCGAGCGAGCCCCAGGCTCCAGGCCCCAATAAGCAGCCGCCAAGGAGTGAGCCGGTGTGTACCTGGACGCCCATCCCCGGACACAAAGAACCACCAACGCACCGATGTCTGAGGGAGTCCGCCACTGGCAGGGGAAGTGGTGGTAGGGGGAGATAGGCCTCCAAACCTTGGAGGGCCTAAGATGTCCCCAGAGAGGTGGCGTCTGATACCCAACCTGACATATAGACACAGAAATACAGGCACACACATATACAAACATCCATTCCCACCCTCATGCTCTCATATGCACTTACTCCACACTCAACCAACGTGGAGACAGACATAAAGAGACGCTGTACACACGATCACACTCCCCAAGCGTACTCTACAAACCGAGTCTAGGTACCCTTGCCCCTGGAGGGGGGAACTGCACCCAGACCCAGGTGGTGTTACCCTTTTCCCTGCGGTGGGGGGAGGCAGACCGCCCCGACTCCGCAGCAGCAGGGAGGCCCCACACTCCAGACCGCAGTCGGACGGCCAACTCCTCCTCCTAGCCCCCCCCCCCCCCCCCCCCCCCCCCCGCTCCAGCAGGTCGCAGAGAATGGGGGTGAGAGAAGACTCCAAACCTCCCTCCACCCGCTCATTGTAGTGTTGATGCATGTGTGTTCTAAGGTGCATTTAAAACCCAGGAGGGCATGGAGCTACCTGCCAGAGAGCAGCAGGTAAGCGCATGGTCCCTCCTGCTAGCCCTCAATGTCTACGTGTATTTAACATTGAGAGGTGGGCAACGACGCCAGGGGTGGGGTGTACACCCTGATGGTACTTTGGATTCCGTGTATCGTGCCCACCCCCAGGATCTTATATGTATGTGTAATGAGAGTGTGAGTAATGTGAATGTCTAAGTTGTGGGATAAAATTGAGGCAGAGGCAGCCAGAAGGGGACGGGGGGGACGGGGGGGGGGGGGGGGACGGGGTAGCCTCCTCTGCACCCTGGTGACATACCCCTACTCCAAGGCCCTGCATGTGTGGGTGGTTGTGGTGGAGCGGGAAGAGGGAGGCAGCTGGAGATGGGGAGGGAAGGAAGGGAGGGGCAAGTGACCCCTCCCTGGGGCCAGCTCCCCCGCTGACCCCAGTAGGCACCCCCATACTCCGCGACCTGCCAGGGAAAGGGGGCCCAGGCCCATCCAGACCGGGCCCAGCGCAGCAGCGCCTCCCGGCCCCACAGAGCCCGGGACAGTCCACCCAACCCCACCACAGAGAAAACTGCACCCACCCCACCATCCACTCATCTTCCAGACTACATAAGACAATAAACACCCAGGCTGAGATCTTCCTCCACCTCTCCTGTGTCTCCCCCTCCTGCAGAGAGAGCCCCTGAGGAGAGGAAAGCTCCTGCGAGATGTGACAATCTTCCCCACCAGTTGAAGAGCCCCCCAGGTGGCTCAATGCACCGGCGGCACCCTGCTCCAGGGCTGGGCCCCCATGCACCCATCCGCCCACAACCCCGGCAACACACCAACCAGGACCCAAGCCCCCGAGGCCCGGGCCCCAGCCCAGAGACGGAGCGCCCCCAGAACCTCACGCCCATCCCGGACCCACCCAGGGGCAGCCAGGCTACCAGGTCAGTAACCCACGTCCGTCAGCACAGACCCTCCCCTAGCCCCGCTGCACACAGCCGCGAGGAAACAGTCACCTGAGAGCCAACAGAGCCCCTAACCGGGCATGACCGCTACCCCGGGTTGAGCCCCCCAAGGAAGATGCCTCCGGGGAACCCCCCGACGCCCTAAGCCTGTCCCTACCCCCACACCAATCACAACAGTGAAGGCGGGACCAAACTATGACCCCCCACCCCCACTAGGTGATGGAGCTGATCAAAGGAGCCCAGAGCAATTGATCTGATGTGGTGGCAGAGGCTGTATCAAGACTAATGTAATCTAATAGATAATGTCTATATTGGTTAGAATTAAGATTGTTTTTATTTTTCCAGTTCATGAGGACTGTTTTCTTGGCTATGCATAGGGCAGTGAAAACCATATGGGCGATATTCTTTTCTGAAGTGACATTATCTAAGCTGCCCAACAAACACACTAAGGGGGAAGTTGGAATGTTACATTTCAGACACTTCGATAAGTCTTCACATATCTCGCGCCAAAACTTCTGAACTGGTGGACAGAACCAAAGAGCGTGGATATAATTGTCCGGTGAATTGGTTTGGCAGTGTGAGCACTTTTTAATTCTAACTGAAGTACGAGACAAATCGCTTCCTTTTCACCTCAATATGGAACTCCAATGGCCAGTCCATCTGTGGCTCAATATATCAGTTGTTAACTTAACGTGGAAATACTATGCAAACATTCGGGGATGAACTTACACACTTGTTTACTTCTCTGGGATAGTTTTCGCTGAGATGAAATGCCGCGGTTAGGAAGCATGTAGCGAGGCTCCAAATGCTCCAACTGACCACCGACAGGTCTCGCAGACAACAGTTGCTCTATCACGTGACACATACTGCTCCGATGCGCCGAGCTGGGTTACGCCAAGTAGCATGTTTTGTGAGGTGATTCTGTGATACTTCGGATCGGATTACATTTTTTATTTCTCTCCGATATCCGATCCAGTAATTTAGGTCAGTATCGGACCGATACCGATACGTAATATCGGATCGGTCCATCTCTACCTGACACATAAGGGATCACTAACGTTTGTCGCTAAGGGAGCAGTTGTTCTTCTCTCCTGGATCGGCTGGAACTTTCTTTAGCTGCCTTCCCAGCTTTGACAAATGTCCAGCTGGCATAACCACATTTACTCAGAGCCTTCTTGATGTGATGTTCTTCTGCTTCCCTGTTCGCTCTATTTTGTACCATCCTGATCACACCCAGTTTGTGCTCTAGCAGATGATCAAACCTTAACCTCCTAATACCCGAACTCTTTCATGGCATGCATTTTTAATTTCTCTTGGCTTTTGTGGCTGTTTGGGACCTGATGAATTTAAAAACCAAGAATTACCAGATTTTTTTTTTTACCTGCTTTTTGATTATGAGAAAAATGAGATTCAAATAGGACAATTGTTTTAAATTTCGATAGAACAGTGGCAGTATAATGTCCTTGTAAGTGGATATCAGGCCCTTGTAGAGCAAAATCTCGTATTTTGGTCTAGACAACCCAAAATGTGATGTCCACATATTTGGACGCCAGGTCCTAGGAGGTTAAATACTGTTCCGTATGTGTAGGTTTATGGTACACATCAATTTTTCAATGTCCCCCATTACTGATGGAAATCTCACAGTCTTAGAAAGCTAACCTGCCACTTTCCTTATCCTCCCTGGTGGACATGATGTATTTGTCTAACTAGTTAATGTGATCAGTGAATTGTGGTCCATCCTGAAATTTGACTTCCACCCAGGTGTCATCCACATACCAGAACCAATGACTTGTGGTCTAAGAAGCTTGGAAAGAAAAGTGTCTGCACTTCTTTAAGTTGCTTGAAGACGTTTCACCTCTCATCCAAGAAGCTTCTTCAGTTCAAGGTCACCTTCACCCGTCTTCACACCTTGGCTCGTGTGAATAGGTAGAGGATCATTAGCGGGTCCATTGTTCCTCTTGAGGTTACACATCCACAGGGCTTAAATCTGGGACTCTCCACCATTTGACCCTTGAACTGAAGAAACAATGCCCTGGATGACTGAGAAGCTTCACAGACAATGACTTGGTGGTGTTACAGGGTAGAAAAACAAAGCCCTCTTTCTTAACAACTCAAAATCAAAACTCCCATGTGCCTACTTTGTGTAAATGTTGAAATGTGATAGGCTTGTGTGACCTTAGATTCACCAGCTGTCCCCACCTTTCTTCCTCCAGTGTTATTTGAATGTCAAATTGTTTCATGGCTTTGTTTACCCTGTAATCCTTTGGTGGCAAAAAAGATCATTTATCTACCTCAATTCCTTTTAAGTATTTGCATTTAAACAGACATGCCTTAACGTGCCTTGGCAACACTCCACTGCTGTCTTTCTGTGACTCATAATAAAGCAACTGAACAAAGAAAGTAAGAAAAGTGGGACCCACATGAACAAACATGATAAACGAATCAAAATTACTTTGTGTGCATGCTTCATTCTACTCCAATGTAGTGTACAATTTTATTTCATAGGGGGGGGGGGGCATTTGGGGGGGTTACTAAAACATTGGGGTGGCACACAGAAAACAGAATTTCCAGTTTTATTATGCTGTTGTCAAATATAGGTTACTTATAATATATGGCAAAAACGAAAGAAAGAAAAGAATTATATCCCTAATTAATGTTTTGCTGTTAAAGCTGATATCACTGAAAATGGGTACATATGAAAACCGAATAAGAAATCCATAATAATCTTTTTGAAATAAGAAGTTAATGTTTTCAATTCATAGTAGGGTGACTTCCTCTCTCTTGTGCTCACATTTCTTAAAATTATTTTGCCAGGAGGTGAGGCACTGGGGGAACCAGCAAATCTTGGGAGTGCCCCTGGGCTGAAAACGCTGGAGACTATAATCATAACTATAATATTAATAACTATGCCAATAATAATAATGAGACAAAAGTTCAGATTAGCTTTCACTGGCAGAGACAGCTCTTAAAGTAAATTAATAAAAGATGCTCAAATTGCAGACTCTTATAGATTGGAAAAGTCAAATTATTATTGTATATGTTGTGTGCTAATGGTCTGAATTTAATCATTAAATTGTTGCTATCAGATCCCTAAGATGCTGACTACATGGCATAAATGAAATAAGTGCTTTTGTATAGGTAGCTGCTGTTCACATCTGTGCAAACACAGGTGCTTGGTTCAATAAATTCCTGCACCTACTTCCCATTTCCTAAAATATAATGTAAAATATAAAGAAATGTGAGGTGGCTCAAAACATTTAAAAAACACTGTATCTGTAAATTTTAACCAGACAGAAAAACGTTTAAACACTTTAAAAACACAAGAAAAAAATGGTTACTAAAATCATCTGCCTGTTGATTTCTTTGCATTTCCTGATGTTTCCTTCTTCCAGGGTCCCATACAAAGGTAACAAAAAATATTATTTCTCGAGCAAACGAATAAAAGAGATTTATTTTTATTTTTAACAAGCTTAAGATTGTTTAACTTGATAAGACAGAAATAGGAAAAAATACACCAGAGATTAAAATATGATAAATATCCAAGCTAACATGGTCCCAGTACTTGGGTCTAACTATATTTTCAACAGTTATGCTGCACAATTAACATTTAAACAGACACATTTTTACAACTGAGTATAAATGAACTTTGATATTGCTGCAGGAGAAATAACAATTTAATTTTTCTTTTTGTTTTGCTTGTTTTTAATTTAATCAACATAGACATTTTTTATTTACACATCAAAACAAAAAGTTGAAATAGAATTCTTTCAAAAAAAAATCTAGCTTACATAATTTTTTGACAGGATAGAAATGAAACAGGCGATATAAATAACCAAACTGTACTAACTACAATAAACAAAAATGTTATTAAAATTCATTTTGCAAAGTAAACAACTTCAGTAGCAAATAAAATTGAGTCTCTCCACACAATCATGCGCCTCCCAAACACCTTGAGTCCCTCCTGTCACTTGTAGGGCTCCACACTTCATCTTGGGGTGCGGACACAATGGTTTTTCCCCATCACCCCAGGCCTCGTAGCCCATCTCCTGTCTGTCCACCCACAGCCACTCTCTGGACAAGAAGCGCAAGCCAATCCAGACATGTTCAGTGGTGTTATGTTTCTTCAGCTCTTTCTGGATCAGCATCATCTCGGTCTCTGATGCCACACTGGCCAGGTCGTTATGGTGCTCCCTGCAGTACTTTAGTGCTTCCTCCCAAGTTTTTTTTTTAGTTGCCACCACTGGCCAGTAGCAGAAAAAGTGTTCCTTACCACCTCCGTCTGAATCATGCCACCTGTTTTTCTCAGTATAGCCATAATTGTCATTACTCTTATTGTCAGGTTGTTTAACTTCCCAGAAAAACCTGGACACCTCTCCACCTCCTGACCACAACCATTTGTTTTTGTCTGAGGACCTCCTTACCAGTCCTATCCAGATCTTTTCAGTTGTGCCACCAGAGAGCTCCTGAAGTATGCGGATGTCGCGTTCATTATTAACAGGAGCCAGGTCTGTATGGTGCTGGCAACAGTAATCTAAAGCCTCTTTCCAGCTGTATTTCTCCTCAATGTAAACATACTTGGTAAAAGTTCCAGACAAGCTCAGCAGGAGCAGGATGCAGGGAAAAATTGGATTCATTGCTGTCTTGCTTCAAAGAGTTCTCAAGAGCAACAAAGATACAGAGAGGTTTGATGATATCTGCTGGAGCTTTGACTTTTTATGTTTGTCTGTCAAATAGTATTTGCATAGGGCAGTACTTTCATTCACTGAATCAGTCAGCATCCAGTACAGCTGTTGCACAGTTGCTGTTTCATTTTACTTTATTACCATTTTTTTTAAATAACATGTATTTTCTTTTGAAATCAGCTGACTGAAAAAATGATGAAAACAGTTCATTGTTCTCCACACTGCAGCAGGTATAAAAACTTCTAGTCAAAATGCAGGCAAACAAGTTTGTAAATGTGTGCACATAATATTAGGAAATAAAGATTACTTGATGATTAAACTTAAATTAAAAGTTTAGCCTAATTGTTTCTTCAAGAAATTTTACTTTAAGTAGATTTTTAGATTCAGGTCATTTTTCTTGCTTTTCTGGTTAATATGGAAGTGAATGCCAAATGACCTATGGCATCGCCTGCAGTTACAAAAGACTCTAAGCAAAGTAAATTACCTTCATTTATAATTACAAAAAAAAAAACCACTCACAAAAATGTCTCTTAACAAGGTTGACATGCTTCGGTGATTTTGTTGATGGTGGCCTTTGGTGGACTCCTAGATTTAAAAACAAGGTATGATGAGTGGAAACCCAGAGCAGATGTAAACAGATATAATCTACTGGAACAGAGCATGCTAAACAAATTATTGATTTGTTTAAAGTACAACAACCATTTCGTCCAAACCAGGTCTCAGCAGACCGAGTGGCTCAATTTTTTGCATGACTAGATGAGGACTTTTTTCAATGAGCCATATTTTCACAGAAACCTGATAAAAGAAGGAAAAACAAAATGTAACAATCATATAGATATTCAAAATAATATAAATAAATTTACAGTATATTGTCTGAACCAAGCTCATATATGAAAAAGGTTGGTTACTAAGATACTAAGGTCACTTGAACACATAAAAAAGGAAGAACTTCAGGCACTCAAGAGTCTCTGTATACAGCTCAGCAGCTACAGACACGGCACAAGAATAACCGGCTTTAACAAAGTCAAAGGACAAACATGGCTTTGTTTCTGCAATCAGAATAATGTGCAAATAACTTAAACACAACAGAATAACGAGTCAGGTTCCCATCAAAAAACCTGATCTCCAGGGCAAGACATAAATTTCTGATCTCATTAGACTGATGGATGGAAAGATAGATATGTGAACTTGGGTGTTATGATTGTGCTCCTAATTCATTAAAAACAATGAAGAACACAGCTCTGAAATAGAATATTTATAACAATGAAATACACGAAAACAAAGTGTTATGGACACAGAAACACAAGATTGAAAGCAAGGAAAATATGTTCCTGAATTTATTTACCTGCACACATGCATACAGATGACGTAAACACAAATGTGAAACCTATTTATTTTGTTTCCAGGTAAACACAAACTAATACATTTTAAAACATCATCAGTGATTAGCATAAATGTAAATATTATAAAGGCACAGTCTTATTGCTAAGCACTTGTATGCCATAAACGAATGCAGAAAAGCAATAACACTGTGGCTTAACAATAACAATAGATTTGATATTGGCGGGTTTTATTGTCTGTTTGTCTTTAGTTTTTTTCTTTTCTTTTTTTCTCAAGACACTAAAATAGCTAAAAACTAAATTAATTAAAAATAATAAATAAACACATGATGTTTTGTTTCAACAGAAGAAAAGAATAGAACCTTTGTGCAAAGCATTTGTGAAAACAATCAAATATTCTCAGTCTTGTAAGAATCAGCCCAAGTACCACAATCAGGGAAATACACTCTAAAAAAAGTTTTGTTGGCTTAACTTAAAAAAATTGAGGTAACAATTTCCACTCAGCTTTTTAAGTTACAAATTTTGCATATTATTAAGTAAATCCAGCAAGAAATTTTTAGGTTTGGCTAACTCAACTGGTTCAACAAACCAACATGATTTACTTTGACCTCTAAAAGCATAATTAAGTTTAAGCAACCTAATATTAATTTAGAATTCCTGGTAATACTGAGTTGACAAATTACATTAGTTGAGTTAATCTAACTTACTTTTTTACATATATCCTACTCACAATTATCCATGCAAACATAGCCATTTAAATTATTCCAACTGATGAAACAGTTTATTGCATAACATTTTCGAAGAAATACACTTCTGTGTCATACAACATAAATCAAACATTACAGCAGCCCTGTAATTATAAATGAGTGGGCAAAAACAATGTATTTCAGTACAATTCCTCCACAAACAACCTCAGCAACAAAAGAAAATGTAACATGTTTATTACCTGGACAAGGTTGAATCAGAAGCTAAAACATGCCAGTTTACTTCGTTTTTCTTACTCCACAATGGTGTCTACAACTTCTGATTAACTGAACACACCATCCAATCAACAGTGTTTAGTTATTAATAGAAACAAGTAGAGCAGTGGGGCCTGATGACCGACTTTGAGAACCACTATAAAGATTTGTAAAGGTATATTAAATAAAGCAGCAAATATATATTTATAAAATCTTCCAAATAACAATAATTTTAAATCACACCCTTCTAAAATACCTCAGAAAACAAACATTGCAACGTAAGGCAATTTGTTTTTGCAAATCTGCTTATTATTAAACATTAACTTTAACCTATCAACTTGGTAAATATCATAGAATCAAGAAAATTACAAAACATTTTAATATTTAACAACGCAACAATCCAAAGGTAAGGTTATACGCATTATGAACTCTCAAAACTACACTTGTCTAAGACTGCATAAAAAACACAAGCATCAGCACATCTGAATATTGCAGCCTAAATTACATTTGTTTTATGACAGAAGTTTTGTACTTAAGAGACATTACCCGTGGGCTGGCTTTAAGCCCATCAAGTTCCAGAAACACCTTCTGGAATACCTCTAGAGTGTTCTTTACTTGTTTGGGGTAGCTCAGATTGAGAGCGTATATAAGTCCCATCATTAAGGCTCACGCTCTGGGCACGTCAAGGTCTTCCAGGACAGCTGTTCCTTCAATCACAATTTTAGCGACGGCTGGAAGAGACACTGCTGCACGTCTGGTGACTACGATCTTTACCACTTCTTCTGGGAACTGTTCTTCACCATCCTGGCAAGTAGGTTAAAAAGAAACATGTCGGTATTTTATGTGCTATTTAAAAATATAACACAAAACAATGTGATATTTACCTACTGAAGGAAAAATGTCCGTCCCGGTTTTCCTCCAAGGCACGAGCACCGATAAGCAGAGTTTTGTCCTTTCCTTATGAGACCTTATGAGACTCCTAATTATTTAAAGTAACACTCGGGTATGCCATTCAGCGTGTTAGTACGAGCTCGGGAGCAGCTTGGGAGAACAAGAAAACAGAGACTGCTTCAGATTGCCTTCCCAATCGACTCAAAGGTTTATTTGATACACAACAGTTTATATAGAGAGAAAAAGGTTCGTGTGTCAGCAGATTCTCAGTTCAGACCGGTACAGACCAAATAAGGAAACGTCTTCCTGCCTTGTGAGCAGAGAAGTATCCTTTGTGTAGTTTATCAGTTCAGCTACAAATTATGATCATCCCAGCAAAATACACTCCTAGACATAGAATACAGAGTTCTTTCATTAGTGAATTCTGAAACAAACCACCTGGCCTTTAACGAGCCCTTTCTAAGAGATAAAGAAAAAGGGAGGATGGGAGTAAGGAAGTGGTCTCGTCTCTGTGGTGTTTTCGACCTTGGGGTACCAGCCTGTGAGTCTTACACATTAATTCTTGGGTCACAGAGAAAGAGAAAAACAACTAGTAAATGGGCCTTATTGAGTAACAGTTTCATGTATGATATCACTATAAAACAATATCCTGTAAATGCTATCATGGTATCAAAATATCACAACACCTACCAGCTGTTCTCTGAAGAGATCCTCTTCTTTCTCTTTCAGATACACCATCAGGCAACGGATTGCGACCTCTCTTCTTGTTTCCACCAAACTCTGGAGAATAAAAAAAGTTTACTAGGCGAAAAGTCAAACATATTACATTTATAGGACTAGCGTTTTGCTAATTATTGATTTCATTTTTGTTTTTAACAAATAAACAATTTAATTTTTATAACTTTAATTTAATCTGTTACATACTGCCCTGCTTTCAATGCACCCTTTGCTAGCAGTAGGATAAGGTGAGTGAAAGTAAATATAACCTAGATTTGGAGACTATTTCAAACAGTTTTTGTTGAGTTCTATGGATTCAACTATAATAGTTATATGTGAGATATGTGATGCAGAACTGGAAAAAGCCACCTGTGGACAAGTCTTGTAATGATGTGATTAAAACATTAAAAGCTCCTATCTACCCTCTTTAATGTATTTGTGTAACTTGTCTTCCTCATAAACGTTTATTGTGCAGTTGATGAAGATACTTGTAACACTCCAAATTATTACCTCTGTTTTTTCTCCTCACATTATTTGTAATATGACCCATACTTACCTTAATGTATTGTCAAGTTACATGTGACATGGAAAGTACCTATCTAAATTTACCCACCTCAGTTTGCAATTATGTGACCAAAAGTTACATTAATGTCTTTTCATCTCACTTATGAGGTGCAAAATACTTATGCATCTGAGTTTTACTTTTTCTCTTCAATCTGAGTTACCAAGTTACAAATACATCACTATATCCTTGACTCTTACAACAAAGAAAACAGACAAATATATTTTGAGTGATGTTTTCTTTAGCAAATTTTTACTCTGTCCACCTCTGATGTTCACTTTTTCACTCTTCAGTAAAAGATAGCCAACAATGCTCCTGAGATAATGAATTAGATAATTAACTTTTAAGGTGTGTAAGATTATCAATTATATTCAGCTTCTTTTTTTTTTTACCTCTTGCAACATGTTCCTGATGCGCTCAATCTTAATTTTTGCAGCACCGCCTTTTGAAGAGACCAGGGACATTATTCTTGTGGAATACTGGTCCAGTTTTGCCATGAATGTTGTTTCCAAGTTAACAGTGGTGATCCTTTGGAATTCATCATTTATCTGTAAAAAAAAAAAAAAAAAGACACAATTAAAAGCACAATGTGTTAATGTAATGCACAATGTCACAATTATAAGTTATCCTATAAATTATTTAATAAAATCACCTGTGCTGCATCAAAAAGCGCAGGCCATCTACTTCTGAAGTCATTCACAGGTGGTGCCAGATTAACAACTTCCTGTCTGCGATTCGAGAATGTTTTGGCCATTTTTTCACTGATGATCCGATAGTTGTTCCTCTTCTTCACTTCATCAAGAAGTTCCAATCTTTCCTTTTCCAAGCTTTCCTCTGTTTCTCCTTGTGGGTGAGGTGGCAAATAGTTCACCTCAGCCTTTCTTGGCTTTTTGAGATTCTTTGAAGGTGTCTTCTCATGTGCTTGCTTTCTTTTGAGAGAGTTCACATCCAGCTCAGGGCACCCAAGCCCTCTGAGTTTACTTCTGTAATTGCCCATTTTATATTTCAGTCTTTGTTGCCATCCATAGCATCCATTATAGGATCCCGGTTCTTTAAGGCAAGGATGTTGTTGAACAAGTGCTTCAGCTACATCTGCTAATTGTGCAGATGTTGGGTAGGCAACATACTGAAAGATCGTTTCAGCCAGTTTCTCAACGATGTCTGGAAGAAGTGGAGTAAAGTTAAGTTTAGTTCCATCCTTTTTGAAAGTTTCATTTCCTGAAGCAAGTAAAAGCTCTGTGTCATAAGCAAAGCGAGGAACAGAAAAATTGGTAGGCCAGCGCTGTAAACGCCGACTCAAATGTTCAGGTGAGGAAAGAATGACTGTATCCTGAGATCCAGATGAGCAACTGGTGCCACAGGACACACTTGATGTCTCTGAGACTGATGTCTCTGAAATTGCTGAAGCATTGACCAAGGTCTCTGATGCAGATTTGAAGGAACTGTCTACATCACTAAATGTCAGAGTAATTGTGGGAGGTTCAATAATCTGAACCACCTTAAGTGTGTCCTTGTCCTTGATATCACCTGTTGATGTCAGAGAAAAATATTCTTCTCCAAAGTCAGCATCCTTATAGTGCAAAGTAAACTTCCCATCAACCTCAAAAGTCTCTTTCACAATAGATTCAAGTTCTTCCACTGTTCCAGGGATTCCATGTGGTAAGTCCAGTTTTCGAATGTTATGCTCTTTGAGTATGATCCGAAGTTTAGCAGGATGAGACATTGAGGTACCTATATAAAAAGGAAAACAAAAAAACAAAACAGAATTTAGCTTTTGAATTTTACTCGTGGTGGAATATACCTCCTACCTCCTTGATAAATGGGTTCGCAAGCTATTCCATGTTTTAAATGAGCAGTAACAATCCCAGTATAGACAAGGCATAAATAGTTCACCATGGCTATGTCTAAGCCTGTAATGCTTTAAGAGCTGATTCCTTCTTGGTGTTTCAAATTTGCAAATTTTGCAAGTCCAGTGCATTTTGAAATTTATTGCAACTTTTGGTAATGCAAAGACTTATTGAGGCTTTTGAGTAAACAAGTTATTTTAAGTATAAAACCTTCTCTAAAACATTACAATGAAACACTGAAAAGATGAATCCAAAAATAATAAAATAAATCTACAGACTGTAGTTTAAAATTGGAAAAATTGTGTCATATCCAAATGTGTGAGAGAATTTTCTTTTTAATTATTTGAAGACCACTGTTGACATGCAACAATACCACACTTCACATTATGCTTACAATTACAGAAAGTAACGAAAGCAATTCGTGTGCACACACACAATTTTGTTTTTTCTTGCTAGGTCAACTAACTTTAACCTCAGGCATATTTCACATTCGAGCTTAAAATATCAATACATTTGATAGAAATACTTTTACTCACATAAATACTCTGGCATAAATTCCCCACATTTCACTCTGTCAGTAATTAGTTGCCTCACCCAAGACCGTCGAAACACAAATTTACTCTGACACCATGATAAAAATGCAGGCAGCTGCTGACTGGTTAATTTGAACATATACAGGTTCAAATTGAACATGCTCTGCTGTCTGCAAGGTCTATCAGCTAACCAAATGCACCCTGACAAGTGACAAACTTTAAGTATAAGTGGAAAAATTGACTATGTACTCTCATATTTGCGAGGAACGTTTGCTAGCTAAAAGAAAGCTAGCTAACAACTTTAGCATAGTAAAGTTGCTAAAGTTAAACTATGATTAAAACCATCAAATTTAAAGTGTACAAATATAACTTGTAATTAATCTATTTAGAATTCAATGCTTAGTTAACTCACCGAACACAGTCTAGGGGAAACACACCTCTACTCCCACAAAGTGATAAGAATGAAGACAACTGCTACGCCTGTGATGATACGAACATATGCTACGGGGTTACCCTCTGCTGTATGCATGGTCTCATACACACCTATGGCTAACCAAAGTAACCACCAGAGTGACAGATTTAATTGACAGATTTCATTAATAACAGGAAAAAATACAAATGCTTTTACTTTTATAGAGTAACAACTAGCATAACACAGAGTGTCAATTCACATCATGTAGCTGCCATTGTCAGACTAAACTTACGCAGTGAATTCCTGTAACTAGTACATATTTATAAAAGAGTATAAAACAAGAAACTTACCAGGTAGTGGTTCCAACCTCTGTTTTTTTCCGTTTCTTCTTTTTTTATGGCAGTTGTAATTATTTTTTCGTTATGGTCCAGTTATGGGCAGTTCAAACACGAAGGATGTTCCAACTCAGTTTTACATGTTACACAAACTTAATATTTTCTTTTGTTGATTGATGACAAAAGTATTTTGTTCAATATACTAAAACATTTAAGTTAAGGAGGTGTTTATTAATTTCTGTGTTGCACTGACTTTTAACATTGATTAGTCAACTCACTGAAACGTGTACATGTAGACAACTTACTTTTTTAAGTAGAAAAATGCTTTTTTGTTAAGTTCTACCTACAAACACCATGAATATTTTTTAGAGTGTAGTAACCCATGAACTACAGTTTGAAGATTATTGTGCTCTTGCTGTTCTTTCCATGAACTGCAGAAGGTCACCAGCTGTTTTACTAGGGCAGCAAAAACACTTTGGTTATACCAGCCATCATCTCACTTCCTGTACGGAGATCCAGTCATCTGTATTTCTAACACTCAACTTAATGCTGTTGTGCTAGTTAGAAAGCACAAATACATCTATCACCTCCATTGATCCGGAAACCAAGTTTCATGTCAGGAAATATTGCTTTGCTTCTGGTTTGCTTCAGATCCTGTCCGATCATAAAATATTCAACTACCAAGTGTCTACTGAAGTGCAAGGTTTACAGAGCTGTGTTCATATCATTTCTCATATAGGGTTTTGTGACATGGTGCTGTGGAGATACAGAAATTATTTTACTGCTACCATATATTCTTTATCATTAACATTGCATTAAACAGTTTATTAAAGCTACTGGCATCATATTAACCTTTTTATTACAGGTATATAATCATTGTATACACATTTGCATGTTCTGCTCATTAAAAGAGTCGATGCTCAGTCTAGTGAAGGTTTCAAGCTTTGTGGAGCGTCTTCACAATCTATTGTGTAAAGTGACTTGGAGCAACAGAAGGATAAACAGCATTCACGCTTACAGACATATATGATTTAAACATAGGCTAGGCCAAAGGCCTGGAATTCATTTAGCTTCAAACTGCATTTGAGCTTGCCTAGTAACAAGTGACAGAAGAAGAGCTTAGAAAGAGTAAAGTCCCCAGGGGCTATTCAGAGAAGGAGTTTAATTACCATGTATGGACAAAAGTACTAGAAAGAGGAACATCTCTGTCTATTTTAGCTATAATTGATTAGTTACTGATGCATATTATGTTCATTTGTGACGCAGAAGGGGTTGAACCCTGACATGAATAAAACCATTCTCAATTGAGCTGTTCGGTGAAGATCGATGCTGGTGTTGCAGTATACATCTTCCCACGCATGTACTCAATAAATCATTGTTTGACTGCACTCTTCTGGGCCTCTGTTTGTTTGTTCCATTGCTCAACATTTTCGAATTCGGACAGTGCTCATATCAGAAGCTTGGGCAGTTTGACCAAATGCAGCAGCATCATTTGTTTTCAGTCACTTGGAAAGACAAGCTCTCTAACACTGAAGTTTTGTCCTGTGTAGGAAAGCCAACAGTGTACCCAATGGCCCTGACTGCTCAGCTGTGTTGTGGTCATGATGCTTGATGGCAAACTGCCCAAGGATATACCCTATGGTCAATGATCCAGTTGGGCTCGCAAATGCAAGTGCTACAAATGTGCTTTAAAGCCCCAAATTGATCCCCTAATATTATAGAAGCTGGCCTCATAGTGCATTCATTAAAGATATGCCATCAAAGCAGATGTGCAGAGTAAAAAAAAAGAAAAACAAGATACTACAATGAAGCACCATAGAAAATGTCAAGTAAACTAGCATGCCTGCAGCAGACAGAACAGCCCCTGATTTCAGTCAGTGGGGACAACATTCTTGTATTTCCTGTGAGGCAGAACCACCACCACAGGAGAGAGAAATGGCTTCTGGGAAACCTTAAATGATACACTGGCTTAGAAAACATTTGACAGTAGTAAGTGTCTGGTAGCATGAATCTAGAGTGGGTCAAGTGGAATGCAAACAAATTTCCTACAGAAACATGTCATGACAAGAAGCACCATGGGTCTCTATTATGGTTAGTGGTCTGCACTTCACACAGTTGATTCCAATGTGAACACACACGTCAAAGACCAGAACAGTTTTGTTAGAAATTTCCCCCCAAATTAGCATTTTGTTCCTGTGCTGCACTCCTTAGAGACTGTTTTAATATTTCAGCACAGAAAAACAAATTTTGCACTTGCGAAAAATTTTTATTTGTTATTTTAATTGTTTCCTATCTTATTATCATTCCTAACTTATAAAAGTTCCGTGTTAACTAAAAGAAAGGCAGGCAGGGCCATTTACAACCACAGAACTGGACTTAAAAGAAATTTTATTCTGTATTTTTGTAATTTTGGGTAGTTCCTGTGTTCGCCAATAGGAATATGACAGCAATATAAAATCCATGTATACTTGTTAAAAAATTTGTGTAGATATGCCTTCACCTTTCACTTAATTACATGTTTACTGGCTGGAGTTTAGATATAAGGAAGAGATGCAACTGGTGTCTTGAGGAAATGCAAAATGCAAAGCACCCACTCTGCTGATGTTAAAAGGAAGTGAAAACAAAAACATGAAAATATAAGTGAGTGATCAGCACCCTGCAGTGGTCAGAGAGAGAAACTAACAAACCCTCTTCTCATATCCATTGTCTGCTCCTTAACAGGTTCAGGTCATAGGGTCAGCGCTCCAAGTAGAGAAGTAGAGAACAGATATCTCTCTCTGCTGCCACTTTCCCTAGACTCAGCTTCCATTGAAGAAGGCATGTCAACAGGATTGAGGACTTCTTCAGAATGTTCCCATCTCCAGCAAGACTCCTCTGACAATGAGAGAGAGCAGAAAACTACCAACTATGTAACTCCACAGTCCAGTGTTTTCTGTACTAAGAAGAGAGTAATCTGGCTGCCATTTACCGTTTTTTTCAGACCATAAAGCACACTGGATTATAAGGTGCACTGTCGATGAACAGGTCTGTTTTCATACATAAGGTGCACCGTATTATAAAGTGCATTAAGCTAAACAAATTAGTCAGATAAGTAAAATTTTACTCAACTCATTCTTCTTCCTTCCTCCACTTCCGTACCATTGATTCATGAATGCTGAATTCTCTCACAGCTGCTCTATTCCCATGTTGTTGCAGTATATTAATGACCAACCTCGTATTGTCCTTGTCCTGACTGAAGTTTGGTCCGTTTACAGCATCCTGATTGAATTTGTCCCTAACCATCGGGAACCCTCATGTTAACTTTTATTGAGTGGAAAAAAGTTAGCGATCATCCTCAAGCTTTACTGTGTTTATGTTATGCTAACATAGCTGTGTTGCTAACGATCACATAGCACATCATTATATACCAGCTAGCCCAACTTCAGTAACCCTGCAAACGTCACTGCTGTTTAGTTTTCTGTCTTCATTTATGTCGGAAGTGATAGCAGAGCTGTATGTTTGAATTCTTTCAGAAATCTCTCAGTCAGAACATGCTATATCATGTTTACGTGGAAACTAGCGAGCTAACTTCCTGCTAACTTCTAACTCCATTAAATTGAATAAATTCTGTTTTCATAGATGCCTGGATGTTAAGCCTGGTAAAGCAGCAACGCTGATCATTTTATTAAAGATGAAAGAATTTAGACAGTTTTTAACTCTTAGTGATGCCGCAGTGTTCGTTTGACTTTGGGACCTGAAGCAGATGGAGTTTTGGACCCAGATTACTTCGCGAGGCTCCTGACTACGGCAGCCGTAATGCTCCAACAATCTAACAAGCGGTGTGGCTTCGTAGCTTACCAAAGTCAAACTAAAACATTTTTTGATAGATTTTTGTACTGTGTACTACATAAAATCAGTTTGAGGTAAGTAAGCACAACCAGAATTCATACATAAGGCGCACTGTCGATTTTTGAGAAAATTAAAGGATTTTAAGTGCACCTTATAGCAGGGCCGTGCAGAGAGGTTTAAAGGGGCGGGTGCTCAAAGTTAAAAAGGGGCACATTGAACCAGGCTGAATAACATCAACACACATTCATCAAGAATCTAATATGGGCAACAAGGCAAAGCAAACGTAGCCGAAGTTTTACCTGATGGGTACAATGTTGCTGTTGAGGGGTTGCTGTGGATAGTGCTGGAGGGCAGGGCTGTGTTGATCTGAGACTGTAGACAGTAAAAACTCCATAGGAGAGATGGTAGCTGATTAAACAAGTGTCAGGAGATAATAACAAAATGCAAAGGTTGGTGACAGCGCTTGGAACCATAAGGCAACAAAAAACTGTGAGAAATAATTTAGGCTAGGGCTGGGCGATATGGCCTAAAATCAATATCACGATAAATTGAGCAGTTAACCTCGATAACGATAAATGGACGATAACCACCCCAAGTGCCAAAAAAACAAACTTTTTTTTTTTTTTTCATTTGATGGGGCTGTGGCAGGCAGCATAGTTCCTCCAGTTATTCTGATAATATTATTTCCCCTAGACCTATTCATTGCAATTATATTATTACCACTTTAAAGGACTGTAAAATGTCACTGAAAATAAATGAAGACAATAGTAGTAAGTACTTTTAGTGGTTAAGATTTATTAACTGAACAAAATAAAAAGTGTAGGATACAATATGTAACCATGCTCTCTAAAAAATGTGTATCCCTTGTAAACAAAATAGTTTAATAATAAATATGTTTCACATTGGCTATTCACAAAGTAAACAATGATTGTGCAAATGTAATGCCATCATGGACAAAGGCCTTGAGGTACTATAACTTGTAAACAAATAATGTCACAAACACAAATGTCAATTGAACACAGAAAAAACTATAATAAATACTAAGCACTCCCATGTGACTAGTGAAAACTATAAACTCTTAAACAAAAACATTAAATAGTGCTGTTTACAAAAAACTTCAATAGAACACTGATAGTTAAAATTAGGCAGGGCTTGAACAGGGCACTTCAAAAAGGGGCAGCAGCAGACTTGGTATCCTGAGCGGTTCAATTAAACTACTGTTGTAGATGTTTACCTGAGTAGTGTTTACTCCAGGTTCTTGCTAAGAAACACAAGCATATTGACCATGTCATTAAGCAACGTGCTTAACGTATCTCAATTCAGCAGCAACCTTTTCCCTCTCTGTGCTGTACATGCTGGGAATGATAGTTTTTGAAAAATATTTTCGTGATGGGAGTTCATATCTCTTGTCAATTATTTTCATGAAGTGTCTGAACCCGTTGCGTTCCACTGTAGCAATAGGAGCCATGTCTTTTGCTATGTGGTGATTTCTTGCCATCTTTTTGAAGTTCGCTCATATAGTTGAGTACTAGCAAATGCTTCGGTTATTGACCGCTGCCTGGTGGAGGAAGACGTTTTTGCTGGTCCTCCTAATCTCTTCTCGCTTTGAGCTTTTTTTATGTCTTCGAATTGAATCACATGGTTGTGTTGCAGGTGGTGGAAGAGGTTGGTTGTGTTACCTTGACTTGACGCAACAGTCTTTTTGCAGAATTTACATTTAACAATTTTTTGATCAATATCATCCTTGTTGAATCCAAAATGTTGCCAAACGATTGATGATGCATTTTTTTTGTTAACAAGCGTCTCCTCTTCCTCCTCCACCAGCTTTACCTCCGTCGCTGCTGCTTCAACATTTAAATCGTCCTCCATTTGTTCACCCGTGTCTCGTCTTGTTACAGGTAGTAGAGTCATGTGACTCCACCCCGTCAAGTCTGTAACGTAGCACAACGTCTTAAAGGGACATGAACATCGCTAACCTGCACATGCCTTTTCTTTTTTTTTAAAATACCGAATTTACCGACATGGGCAAAATGACGTCGATGAGAGTCATAAATTTCGGTAATGATAAATTTTTGATATATCGCTCAGCCCTAATTTAGGCTCTGCCTCTGAATCAGTCTTTGCTTTTCTTCTTCCATCCCGTCATTTCATATATCACTCTCCACTTGCTGTCTATCTGAGAACAAGGCACAACTTGTTATTGCAATAAACTGTAATCTAATTATCCACACCTAACAACTCTTGCACTTAATCTATAATAAAATGATGACAGAAAAATGTTATAGCACTGCCTTTAGTAGCCTCACACAGCTCCTACTGTTTCCTCCTCATGTCCTTACCAGGCATGTCTGGACAATGTTATATCATGAATAATAATTTTAAAAAATCCATATACATAAAACACACACATGCACGCACACACAGTGACCTTTTAGACCTTCTTCAGAATACTGTACTATGGGCATCACTGTGCTGATCCAGAATCCTTACATTATTATTTATTACTAGAGCTACAATAATAAAGCAATGAGGAGGTGGAAGTAATAAATATGAAATAATGTCATTATGATGATTCCATTTGTTTCACTATCCACTCTGTGCAGGGGCAAAGCTTATTACATTTTTAAACTGTAGAGATACAATAATTTCACTGCTGTAAAATCCAAATTTTGTCTTATTTAAAATATAAATCTAATATAATCTGCTTCTTGGGGCGATCGTAGCTCAAGAGTTGGGAGTTCGCCTTGTAATTGGAAGGTTGCTGGTTCGAGCCCCGGCTTGGACAGTCTTGGTCGTTGTGTCCTTGGGCAAGACACTTCACCCGTTGCCTACTGGTGGTGGTCAGAGGGCCCGGTGGCGCCAGTGTCCGGCAGCCTCGCCTCTGTCAGTGCGCCCCAGGGCGGCTGTGGCTATAATGTAGCTGCTATCACCAGTGTATGAATGGGTGGATGACTGGATGTGTAAAGCGCTTTGGGGTCCTTAGGGACTAGTAAAGCGCTATACAAATACAGGCCATTTACCGCTTAATGTATGTTCTTTAAAATACAGCGTGTGTTTTTAAAAATATTATAATTATAATAATGCATAATTATGTGGACATGCATATTAGATCGTTTTTTAGTGAAATATAATCCCTCCAGAAAGGCAGGAAAAGCCCGTAAACTTACTTTAAAACTAAATATGTTCCCTAAAACGGTGACAGAGCTACAGACCCATGACAGCCTTACACAGGTAGCCAGCAGCTATGACCAGCACTACATGTGCAGTTAATAAAAGGACAGGTAATGTTCGTCGCGCTGTTGCAAACACAGCATGATCGTTTGTTTCAGTTCGTCAGTTGCAACAAGACAGCTTACCAACGTGTACGTAATAAGCTAATACTCCTGTGTGCTATACACTACAGTGTACGCTGTACACCTACTTACTGGTTTTGTCGCATCAGTCTGTGTCTCTGAGTTAACTTGTGTTTCTCCTACAGCTCCGGACCGCAACAAATGCGCGTGCTCTTTGTGAGCTCGTTCCCGGCTCGTAACCAGCACGTTCTGCCGTCAAGGGCGATCATTGGTTAAATGTGCTCATGTGACTGATGCAAGCCAGATCCTTTCATTTAGCAAAACTGTGATTAATAGTTAAATATTATTGTTGAGGGGCACAGACAGGACTCCGCACGCACGCACACATTAAAAAAAATAATAATAATTTTTTTTAAAAAGTTGCCTCAACAAAAGGGCACTTTGGGCACCCATCAGGAAAGGGGCGGGTGCTCAAGCCCCTCTAGCCCCCCCCTCTGCACGTGCCTGCCTTATAGTGTGAAAAATACGGTATAGCGATGTGTCGGTCGTGAACGAAATGGCTCTTAGAGCCGGATCTTTGAAGTGAACGACACGAGCCGGCTACTTATTGGGAGCCGTGTTGTTTTTTTTTCCTTTCTTTCACCCTCTCTCTCGCACTTTTTTTTTCCACTTCACTCCACACGCAAGCTTTGTGCTTGCGCTGGGTGGAGGGGCGGTAGTTACACTCGCAGTAGCACAGGAACAGAGCCTGGGGGAAAGAGAATGTGCATCTTCTTTTTGTTTTCATATTTTAATTTATATTTAATTGTGTTGTCGTTTGCAGTGTTTTGTGTTGTTTCACTTTAAATTTGTTTATAAGGAAAAAGCTGAAAATGTAATTAGCTAAAAGATGAAATGTAAATAGTTGTTTTTTGTATTATATGATTGATTTATTACTTTTTATGTGGAGTGAATAAATGACAGTATATTTACGGTGGCCCCTAGAGACAAAGCACGTAAAAACTCAGAAGCACGTACAAACTCCAAAACACATACAAAACGCAACAGAAGTGCTCCAGGATGCTAGGGGCAGTGTTGAGCTTTTGTTACTTAGTGGCTACACAAGCCAGGAAGTACCAGATTTAATGTGTGGTGGTAACAGGTAAATGAACATTTTTTTAAATTATTTGAATATATATGAGTGTTTGTGTATAAATACACAAACAATACACATATGCTTTTAATTGTGTAATTTAAGTGATCTAGGTAGCCCTTGTTTTGGAAGTTCAGTTAACTCTAGAAAGGTGTTTTGGAGTTTGTACGTGCTTTGTCTCTAGGGGCCACCGTATATATTTATATATAAACATTTATAAATAAAACCACTGTTTTTGTTTTTTTTTACATTAGTAATTCCTTTTGTGCATAATTTTATATTGTTGTTAATAATAAATTAATTAAAGCAACAAAACGACCTGAAGAGCCGGTTGGGAGCCGAAAGAGACGGTTCTCTAAAAAGAGCCGGAAATCCCATCACTAATACGGTAAATAGACTCTCTTCCCAGAATCTGGTGGTTGTGATAAAGCCTGGGGGCAACTCATAGCTAGCTGATCACAGTCTAAAGAAAATAAAGATGGTGCCAAATGTTAGAAGTCAGCAAACACAAAGGACTATCATTTCTGACAGTGCTACCTCTAGCAGCTCTTTTGTGTTCTATGAGCTGCTCCTTCCCTTTTCTTTTCTTTCATCCTTTTGTGATGTTTTTTTTTTTCTATCCTTCCTTCAACAAATTTCTTCCAGTTTTGTTTACTAATATTGGCATTTGATTATCTGATTTAATTAATTTTTTAACTATACACAGATGCATACCCATTTATTTATTTTTATTTTGGCATACACATGTATGAATGCACAGGTGTGTACATGCATATGCACGGATGTTATTATCAGTATTCCATTATAATTATAATTTTTCAGCGGTGGTTTATCCTCTGCATTTTTGCTGTAATTTCCCACAATGAACTCCCAAGGCTAGATCTTCTGAAGTTCTCTGCCCATCACAGAAAACTAGAGGAAGAACAACTCATTTTGTTGGCATGGTGTTTGTATCGTTCTTTTTCTTCTCTCTCCTCCCCTCCTTGATGTCCACACTGTATGATTTGACTGTGTATTTCTATACTAAGCCTCACCCTTCTGCGCTCTCTCTCTGTGTAACCTTTATTCAAATGGTTTAAAGCAAACTTCAGTCATTCATTACAATGATTACATTATCTTCTTTTCTATGTTGTACTTTAACATGATCATCCATTAAATCCATCACATGTTAATATATTTTTCTGTATGTCTCACTTAGTTAACCCGAGAATCACTGCAAAATATGTAATAGACAAGTGAGTGTCCATTTTACACTTTACTTCTCCATGTACACACATGCAGAAGTTTTATGTAACAGCAGAGGGAGATATTGTATTTCGAGGCAACATGAAAATAATCACAGACAAGCATTTAAACAGACATTATAAATAGGGCTAGATATTGTCACTTATTTCTATAACTGATTTGATTCCGATGGTCCAGATTCGATTCGATTCTCAATTCAATTTCGATTCAATTTTGACTCAGACAGTCAGAAATATTATAATTCTGATCATTTATCATTACATATTTTATAAACAAAGCTGACACTTTGCCAGATGTGCAAGCATCACAGCAGATCCTTTTGTGTCAAAGTAGCTGAGGATAAAACACAGAAAAACATGACTGAGATTTTCCAGGCCTGGCTTTTTAAAGCAAATAACCCCTTAAAAATATTCTGCAGTAGATCAAAAATGGAAGAAAACCAATAATTAACATATGAACATTACCTGATGCTGTTGAAGTGAAGCAGAGCAAAGTTACAGAGGTTTTATTAGAGACACAGCTAAGCGTTTTGAAATCAGAAAATAGATTTTTTTAAACACAGCTTAAGCCACCTAGCTTAATCCTTTCTTGCAATTAAGGACCCTGGAATGTGCTTCACATGTTTTTTGCTCACTTCTTAGCTTCATATATAACATTTAAAACCTATGATCTCCCCCGCTAATGGTAATGCAACTTCACCATGTATGTCCATTTGATGACTCAGTGTTTGTCAATCACAATATACTCAATAGTGCTTCTGTTATTCAATATCATGCCTGGTGATGGGTCGATTATGTCTTACTCATATCTTTCACATTCCTGCACGAAACCTCACACACTGTGACTAGTTTGCCAGGGTCAAAGGTGAATCATGCCAAAAAATACAGGCATTAAAAGAATTTAATTGATTAGAGTACATTGCTCATTCATTATATTGATAAGTCAGATTGAATAGACTACATACCTAATTATACATATAATTATTAGTGCTGTCAGCATGCTGACATTAACGCCATAACCGCATTAATGAGGAAATCTCCGTTAGCAAGTTATCGTGGATCGCCACGTGCGTGGGGCTGCACAGCGTCAACGTGTTAGCACGGTTAGCTCGTTAACGCGTTGTTTTAAACCTCTGTATTATTTAACATCCAGTTTTTTTATTTTACTTTTGGATAAAGTAGAGCCGGAGGAATTCAATCTCTTTGAGAAGCAGAGTTTCACACAACTCTGGTCACTGCAAATTGTGTGGGTTCACTCTGCATGCAAACAAAAGGATAATCTCAAACGGCATCACATTAAAAAAAAATATTGTTATTATTTCATTTTACAGAGTTGAACCCCAATGCTACCAGACTTCTGTCAAGAAATTCACATCAAGGAGCAAAATGAACAAAGAACAAAGGACACTACCAAGCAACTATAGTAACAAAAATGAATATTTAAAATTGATTTTGCAAAGCATATTTCCTCAGTAGCAAACAAAATTAAGTTTCTCTTCACAGTCATGAGCCCCCCAAACACCCTCAGTCCCTTCTGTCACCTGTATGGCTGCACACTCCATCCTGGGATCAGGACATGCTGGTTTCCCCCCTTCATCCCAGGCCTCGTAGTCCATCTCCTGCCTATCCACCCATAGCCAGTCTGCCTGTCCAACCAGAGAGAAGAAATGCAAACCAATCCAGACATGTTCAGCGGAGTTATGTTTTTTCAGTTCTCTCTGGATAAGCAGCATCTCGGTCTCAGATGCCACACTGGCCAGGTCATCGTGGTGCTCCCTGCAGTACTCTAGAGCTTCCTCCCAAGTCTTTTGCTCCTCCACTACTACTGCGCGGTAGCAGAAGAATGCTTTGTGTTCCTGTGCGTTTGCATCATTCCACCCGTTTTTCTGCAGACAGCCACTGTCTTCAACACCGAAACAGTCGTTAGGCTCACCTGGTGACCAGAAACATGTGGTAGTCACTCCACCCCCTGACCACAGCCATTGCTCCCTGTTGGAGCAATTTCTTTCCGCTCCTATCCAGATACATGGCCAGGATGTACTACTGAGAATACCAGAGAGCTGCTGAAGTTTGAGATTATCCTGTTCATTACTGACAGGAGCCAGGTCTGTGTATTGCTGCCGACAGTGTGTCAGAGCATCCTGCCAATTCTTTTCATCTTCAATATAAACATACTTGGTAAAAATTCCAGAGAAGCTCAGCAGGATGCACATGAAGAATAGATCCATTGTTTACTTGTTTTAAAGTATTTTGCTCTAATGATAAAGGTTAAAAGAGGAGGGATGGTACTTGTTAAAGCTGTGAGCCTTTCGTATTTGTCACAAAATATTTGCATTGAGGCGGCCCTTCCCTTCACTGAACCTATAGTATTTAGCAGCCATGTGACAAATCACACGTGCTGTTCATTTGTATTTTAGCTTTGGTCAATTCATGTTTATATTGTCCTCTTGTGAGTAGAATTGCAACAAAAATCTAACAAATACAGTGTGATTAATTCGTCATAAGAAAGTAAACAAGCAAGATTTTTGAATTCTGAAGTGGAGCTAAACTTGAATGACCATTTTATCTTATGTCTGGTGCTTGTTTGTGAACATTTTCACGTTCTGTATTTCTGTATTAGTATGCATTGACACCTCATCTGATCTTCTAAAAATAAGAAGAAAGAAACAAATTAAGAACCCAATTAAGTAGTCTGCAGGGGTCTTTTATTTAAATAATGGATGAACTTGGTCACTACAGGATATCTGGTTCTGGATCATTAAAGATGAAAATCAAGATTAGTTTCATTTTTCCTATCTGAGGTTGATAGTTGTTTGAGGTAAAAAAAAAACAAAAAAACTGAAACAGCAGGGACAGGCTTGGGGCATCGGAGGATGCCCTAGAAACATCTTCCTTGGCGGGCTCAACCTGGGGTTGTGGTCACGACCTGGTTACTGGCTCTGGTGGCTCTTAGATGATGGTTTCCTCATGGCTGCATGCAGCGGGGCTGGGGGAGGGTTTGTGCTGACAGACGAAAGGTTACTGATCTAGCTGCCCCTGGGTGGGCCTGTGGCGAGCATTCTGCTGTGTCGCTGAGGTTGTGGGCGGGTGGGTGCATGGGGGCTCAGCCCTGGCGTGAGGGGCTTCCGGTGCATTGAGCCAACTGGGGGGCTCTTCAACTCAAGGGGAGGCTGTTACATCCTTGCAGAAGTCCTCTGGTCTCCAGGAGTTCATTCTGCAGGCGGGGGAGAGATATAGGAGAGGAGCATAATGAACTTAACCTGGGTGTCTATTGTCTTGTGTAGTCTGGGAGATGAGTGGCCTCTCATCCTGTAAAGAGTTCATGCAGAGCCATCCATATTTTCTGCTAACAAACAAAGCAAAAACACAAAACCAATCACAAACATAAGATTATTTGCAGAGGTTCACATTGTCGGATGTTCACTGGGATTTCCTGGACTGAAAATACCGAACAAAGTTTTCATTTGCTTTAAGGCAAAATGCAAGTGTTGCTTGGCCTTACGTCAGACAAACAAGTCATATTTTTGTATGATAACATAAAACTAATCACAAACATAAGATTAGTTTCACAGTTTTCCTCACACAATAAAGCCCAGGCTTTGTTGCACAGAAGACACTAAACAAATTTTTAATTTGCTTAAGGCAAAATGTAAGACAAACAAATCATATTTTTGTATGCCAAGTGGAAGCAGTTTTTCATATTGTTACGTCATCGTGCCTGGAATGAAAATTTCAAGAAAACAACTTTGAAGATAAGTCAACAAAAATACAAAGTACATGTTTAAAGGTGGAGGGAGCACACTTTGAGACAGACATGACTGTGACCTGGTCTCATTATCATGTATATATACATATATATATAAAAAAACAAAAACAAAAAAACACCCAGCACGCCCCTGCGGGCGGTTTATCCTCCAAGCTCGGGTCCTCTACCAGAGGCCTGGGAGCTTGAGGGTCCTGCGCAGTATCTTAGCTGTTCCCAGGACTGCGCTCTTCTGGACAGAGATCTCCGATGTTGTTCCCGGGATCTGCTGGAGCCACTCGCCTAGCTTGGGAGTCACCGCACCTAGTGCTCCGATTACCACAGGGACCACTGTTACCTTCACCCTCCACATCCTCTCGAGCTTTTCTCTGAGCCCTTGGTATTTCTCCAGCTTCTCGTGTTCCTTCTTCCTGACAGCACTACTGGGAACACAACGAATATGACTGCACATTTACTCCGACATCATCCTAGTGCAAAGACAAGTGGAAGCAGACAAAAACAACAAGCACGCATGCTACAAACTTTACCCGAGTCATTTAGACAGCCGTTAGCACATGATTCTCCTTATGGGGACCTGATATGTTTAATATGCTGCTGAGAATATAGCCCAGAAGAAGCGTATAGTATAGCTTTTATTTTGGAAAGAGCCATTTCTCTGTAATAAACTCTCTTTTCCAAAGATGAGTGATTTCTCCATCAGATAGATTTATTTTTATACTTTGTTGTTTCAGCAACATTAAATTTAAAAACTGTACTTTTGAGTTAAAATATATATTTATAATTTTAATAAATGACAAATTAAAAAGGCATGAACATTTTTTTGTATCGAAAAAATATCGAACCGTGACACCAAAGTATCGAACCGAACCGAACCGTGAATTTTGTGTATCGTTGCACCCCTAACATATATATATATTAGGGGTGCAACGATACACAAAATTCACGGTTCGGTTCGGTTCGATACTTTGGTGTCACGGTTCGATATTTTTTCGATACAAAAAAAATGTTCATGCCTTTTTAATTTGTCATTTATTAAAATTATAAATATATATTTTAACTCAAAAGTACAGTTTTTAAATTTAAACCTAACCCTTGTGCGTGTTTTTTATTTTGACAGCGAATGCGCACCTGCGGACCACTTATGTGCAGCCCTGGTTATTTAGCTCGTCATATTGCAGCCACAGAAATTATTTTGTCCATGAAACCATAAAGCTGCACTTTCTTTTTGCCTTATAGTCTGATTTGTCATAACTTCTCCGTTTTGTGGTAAGCTTTTCTTTGGCTGTCACTTCTTCACTATGACCTGTCTTATTTGGCTCAGCAGAACTAAAATATATATATCCTGCTGCTTTTACACACGCACTCACATAAGCTCAGCGATTCTCTGCGCGATCAACCTCTCACATGTTTAAGCTTGCTGCGGGAGATTTCACTTGTCATGTTTGCATAGTAAGCTAACGATTAATAAGACGATGTCAGAGGAATTGGTGCACAAATTATCATCACTCACAGATCAGTGCTGTCGCTCTCTATACACAGTTCGCACGATTGCAAAGTGAAAGCAAAAAAACAAGTGCAAATTCAAACGCGATTTCAATATGTCACATATTGACAGTGGCTCACCAATGCCAATGACATAATTACCCAGCTACATTTCTGAAAGAATGCAAAAGCATTGACATATATTTTTCCTTCCTACAATAGCCCGACGGGCAGGGCAGAGATAGATTTTGGTAGCCCGACTGAAAAAAATCGCTAGCTCCAGGACGTCGGGCTAGCGATATTGCAAGCCCTGTATCTGATTGAGGAATCACTCATCTTTGGAAAAGAGAGTTTATTACAGAGAAATGTCTCTTTCCAAAATAAAAGCTATACTATCCGCTTCTTCTGGGCTATATTCTCAGCAGCATAAGGAGAATCATGTGCTAACAGCTGTCTAAATGACTCGGCTAAAGTTAGTAGCATGCTTGTTGTTTTGGTCTTTGCACTAGGATGATGTCGGCGTAAATGTGCAGTCATATTCGTTGTGTTCCCACTAGTGCTTTCAGGTTAATCTCGTTGAAATGACCTTAACGCCACAACACAGCAAATCTCCGTTAACGAGCTACCGCCGATCGCCCCGTGTGTGGGGCTAGACGGCCAACACGTTAACGAGCTAACTGCGCTAACACACTAGTTCCCACCCATGTAATTGAGCATTGCATGGCACATCCAACATACTGTTTTACTTTAGTCCATGACTCGCTTACCTTCAGGGTCATACGTCACATGAAAACCAAAATAATTCCAAACGCCAGATCTGAATGAGGGTGGGGGAGGGCCATGTGTCTTGCTAGCTTGCCCTGCGCTCTTCCTTCTGACTATGCTGTCTGTGTTGAGCGCTCAGTGGATCTGCGCTCGACAGTGCAGCCTAGGCGGAGTAGTCGAACGCAGATTCACTGAGCGCTCAACACAGACAGCATCGTCGGAAGGAAAGTTGATAAAATAAATTACAAATGTTGTATTGTTCGATACATATGCGTACCGAACCGAAAGCACTGTATCGAACGGTTCAATATCGATACGAATATCGTTGCACCCCTAATATATATATATATATATACAGTAGCGGTTTTAGATACGGGCGACACGGGCGGTTGCCCGGGGCGGCATCGTGGTGGGGGGCGGCATCACGGGCATCGGCAAAAAAAAAAATGCTCGTACTCATGCTCCCCCGACGTCAACGAGTGCATATTGGGAATGGTACAGGCACCGATCGGTTTTCTATCGCCCATTTGCTGGGAGTAAGGACACCCTTCGTTTGCGAGGTGCGCCTGCTGCTTGCGGCGCAGACAGGAGAGGGTGGGATGGCGGGGGATTTTCTGATCGGTGTTCCAGATCTACTGGCGTTTAGATCAACTGGCGTTGGTCGAACAGATGTGTGGCAGACTTGCGTTTCAGTAGCTGCTACCGACAAACCAGCAAAAAAACCGCCAAATGTGTCATTTGTGACACTTGTGAGGTTATCTCAAACACACTCCGTCAGTCTTGATGCTGTTGAACAACAAAATGTATAAAAATGTGGCGAGTTTACCTGGTGATATCCTCATGCGCGACGCGATCGCGAAAACAGCAAACAAGTAACACCAAGCCAATGTTGTTCACAGGACAGCAAGAGTAAACGATCGGGAGACTCTTGTCGTCGTTATCGTTCCCCTCGCACGGTTTATTTCTCCGGTTTCAGCGTTTTTGCTTCACAACTAAAGCGTGCAGTTTACTTTGTGCACTAACATGGACTCGAGTCAACCAGCGCCACCTCTGGCCAAGTGCCACAGCCTACAGCCAGATCAACTTGTGACACACATCTGCAGCACGTTTGAATTCGTTACATGCACAATACATTTGTACCTTTCAATTGTGTCAATTGCGTCATTTTGCGGAAATGTAGTTTTTTACCATCGTGGCCTTATGAGCCTATACTGGTGTTTTTAAAAGTTATGTTTGACTTTATGACTTTCTGTGTCGTTTCTGGGATGCTGAGGACTCATGTTGCACTGATGGAAATATTTTATTTTGATGCATATGCTGTTATTTTGCAAATTTGCACTATAATATATTTTTTCGTTTTTCCTGCAGTATATGAAAATTGGTGTATCTCAAAAATAAAACTATGAAGACACTTAAAATAAATTTCCTTTGGTGGGAAACTAGTTTGTGCAACTTTTTTGTATTTACAGTTTTGAGGGATAAGCCTCTTAAATTTCTCTAACTAGAAATATATGTTAAAAAATCAAAAACGATTTTCAATTTCTTTGTAGTTTATTGCACTTTTTTGCAATTTATGTAATTACTATGCACTTAATGCAGACATATTATTAAAATTTGGGCTATAATGGTTGTATTGATGTATAACAACTTGAAATGCTCCAAAAAATGGCTGCACAGCATGTAAAAATATACTATAAGCTCTGGCGGACTTGGTTCTATGGTAGGTCTTAAAGGGTTAAAACTCAATGCCAGACATTGAGCAACCAGCTCACTTGGTTGCTCAATACCCAATGAGATGGCAAACAAAATCATTGAAATATTTGTGAGTTATTATACCTAAAGACTTATTTGAGGAGAATTTCGATTCGCTACAGAAGAAAATAGTAGATAATATCAAACGATGGAAATTGATTCCCTTTCTAACTTTATATTCACGAATTAAATCCATCAAAATGAATATTCTGTCGAGATTACTATATTTATTCCAAACACTACCGATACAAATTCATCAAAGCCAATGAATGGGACAGAATCATATCACGATGTATATGGGGAGGGAAGACAGGGATCTGTTTTAAAACCTTACAATTACAAAAAGAGAAAGGAGGATGGGGGCTGCCGTCACTAAAAAGTTACTTTCAGTCCGCTCAGCTGAAGACTGTGTGACATAAGCTATAAAGCACAATGGAAAAATATCGAGGAGAATGTGTTTTCTTCCCCAATACAAGCTATCCTGATGGACTCAAACATTCAAAAATATATAGACAAGGTTTATAACCCTTGGGTGAAGTGTACACTTAATGTATGGAAAAATGTAGTGAGGGAATTTAAACTAGAACAAGACCTGGCATTATTTAAATGGTATGCTTATGACTCTGACTTTACCCCAAATAAATTGGACTCATGTTTTAAAAGTTGGTCTGCTAAAGGATTACCTACATTTGATAGTCTGATTAAAGATGGGAATTTGTTTTGATACATTGAAAGAAAAATACAATCTGGAAAAGCAGGATTTCTATCGATACTTGCAAATAAGACGACAATTAGACGAGTGGTGTCGGACACTAATGTAGATATTCTTGATGCATGCTCAATCATCCAGGTAAGTAAATCTCCAAAAGTTGATTCTGTTCATCTGGACGTAGCGTTTTGTGGGAGAAACGTTTCGTCACCCATCCAAATGACTTCTTCAGTCTCAGCTGACTGCAGGTTTCCTCAATCTTATAAACAGTACATTTGCATAATGACTGAAACCAGCCCACTGAAGGAACAGTGGGCTTGGATGTCAGTTCCTTAATCTTAAGATTAGTGGTTAAGGAGGTTAAGGAGATTAAGGATCTGGGTAAACTGAATTTTCTTTTGGATGAATCTGTAAAATAATTTGGCTCATGTGGCTTCATGGAGCTATGTAAAATACTGTTGTGGAATATAGCGGGTTGTCATAATGCTATTAAAATGAAGAAAATCCTCTCATATTTGAAACAGAAAAAGATAGATATAGCCCTGATTCAAAAGACCCGTCTTGACGAGGTGGAATCTTTAAAGTTTAAAAGAGATTGTGTGGCTCAAGTCTATTTTAGTGCATTTTCTGGTAGGAAAAGAGGGGTGGTCATATTGATCAGAAGAAATCTGGATTCTCAGGTACTCAAGCATTATACGGATCAGGAGGGTAGATGGGTGGTCTTGGATGCATGTCTACAGGGGCAGAAAGTGATATTGGTCAACATATACAGTGGGGCAAAAAAGTATTTAGTCAGCCACCGATTGTGCAAGTTCCCCCACCTAAAATGATGACAGAGGTCAGTAATTTGCACCAGAGGTACACTTCAACTGTGAGAGACAGAATGTGAAAAAAAAATCCATGAATCCACATGGTAGGATTTGTAAAGAATTTATTCGTAAATCAGGGTGGAAAATAAGTATTTGGTCAATAACAAAAATACAACTCAATACTTTGTAACATAACCTTTGTTGGCAATAACAGAGGTCAAACGTTTACTATAGGTCTTTACCAGGTTTGCACACACAGTAGCTGGTATTTTGGCCCATTCCTCCATGCAGATCTTCTCGAGAGCAGTGATGTTTTGGGGCTGTCGCCGAGCAACACGGACTTTCAACTCCCGCCACAGATTTTCTATGGGGTTGAGGTCTGGAGACTGGCTAGGCCACTCCAGGACTTTCAAATGCTTCTTACGGAGCCACTCCTTTGTTGCCCGGGCGGTGTGTTTTGGATCATTGTCATGTTGGAAGACCCAGCCTCTTTTCATCTTCAAAGTTCTCACTGATGGAAGGAGGTTTTGGCTCAAAATCTCACGATACATGGCCCCATTCATTCTGTCCTTAACACGGATCCGTCGTCCTCTCCCCTTGGCAGAAAAACAGCCCCATAGCATGATGTTTCCACCCCCATGCTTCACAGTAGGTATGGTGTTCTTGGGATGCAACTCAGTATTCTTCTTCCTCCAAACACGACGAGTTGAGTTTATACCAAAAAGTTCTACTTTGGTTTCATCTGACCACATGACATTCTCCCAATCCTCTGCTGTATCATCCATGTGCTCTCTGGCAAACTTCAGACGGGCCTGGACATGCACTGGCTTCAGCAGCGGAACACGTCTGGCACTGCGGGATTTGATTCCCTGCTGTTGTAGTGTGTTACTGATGGTGACCTTTGTTACTTTGGTCCCAGCTCTCTGCAGGTCATTCACCAGGTCCCCCCGTGTGGTTCTGGGATCTTTGCTCACCGTTCTCATGATCATTTTGACCCCACGGGATGAGATCTTGCGTGGAGCCCCAGATCGTGGGAGATTATCAGTGGTCTTGTATGTCTTCCATTTTCTGATGATTGCTCCCACAGTTGATTTTTTCACACCAAGCTGCTTGCCTATTGTAGATTCACTCTTCCCAGTCTGGTGCAGGTCTACAATACTTTTCCTGGTGTCCTTCGAAAGCTCTTTGGTCTTGGCCATGGCGGAGTTTGGAGTCTGACTGTTTGAGGCTGTGGACAGGTGTCTTTTATACAGATGATGAGTTCAAACAGGTGCCATTCATACAGGTAACGAGTGGGGGACAGAAAAGCTTCTTACAGAAGACGTTACAGGTCTGTGAGAGCCAGAGATTTTCCTTGTTTGAGGTGACCAAATACTTATTTTCCACCCTAATTTACGAATAAATTCTTTACAAATCCTACCATGTGGATTCATGGATTTTTTTTTCACATTCTGTCTCTCACAGTTGAAGTGTACCTCTGGTGCAAATTACTGACCTCTGTCATCATTTTAAGTGGGGGAACTTGCACAATCGGTGGCTGACTAAATACTTTTTTGCCCCACTGTATGCCCCCAATTCTCCTCAACCACAATTTTTTCACGAAGTCTGTAACACTGTGTGGAATATTGGTAATACAAATATTGTAAGTGGAGGGGATTTTAACCAGGTCAGGGATGTGTTTTTGGATAAATCCTCCCGTCCTAAACCAAGTAAGGACCCTGTTAAGTGCTGCTGTAGACGTTGTGTCAGAGAAACTGAGCCTGGTGGATATATGGAGACTTCTTCGTCCTCAAGAAAGAGACTATACTTTCTTTTCGCATCCTCACTCAACCTACTTTCTGGTGTCTCGCCCTCTGGTGAGTCAAACCGTTGGGTCCTCCAGTGGTAACATTGCAGTAACGGATCATGCTCCCATTGACCTTGTTCTTTCTAGTAATGATAATGTTAAACCTTCACCCAGGTGGCGTCTGAACAACTCACTATTGAAGGATAAGGGTCATTGCGAATGTATAAGGGAAATGTGAGTGTAACGAGGGCTCTATTGACGATGTTGGAATGACCTGGGATGGTTTTAAGGCTTACCTGAGAGGGCGCCTTATCCAGTATAGCTCCCCGATTAAAAAAGCTCAGAGGGACAATCTGATGAAGCTGGAACAGGATATCAAGGAGCTCGAAAAACAGCACATGCTGCACCCAGAGAGGGAAATGTGGAACAAATTAATTAAACTTAAATTTGAGATGAACAGCATACTGCAGAAAAAAGCTGAATATGCGATGTTTTGCCTGAATCAAAAGTATTTTGAACAAGGGGAGAGAACAGGTAAAATGCTGGCGCACAGGGTTAAGCAGATAAAATCTAGCAACCTTATACCATCTATTTTTGATAATAATACTAATAATAATAATAATAATTTGACCACCTGTAAAAAAGAAATTAATGATGCTTTTACTAAATTCTGTCAGGAGCTGTGCACCTCCAATGGATTGGTGGAGAAACAGAGGTTGCCAGATTTCTTTTCTTCTATTAAAATTCCCAACCTGTCCGAAGACCAAAGAACTGTATTAGAAGGAAAGGTCACACTAGCTGAAGTTAAGCAGGCAATTGGTAGTCTTAGATTGGGCAAATCTCCAGGCAATGACGGATTTCCTTCAGATTTTTATGAGGTGTTTATGGACGAATTAGCTCCAAGACTACTGCCGGTGTATCAAGATGCGCTTCAAAGGGGGAGATTACCACTTAGTATGCGATCAGCAGTGATCACGTTATTACACAAAAAAGGGAAAGACCCACAGTATTGTGGGAATTACCACCCAATTTCATTAACCAACGTGGACGAAAAGATTATCTCCAAGATACTAGCTTTGAGGCTTGAGAACGTACTTCCTTGCTTGGTGCATAGGGATCAGGTTGGTTTCGTGAAAAACAGATGTTCTTCAGATAACTTAAGTAGGATATTGCATATATTCTGGAAGGACTAATTTAGATCCTTCTCCTTAGACTCAGAGAAGGCCTTCGATAAAGTTGAATATCCCTTTCTGTTTTATACGTTGAAGAGATTTGGTTTTGGTCCCATTTTCAGGCGGTGGATTCAGATGATGTACACAGATCCAATGGCTACAGTCACTACCAATGGGATAATGTCACCCTCCTTTTCGTTAAGTCGGGGCACTAGACAAGGTTCACCCTTATCACCTCTCATTTTCGCCTTGTTTTTGGAGCCTCTGGCTATTGCTCTACGTGAATGTAAGCAGATCAGAGGGGTGGATTTGGGTCAAGAAGAACATAGAACTTGTTTGTACGCAGATGACATTTTATTGATTGCAAGTATCCCAGAATGGGCGGTTCCTGCAGTCTCCTCAATTATTGATTCTTTCTCTGCAATCTCTGGCTACACCATAAATTGGTCGAAGTCCGAAGCTATGCCCATTTCTAAACTGTGCTCATGGCAGTTCAAGTGGATGCTCGAGGGTTTGACCTACTTAGGGATTAAATTGACTCCTGGTGTAGATAACATAATGCAAGTAAATATCTCCCCAGTGATTCAAAATATTCGCCCGCTTTTGGAGAATTAGGTCAAAATGAATCTGTCCCTTTTGGGCAGAATTAACCTGGTAAAGATGATCATTGCTCCTAAACTCCAGTACTTTCTCCATATGTTACCTATAGCAGTCCTGCATAACGCTTTATAATACATGTGTGGAGGGTTTTGTGTGGGCAGGCAAAAACCCATCCTTTAATCGGTCCACATTATATGCTGCAAAAAGATAGCGGCGGGTTGGCATTATCCAAGATGGTCTGGCACCATTAAGCATTCTCTCTTTCTCAGTTAGTTAAGATAAATAACTCCCCTACGGAGAAGCTGTCATGGGTTGCGATTGAGGAAAGTCTTGTGGCTCCTACCTCTTTAGAGGCCTTCCTCACTCAGAGAGGAAGACCAGTACCGTTTAAAGATCCAGTGTTGGCTTTTATACAAGAGACCTGGTTTAGAGCTCACCAACTTATCAACACTAGCCCCTATCTCACCTCTAGAGCCTTTATCTGGTATAATAAGAAATTATTAATTGGTAAGAAACCGTTTCATGTACAGTATTAACATAAATGTTGCCATTTGATGCATTGTACCAGAGCTTAAAGCTAATTTGCATCTGCACTCTACTATTGTGATATTTTGCGGATTACATGCAAAAGATCACAACAGCAGAATATGAAAAGTAAGTCACATAATATAGTTAAATTCTGCACAACAAACCACTAACATATTAAAATGCTATTAATATGTTAGTGGTTTGTTGAGCTCATGCTAGGTATGGTTTCCTTATATTACTGTTTCTTCAAGAACACCACACATTGACTGTAAAAGATGGGCATAGCCTCAAGGCCTATAAAGTGAAGGCAGTGTAAAAGTGTCCAAAGTTGCCTTCCTCCTCAGGACAAAAACAACAGACACAGCCAGTTAAGACAGAGTCAGTCTATCACTATCAGTCATGGATCGGCCTCCCCAGAGCCCGGACCTCAACATTATTGAAGCAGTGTGGGATCATGTTGACACAGAACTGAACAAAAGGCAGAAACATCCAAAGAAGCCTGGAGAACTATTCCTGTAGACTACTTAAAGAAATGATGAGAAAGCTGCCTAAGAGAGTTTAGACTGCGCTGAAGAATAAAGAATAAATATTGACTTCCAAGCTCATTAAAATTGTATAAACTGTGTGTTTCCTTGATACAAGAAATGACTGCACCTATTTACCATTTCCTTGTAAAATATAAATGGAGAGGTGGCTTAAAACTGTATCTTTCTTTGGCATTTCCTTATGTTTGCTTCTTCTTGGGTCTCATAAACAGGTAGCAAAACATATTTGAGGATGACAAGGCAAAAGGTTTGCCAGCGGTCTCATCCCTGTTACCTTGACACAATGTTTCCCTCTATAGCAAAAGAAAAAAGAGAATTTCATTTTTAGAAGTTCATTTTTAACTAGTTTATTACTTTAGCTTTACATTTTCTTAACCTGATAAGACAGAAATTAAGACAAAAAACACCAGTGAGTAAAATTCAAATAAAGAAATGTGCTGAACATGGTCCCAATACTTGCAGAGCAAACAAAATTTTATACACGTCTTCTGCACAGCCAACATTTCAACAGGCACACTTGCGCAAATAACTATGAATTAACTTTGTTACTGCTGCGGGAGAAAGAACGAGTTTTGTTTTGTTTGTTTTTTCATTTCATCAACATTTTAGTTTTATACCATTAAAGCATTAAAACAAAAATATGAAATAAATGATTTCAAAATAAAAAGAGGTCTTACATAATCATTTGACCAGATAGACATGAAACAAGTGAGATAAAAAACCAAACTCCACTAACTGCAATAAATGAAGGCTATTCAAATAAATTTTGTAAAGTAAACTAGTTCAGTAGCAAATAAAACTGGGTCTCTTTTCACAATCATGAGTTGCCCAAAACACTTAGACTCAGACGTCCTCCTGCACACTTCATCTTGGCGTGCGGACACCAGGGTTTTCCCCCTTCACCCCAGGCCTCGTAGTCCATCACCTGTCTGTCCATCCACAACCAGTCTCTGGACAAGAAGCACAAACCAATCCAGATGTGTTCAGTTGTGTTATGTTTCGGCAGCTCTCTCTGATTCAGCAGCATCTCGGTCTCAGATGCCACGCTGGCCAGATCATCGTGGTGCACCCTGCAGTACTCTAGAGCTTCCTCCCAAGTCCTGCTCTCACTTTTAACACTTCCACACTTACCACCATTGCAGAAGAAGGTAGAAATGGGTGTTCTGTTAATGTCATGCCATTTATCTTTATGAGTAAAGCTGTAATTTTAATTTGTTCTATTTTCAGGTTTATCTAATGCCCAGAAAAACTTGGAAACCTCCCCTCCTCCTGACCAAAATCATTTGTCAGTGGAGCTCCTTTCCAGTCCTATCCAGATTTTGACACTGACATTGCTGAGCCCCTGAAGTTTGCTGATGTCATGTTCATGTTTGGCAGGGGCCAGGTCTAGTTCTTCTGACAGTAACTCTGAGCTTCAAGCCAAAGCATCTTCTCATCAATGTGAACATACTTGCAAAAAGTTTTAGAATAGCTTAGCAGAAGCAGGATGCACCTGAAGATTCAAGCCATTGTGGTTTTGCATGTAGAGCAATAAAGATCTAAAGAGGTGTATTGGTGTATGATGGATCTGTGAGTCTTTTTGTCTGTCAGAAAGTATTTGCATATTTTCATAAAAAATTGTAGTGATTTATTTATATACTACATTTGTACACAGTATCCATTCACATGCAACTCCTCATAAGAACTGATTCTAAAATAGGAAAGCTCAGCAATTCAAAATGTAAACCCATGTTAGTTTTTTCCCCCTTTTTTATGTAAAAGAGTCAAGTAATGCTTTTCTTTGAGGAAGTAAAAGTTGTGGTAATTTAATCAGGTCAGCTTATTGCAGGTTGGTTGTCTAAAAATCCTATACAATTTTACGTGCTAACAATAAAATTGTAATTTATCATTACAATTTTATTGTTAGCACGTAAAATTGTAATTTTGTTACAAGGTCTTCCCTTAGGGCTGCTGTGAAAGTCCCTTTAGAAAGATGGATTACGACACCCTTATCGATTTTTTTTAACTTGCTTCGGGAAATTACAGTTCTTCTTTCACTTCACACTGGAAAAACAAATCAGATGTGTAATCTTTCTGACTGAATCAAAATCGAATCAAATTGAATAGAATCCGGGAACCATGAACTATAACAAGTTAAGTCAAGAGGCTTTATTGTCATTCCAACCATGTGCAGTGGTACAGTAAACAGTGAAACGAGACAATGTTCCACCAAGACGATAATGCTACATACAACATAGACAATAAACACAGGACTATATTAAGTCCAATGTGCAAAAAGTAACTTGGTTTATGAAGGTGTGCGTGTGTGTTTGTGTGTGTCAGTCCAGTCACTGAGTGTTCAGGAGTCTGATGGTTTGGGGGAAGAAATTGTTTTGCAGTCCGGCAGTGAGGGCCCGAATACTCCGGTACTTCCTGCCAGAAGGCAGCAGGGTGAAGAGTATGTGTGAGGGGTGCGTGGGGGCCTCCACAATCCTTCAAACTTCAAATCAATTTGAGCCAAAAGAGTAAAACATGAAAGGCAGATATCTTCTATTAATCACCAGAAGATGTTGCATAAAAAGAGATGACATGTGCCAAAGTCAGGTGTTTAAAGTGGGACAGTGGGTTTTTTTTATTATTGTTTTGCTACAACACCAAAACAACTGCAGGTTTCCCTGAGTTGTGGCTGCAGAACTTCAGCATCTAGCTAGCCCTACTGAATAAGAGCAAGCATAAAAGGAGGTGATACATTTGATCACAAATGACTATCTTTCAAAAAATTCAACCATACATTTTAATCACTTCTAAGATGGGCCAAGCCCGATTTGATAGATAATGCAAAGCCATTCACATTTTCTGGAGTAATTCTACTAACAAACGAAGCAAAAATACACAAGCAGTCAAACACACACATGTGCACACACAAGGGTTCACACTATTGTTCACAAATTGAAACTGAGGTTTTGTTGCACAGAGGCTCTAAACATATTTTTTATGTGCTTAAGTCAAATGTAGGTGTTACTTGACTTCACACCAAACAAATCATATTTTTGTATGCCAAGTGGAAGCAGTTTTTCATATTTTTTCAACAAGAAATCAACTTTAAAGATGGCTCAATAAAAATATATATTAAGGATTGGCTTACTGGCAGAAGAAGCAAACTTCAAGACAGGAATGATTGCCATCTGGTCTCATTTATTTGCATCTGTGCAATTTAAAAAAAAATTAAAAACTGTATAAGAAAGTGTAAAAACTAACCAAGAGCAAAAGGAAACTCAGTAATCAACTAAAATCAAGGTTGGTCCATAACTATAGGGCAGCAAGCTAGGACATACAGTATGCATTTGGTGTTGGTGGCAGATGACGTCTCAACAGTCCTCCATCAAAATCTAGTGTAGGACACTGCTGCCTTTTATTCACTTTTTTATGTCTCAGATATGGTGGAAATATTTATTTTTATATAAAGAAATAAAAACCCTTTCAAATATTTATTCTTAAATAATATTGTCCCTGTTTGAACTATTTTATAGACATAAATGTCTGAGTAACCTTTGCCTGCACTACAACTTTGAGGAATCTTTGAGTCAGTTTTGAGTATATTAACTCCTTCAGTTTGCAAAGATTAGAAAGAGCAGTGAGCCTTTTATGTGTCAGAAAGTATTCTGATAATGCAACCATCTCTAGTTTTAAGAAGTCAAATGAGTGACAGCTGTTCATGTGTGTTTATGTTTTTAACCAACTTGTGAATATTTTTCTATTGTGAGCAGAGTTACAACAAGCAGCTGATAAGTCAATTAGTTATTAATCACAAATCTATATACAATATAAAATCTATATTTCTGTGTAAGTATGGCCTAAAGTTTCATCTGATTTCATAAAAACGGGTGAAAAAAGAAGCCACTTCAGCTTCAGCACTTCAGAAGTCTTAGGCCTAATGCCTTTGGCAGGGATTCCAAATTTGAATTTGATCACTTGATCGTGGAGGATATCTGGTTATGAATTATTTCAAGATAAACATCAAGATTTTTCCAATTAATATTAATTATATTAATATTTTTTTTATTTTTTGTGATCATGCAAGTCATAATTTCCCATTTTCCCAATCCTGACCAGGTAATAAATCTTTCATATACATCTGTTTCCAGTTTAACTCTGAAGTTTGATCACTTCTAAGATGGGCCAAGCCCCAACTTTAATACAAGGCCATCCATACTTTCTGGAGTAGTCCAACAAAGCTCCACATTGCTGCACAGACAATGAAGTTGAGGTTTTGTTGCATCAAAGACATCAACCAATTTTTTATTTGCATGAAGTAAAATTTAAGTGTTGCTTAGCTTCACATCAGAAAAACAAATCATATTTTTGTATGACAAATGGAAGCAGTTTTTCATATTGTTGCGTCATCTTTTTTGGAAAACAAATGAAGACGTCAGCAAAACATCTTCAAAGGTGAGTCAAAAAATACTAATGACCACGACCCGGTCTCTTTATTTACATTAGTGCAATTACATAAATATAAACTAACAGAAAGGCCATAAGGAAACCTGGCAATCAACTAAAACCAAGACTTGGTCCATAGCTATTGGACAGCAAGGTATGCTTGTGGCAGTGGGGGTGGTGGACGATGAAGAACAGAGTACGCCCCAGGAAATTGAAATACGATATCAGTATATAGTAGAGGCAACTGTATTTATGTAATGAAAAAACAACTTATAAATAATTGTTTAGCTTGAATTCAAATAAAAGAATGATAGCAATATGTTAATGAATACAGTAACACAAGATGTGAAAAAGCATTTAAGACTATTGGTCACACATTGGTTCAAAATTTATATTAGAATACAACATAAGACATCTTGAAGTTTTTAATGAAATTGCAGTACAGTGTTATCAGCAATTTTCAAATGAAGAAGCAAAGCTTTATCATTTCTGCTTATGGCATAAATGCAGCAGTGTATGTCACACAGTGAATTAGCTAAATATGAAATGGTAATATAGTACCTTACAGTCCCATGCAGAGCTACAAGCAATGTGAGAACAGCAAGGCAAATAGTTTTGCAAACAGCCCCACCTTTCAAAGCACTGGTGAGAATAACACAGCAGACACTACAGGTACATTTTCACGCGGCCTGCAGAGAGGGTTTTATTAACATATGAAACCTACATCACTCTGAGGTAAAATCCTATCTAAGTTACTTTTCAAGAATGAAAACTTAGATAAGATGTGCAAGAATAGCCTTGGAAAAAAAACTGCAGTTGTATTTAAATATGTTTGCTATTTTTCACTTTCAAAAGGTCAATCTTCTAACAAGACAGAAATAAAACAAATGCACATCAAAGATATCAATCAGGTATTAGCCTGGAAATCAAAACTCACTACTAAGCTCAGTAGCAAATAAAACTGAGTCTCTCTTCACAGTCACGAGCCTCCCAAACATTATTACTTCTTGTCACCTGTACGGCTGCACACTCCATCTTCCCATGTGGACATGATGGTTTTCTGCCTTCACTCCAGGCCTTGTAGCCCATCTCCTGTCCGTCTACCCACAGCCAGTTCCCAGCCAGGAAATGCAATCCGATCCAGATGTGCTCAGTGGTAATGTGTTTCTTTAGCTCTTTCTGGATCAGCATCATCTCAGTCTCTGATGCCACGCTGGCCAGGTTGTTATGGTGCTTCCTGCAGTACTCCAGAGCTTCCTCCCAAGTCTTTTCTTCCCTCACTACTTCAGCGCTGTAGCAGAAGAAGTGCAAGTGATCATCAGGATAATCACGCCACTTGTTGTTATAAATAACACCGTAGATTTGTTCCGGCTGATTGTCTGGTTGATCACTTGCCCAGAAAAAGCTAGATACCTCAGTGTCTCCGGACCACATCCAGTTTTGACTTTCTGAGGAATTCTTCTTCAATCCTATCCAGATGTGGTCATTGGAATTGCCAAGTTTCCCAAGTTTGAGATTATCCTGTTCATTACTGACAGAGGCCAAGTCTGTGTGATGCTTCCGACAGAAACTCTGAGCTTCATTCCAGGACTTGTGTTTCTTAATGTAAACATACTTGCTAAACGTTCCAAATAAGCTCAGCAGGAGCAGGATGCAGGTAACGATCTGATTCATTGCTGTCTTGTTGGAAAGAGTTCTGGGGAGCGGTGAGATGTTTGAAAAATATTTGCTGGAGCTCTGAGCTATTTATCAGGATTTATTTGCATAGGGCGTTCCTTTGATTTGCTTAAGGTATCAATAATTTGTTTATCCTTCAGATTTTTCTAGATTTCTGCACTAGTAGGACCTACAACCGAAAAAGGAAAAATACAAGACAGTTAAACAAGAGTGATCTGTGACTGTATAACTCTGCTAGTGCTCAAAGTTCCTCCAGAATACGAGTGAGTTCAGTCATGGGATTTAGATCTACATATCAGGATCTGGGTTATATTGAGAAATTTTTATTTGGTGCCATCATTTATTCACAGCATTCAGGAAAGCCAGGGAGTTCGGAGTGGTTTGAGTGGGGAAATATGTCAAAAATCAAGAAGCAGTACTTTTTGCCGACACTGTTTTTCTTTTTCTATTCTATTGGTGTTGGCCAGAGGGGCCGATGGTGCGATATGGCAGCCTCGCTTCTGTCAGTCTGCCCCAGGGCAGCTGTGGCTACAACTGCAGCTTGCCTCCACCAGTGTGTGAATGTGAGAGTGAATGAATAGTGGAATTGTAAAGCGCTTTGGGTGCCTTGAAAAGCGCTATATAAATGCAATCCATTATTATTATTATCATTATTGTTCCTCAATGATAGACCATGACGCTAGGATAAATGTGGCTTTAAAAGAAAACACTTGAAAAGAGACATTCTACCTGTTTTGAACTTTTCAAGATGGAATCTGTTTTTTTCTATGCCTGTAAGACTGATCTATCGCAAATAACCAACATTCAAAACAACCAGGAAGCATTAATATCGTGAAATGTTAAACATATAAAATAGTAGTTAGAGACGCTATTCTTTTACCTTATCAGAATCAGAATACTTTATTAATCTCAAAGGAAATTATGATTCTTCCTATGGGTTGGAGGGGAACATGATTTGTAGCCCATTAGGGTGGAGTTGTATACCTCTCTGGGGATATTGAGTGGGCATGGTGTAACACATCTGTACTTTATTAATGGCATTTCAATGTAGTGTCATTTAAGCAACATTGAAATCATTATTATAAAGATGTTCTGTAAATCTGGTCAGTGCATCACTATTCTAATGACACAATTTGAGCTGGAGCATTGATTGAGCTGTATATATTGTTTTTGTTGTGTTTAACAGTGACAAGACTCTTTCACTATTTACAAAAACACTTTGACCATACATTAACCAAGTATTCTACAAACACTTAGATCTACCTTCCACATTCTTTGATAAGGTAACACATTGTTCCTTATTGTAGAGTCTTTGAATCCCTTGCAATTTTTGCACATTGTTACACATCTGGTGATCATCACTCATCATAATCTTTGTTAGGAAATTTTTGCAGCTCACCTACTGCCAAGCCAACTTTGTGTACAAAGCACTTTAAGAATAGCGAGCACTGGCCATCTCCCCATTTGTATCCCTGTAGCATGTTGGAGCAAAAGTCCTCTGTCAGCTTTTGCAACTGAAACCTCATGAGCAGCTTCATTTATTATGTGCCTGTTAAAAATATTTCACAGCCTCAGATAATAATTAGATTGTATGAGCAAACTTTGAGAGAGTTTAACAGTTGACTTTCAGTGCACGTGATCATTGTATGATAGCAAACTGCAATTGACAGCAGAAAGTGTCTCTGCTGCCCTCTACAGTAAGTGTTCAGAATGGTTCTGTCAGGGTTCCTGGGTGCCTGACCCAGTGTTTTCAGTTTGTTCATGTTCTCTGTTTATTTTCCACATGTTCACAGTTTCTGTTTTATTATGTTAGCCATCTGTCTGTGTGCGTTATGTTCTCTTCCACTTCCCGTGGATCATTAGTTAGATTAGTTCAGCTGTCTACTCACTGGTCTCTAATCATCATCGTATTTAAACCCTCAGTTCCCTCAGTTCATTGTCTTGTCATTGTTGTCAACAGTTTTGCATCTGTGTTCCAATACAGTTCAGTCAGTCTTTCAGTTCAGCCAGTAAGTTAGTTGTCCATCTCATGTTCTGTTCATCCTGCCCACATAATAAACACCAGCCTTCACCAAGCCATGAGTCCAGTGTTTGGGTCCTCTCTTCCTTCCTTCCACACTGTGACGCCCTGATAGGTTCCTGCAAGCGCTTCCACTAAATGCAAACAGTTAAGGTTGCACCTCCAGTTTTTTTTTTCTTTGCCCTCAATGTCAAAGATGGTTTCAACATCTTTTATTTCTTCTTTGCCATCTTTATCCTTGGAATTAGATTCTAATTCCAGTGGTGGAGACGAAACACCCGTGCACTTACCCGACCTCAACATTGTTTAACCTTTCTGTACTTCACTGCAACCTTTTTAATTTGTCATGCAGTTTCCCTCTGAATTTTTAAGTTCCTCAAACATAGTTTTGTAGATTCTATGTTATAACCCTTGAATGCTTCTCTCTCTACTCAAGCTATGCAAAGCATTGACAGGTATGGGTAAGTCTACTGCTAAACACGATGACTTGACCAGATAGGTTTGGAAAACTGCATTTTGTACTTAATTTGGTTGTTGCCTGATATTAACATTGGTTTGACGATACTCTTTCACAGCACTTTACATTGTAAAGAACTCTGGACTGACATTGTGATTGTTTCAAACTCTGAGTAGAAGCTCTGATTAAACACAAAAAAGCAAAAGTATATAAAAGAGTAATACCATGACAAGGTAATTGCACTTTGTGTCATTTAGCTCAAGTCATTTTGCTATGAATAAAATAAAATAATAACTAAGATTTTTTGAAAAGTGTGAGTGCATTCATAGTGTTACTTAAGTGCAGTTGCCTATGCAGTCATGCAATGTCCACAGAATATAAACTATGCATAGCAAAGCCTGTTAAAGGTGACTGAACAGTAGTAGTCTGTTGAAGTTCTCTTTGAAGGCATTGGTGTGGCTCTAAACCAGAGCGAGAGTGCACACAGCTGGGTGTGAACACAATGAGATGCAAAGTGCTGTGAGGCATAAACTAAACAGAAATCAAACAGAAGAAACATGCAAACAAGGCTAAAACAAGAGACGATTCCAGTCCTTTTTAAAAGGCACAAAAATCTTCCATGATTTGATGGTAAAATATGCTCAAATCATAGCCTAGCCAGTTAACAGCAAGATTAATGGATTAAAGGAGGGGGCCTAAGGGTACATTTTTCACCATCTTACAATGCTGTGATTGCAGCCATTGCCCAACTCTCTCTGTGAATGGTACTCATGGCCATTGATCAGTGGGCTTTGATTAATGGTCACGAGAATTTGCATAATTATGATGAAGGAACTGACCTCCCAGCCCATTGTTCCCTCAGTGGGCTGGTTTCAGTCATTATGCAAATGTACTGTTTATAAGGTTGGAAACCTGCACTGAGCTGAGACTGAAGAAGTCACTTGGATGAGTGACGAAACGTTCCTCCCACTGAAAACACTACGTCCAGATAAACAAAATCAACTTTTGGAGATTGAGGATTAAAAAGTACTTATTGTTAAGTTGCTGCTTCGTGAAGAAAGCAGAATGCTGTACAAGCTCAAGATTATGATCTATGTTACCTGATAAATGTGTGATTAAGGTTTTGTGTAATCAGTTCAGCTGAGACGAGTGATAATGGAGGGGATTTTACTCTGTCATCAAGGAGGAGGAAACTAGTTCCACTTTACCACAACCATAAAATAAAAAAAGATGACATATTTTTTTAATGCTATGTGACAGGTTTACTAAGTGAGGCAAAGTACTGTAATGACACAATCGCAGACATGGTCTACTAATAGTGGTCTGTAATTTATATAATGAGATACAGCCAGTTCACTTCAGTATAAAACAGCATTGTGCAGAGAGAATGCAAATTAGTGGCTCAATAATCGCGATTAGGGAGTGTGAGGTATAGCACTGCAGGCCTACTAACCAAAATAATGCAGTGTGAGCTCAGGTTTCACGCAAGTTTTCCTCTCAGATAGCTGAGAAGAGAATGAGTGTGCTTTTGATATAATAAATAACTTGCTGAGCACGGTGCAAAGGGTTCTGAGGATTAGGACTAGGTGTAGCGCATTTACCCGGTAATCCCCCACCCACTTTGCCTTGATCTCAGTGAAGTTTTCATCTAGGAAAAGAGGTTAGGAATAGGGACTAGGAGGGACTTTTGGAATGTACCCATTGTCTCATCATTTCCCTCTCAAAAACCTGCTTCTTAGATGGAGCACCTGAAATCAGCAGGTCCTGATAGTATGGAACAATTTGTCCACAAGATGGAGCCACAGGTTCAGGCTTGGACTGGATGAGTGGTTTCCAAACAAGTAATGTCATGTACTTCCACTTCTGAATAATCTTTCTCACATCAGGATGATGGACTTCAAATTGTTTCAAAATTTCCTTATATCCCATCTCAGATTGATGGGCAGCAACAAATGCTTCTGGTAAGATTACTGCTCCCTGCAGTATTCTTTTTCTCCTCCACCACTACTGTGCTGTAGTAGGAGAAGTGTAAGAAGAGAATTTGCATAAAGCAAAGCATAGGTCTTGCTCAATGTCACATTGGACAAACAAATTAGAGTAGAATTTTGCTTTAATGGTTAGCTTGGAAGTGCATTAAATACAAATTCAAACAAAACAAGTGATTTTGGACATTAGACATGAAAGATTTATCAGAGGCTCAGTATTAGCAAACTTAGCTACTTTGGACTTGCATATGAGAGCATGAGGGTGGGAATGGATGTTTGTATCTGTGTGTGCCTGTTTGTTTGTGTCTCTATTTTAGGTTGGGTATCAGACGCCACCTCTCTAGGTGGCGTCTGATACCCAACTCCTGCACAGCTGGCTCACGGGCACATCACTGCAACCCCCCCCCTGGCTTCTGCTCCGCGGCTGCTGAGTGACCCCTCATCTGGGGCTCTCCTCAGCTCTTTCTGGGATAGTGGCGCGGCTGCCCCTCTGTGGGTCTTCATTGGTCTCTTGTGCTCTGAGGGCGTCTGGATGTCTGGAGCCTGGATCTCCTCCATACCTGCTTTATGCCCTGGAGGACGGGGCTGTGGCTCCCCCGGCTCCCCACACCCTCTAGCAGGTCATTACATGAAGGAACCTTTTAAATACAAGCGCGCTCATGCTCACAGGTGTGTCACCACATCATTTGCCTTGGTCTGTACGTGTGTCTGTGTCCGACTTCACAGAGTTTGATTCTAGGCTTCACTGTTTTATGCAACAAAAACTGAGTGAGTCTGTAAATAAACCACTCAATTACTGTACAATTGTTTTTCTATGTGTGCATGTATCTGTGAAAATAACAGGGACAAACCTAAAACACGGGCACTTTGGTGAATTTCATCTACTTGCATTAAGGGCTTTGACTGTGCCTCAATCATCTCCACATCATGTTCATGTACTGTCATCATCACTGGAACCATATTAAAATGTAAATAAAATATCTGCACTCATTTGTTCATATTAGACAAAACTGAATTTTAAGTCATATCTTCTGAAGAACCTGGTCACAAAATTAGGTCCCTTGACCATCAAGGCACCTTTGGTTAATATTTAAATTCGACAGCTCATCTGGGTTCTCGTCTAAATTTGCATTTTATTAGATGATAAGTACAGCACTTTGCAAAAGTCTTAAACCACCAATCATTTCTTTTGCTTGCAAGGAGCAAGACCTTCAGGACACTTTCAAGGACACTACTACAGTAACTGCTGTTTTGAATAAGTTCCTGGGTGCATAAAGGTAATAAAACATGCTTACAAGGCACAAGATTTGCCAGCAGTCCCACCCTTCTCAAACCAAGGCTTCCCTGTGTCCTTGAAGACTCATTACTTAAATACTTTTTTCTATTTAATTTCTGAGGCAAAAGAGAAAAAAGAATTTGATTCAAACTCATTTTTAACACTTTTATTATTATTGTTGTTGTTGTTGTTTACATTGTTTCACCAGTCACATAAGAGAGAAATAAAAATACAAATACACACCAGAGAGTAAAATTCAAGCAAACTAAAGTGGCCCAAATACTTATGGACCTAACTGAACGTCCTACACTTCTTCTGCCTAGCCAACATTTAAACAGATATATGTGCACACAAATATCATCATTTTAAAACAAAACAAAAAACAACAAAAAACAACAACAACTGAGTCGAAATGAACTTTGTAAGTGTTGCTGAAAAGAGATGAGTATAATTAGTAAGGTGTGTTTTTATTTTGCATCTTTATCAGTTTTATCAATATTGTAGTTTCTTATCATTTAGGGATTAATTTTACATTTTTACAAGACACAAAATAAGTAAAAAACAACCAAACTCCGGTAAGCACAATAAACACACTACTTTAGTAGCAAATAAAATTGTGTCTCTCCGCGCAATCATGTGCCTCCCAGACACTCAGACTCCCTCCTTTCACCTGTAGGGCTCCACACTTCATCTTGGGGTGCGGGCACAGTGGTTTCCCCTCTTCACTCCAGGCCTCGTAGTCCATCTCCTGTCCGTCCACCCACAGCCAGTCTCTGGACAAGAAGCGCAAGCCAATCCAGACGTTATTAGTTGTGTTATGTTCCCTCAGCTCTCTTTGGATCAGCATCGTCTCAGTCTCTGATGCCACACTGGCCAGGTCATTGTGGTGCTCCCTGCAGTACTCCAGAGCTTCCTCCCAAGTCTTTTCCTCCCCGACCACTATTGCTCTGTAGCAGAAGAAGGTTCTTGGAAAGTCATATACACTGTGCCATCCATCATTGTCAATAATGCCATAATTTCTGCCTGTTTCATTTCGTGGTTCACCTGATGCCCAGAAAAACCTGGTCACCTCCCCTCCTCCTGACCACATCCACTTGTTTGTGTATGTGGAGCTCCTTTCCAGTCCAATTAGGATGTAGCCAATGTTATTCTTGATCTTCCTAAGTTCTGCAATATCACGTTCGTTATTGACAGGGGCCAGGTCTGTGTAGTACTGCCGGCAGTAAGATAAAGATGCATCCTGATACCGCTTCTTGTCAACGTGAACATACTTGCTCAAAGTTCCAGGTGAGCTCAGCAGGAGCAGGATGCAGGTGAAGATTGGATGCATCGCTCTCTTGATTTCAAATGGGTTTTGAAAATGTATGTGCGTGAATTGACTTTTTATGCTCGCTCATGAGAAAATATTTGCATAGAGCGGCTCTTTCATTCTCTGAATCACACCCACACAACCATATACACTGGTCTTAGTCTAAGTAATTCCTTTCCAGTCCTGACCAGATACCGTCATTAGGTGAGGTCTATCTAACACAGCAACTCAAAATATCACCCCAAGTCTTTTTGTCCTCAGTATAAACATACTTGAAAAAACTTCAACACATTCTCATATTTGAGAAATACACTGAGCTACTCCTTGCCCCCAGTGCATTCATCCAATGCAAATCAATTTAGAACTTTATTTAGAATGTTTGTGCAATTTAGAAGGAAATCAAAATTTATTTCCCTCACTTTATCCATGTAAAGGGGTAAATGTAGAGACGAGCTAGATATAGTTAATTTACCGCAAACAAAAAAAAAAAATCATTTGCATGGGATTTCCCTTTCGTCATCTGGAGTGATGAGCTTACAGGAACTATGTGAAAACCTGCAATTTCTGCTCATTTTGTGTTTTTGTTAACCAAATCAGCATAAATCAGCACTTAAGAATTACATAATTCTAATAATACATTTACAGTACTATCCTGGGGTTCCCATTGTCTTCACTGTATTACAGACACTCTATAAATTTGACTATGAATGATTAACATGATTTCTTAAAATAATAATATAAAAGATAGAATTAGAAGGTCCATTACTTGGCATTTGTAGGAAAATGTTTGCAGATCAAAATGTAAAGTCACTGCCTGGGTGTGTTTGGATAAATGACAGAACAGAGCTATCAAGGTGTGCTGTGGCAGCCAGGATGAAGGACCCAAACACAGGACTCGAAGTTTCTTATGCTCAAATTTCATACTGAATCTTGGATTTCCAGCAGCAACCCATCTTCCCTGCACTCAGTACGTAATTCAGAGGCATATTCTGACCAACCTGGCAGTGACACATGACTCACTGACCTATATTTATTATTATTATTAGTCATTATTCAAGCAGCTCACAATCTTCTGGTACATCATAAATAATTCATTACTGTGCTCTATATGATTTAAATTAGCATTATCACACAAAAAAACATCCCTCTGTACATTAATATTGCTCAAACTTAGATTTCAGGCAGTACAACTTACTGACGGATAGATGTCAGAAACTGTCGAAGCAAACTTGCCTGTATTTCTACATTCTCAGAATTTAGTTCCATATAAACAGGAATGCGATCAGTTGTTGCCAAAGGATACAAAATCTCAACTTTAAGTAACTTTAAGTTTATCTCCAAAAAGACTAGTGGAGACAGCCTCAATGACTACACACCTGTAGCCCTCACATCTGTCATCATGAAGTATTTCAAGTGGATATTGTTTCTTCATGTCAGAGACTGTGCAGTCAGAGAGATGAACAGCTAAACCATGCTAACCACACAGTTTAATTCAAAGTTGTAAAGGAAACTTATTAGTTGATTGGCAAACAAAATGTAACTGCCTCTGACAGTCATGAGAGTTCTACAAAGCAACAAAGATCCAGTGGATCATTTATGCTGGAGCCTTTTGGATGTGCATAGGTCATCGTTTTCAGTCACTTAACCAGTTATTGAGAATACACAGTTTCTGATAATGTGTACTTTGAATACTTTAAAATATTATTTATTTAGGTAATTCAAACTAATTTCATTAAAGGTACTGTTGAGACACTTATTTGGGGAAGTTGTTACACCACTCTAAATAGATTTTGAGGCAAAACAGGTTTTGTTTGGCTCTGCATGGAACAAACAAATTAGATTTTGGGATGCATTAAATAAACTAGAGGAAACAAAATTTAGAGCACTTCATAATACTTCCTTGTAATTAGATTTTCACACATTGAAATATTGATTTAATTTGATTTTTTAAATGTATTTTTTATTGTACTTTGAGGGTTAATAGCACAAAATTGTACAATTGTATAATTGTGTAGTGCAGAGATTTATGTGATTTCTGGTTATGTACTGAAACTTGTGATTTAATAATAACATGACTGAACCACGCCTGGCTCCTCCTGTCCACTCAGGTCAGTCTCTTGCTTGGAAAACATATTTCCCTTTATAGGAAATGTTTTAATTACTGATTTTCAGTTGACCTCTTGTGTAATTTGTGATACCCCAGTCTTTCCTTCATGTTCCTCATCTTCACCAATGCCCTCTTGATAGCCACCCTTCCACTAAGAAAACACGCAAAAATATTATTTTATGTCTGTCAGCTTATCTTTGGTGTTCTTCTAATGACAGAGGAAGAGGAAGTTGAAGACTTTACTTGTTAGGTACATATTAGGTAAATCTCTCTTTATGCTTGTATTTCTGAATCTCGCTCTCCTCCAGGACTGGCCAAGACTCCTTTGTCAGTGTTGGAACTGAAACCTCATCAGGAGGATTGGGTAAGTTTACCAGCATCAGATATCCTCAGCTTAATTTATTCCATATAAGAAGTGAAAAGACATTTCAGGATTAAAGGTTTCAAATCATTCATAAGTAGATTATTTTAAAAAGCTTTAAATGTTCATTCATTCATTCTCTGCCACTTATCCTTTTCAGGTTCACGGGGAGGCTGGAGCCTATCCCAGGTGTTTTAGGATGAGAGGCAGGGTACACCCTGGACGGTTCGCCGGTCTGTCGCAGGGCTAGCACATAGACACAGACAACCATTCGCACACATTGACACCTATGGGCAGAGTTTCCAATGAACCTATCCCCACTAACTGCATGTCTTTGGACTGTGGGAGAAAGCTGGAGTACCTGAAGTGAACCCACGCAAACACAGGAAGAACATGCAAACTCCACACAGAAAGACCCCAGCCTGATAGTGGAATTGAACTCAGGACCTTCTTGCTATGAGGTAACAGTGTTAACCACCATGCCTAAACATATCCTAGTTAAATAGCAGCTATTGAACCTTTACTGAATCCTTCCAGTGCAGTGTTCTGTGTAAAGAACTGAAAGAACATTTCAGGATTAAAGATTTTAAATAATTCCTGGCTAGATCCTTAACAAGCTATAAATGAAATTATGTTCAGTATATGCGAATCACTGGTGTATGATAAGACATTGCAGACATATAATTAATCTTGGTTCTGAACATTTTAGTCTCTGGTGCCCTCTGGTGCTCAGAATTGTTCCTGGAAACGCGTCCTCTCTAATCTAACCTCAAGAATAAAACCTCTTAGCATTTGCTTTGGACACAAATGAGCCTGCTTTGGGGCTTATTTAGAGCATTAGCATCCAAACTGGATCCTTATATTCACTGATAGTGGTCCTCTGATGATTCCACAGACCTGTTTGAAAACTAAGGGGGTTATGCTTTCCAAACCTTCATTCCCTCTGTACGTACCATTGACTTTGTGGCTTCTTTTAAAAAAAACAGCTGGTGTGGATCTAAACCAGTGCGAGATGAAGTGTAGTGGGCAGCTGTGCATGTGAGAAATGTGGAGTCCGTTGGCTGAGTTGGAAAATAGCAAAGTATGATTTTTTTAATGTATTTTTCTGAAAACACTTTACTTTTACTCATCACATTTTCTGCTGCTCCATTTAGGGATCCCCGCAGCAGATCACCTTCATGACACCCTATCATCATCATCATCATCCTCTGTCACACCGACCCTCTGCACTGTAAATCTTCTCTGTGGCCTTCCTCTTTTCCTTCTGTCGGGCAGTTCCATATTCAGCATCCTTTGTACCATGTATCCACTATTCCTCTTCTGCACATGTCCACACCACCTCAGCCTTGTCTCTCTGACATTGTCTCCAAACTGCCAAACCTGAGATGTCCCTCTCTCAAGTTCATTTCTAATCCATCTTCAATAATAGTGAAACCTGCATTTTAGCAGGTTTCACTATTATCTTGTGGACCTTTGCCTTCACTCTTGCCACTATTCTTCTGTCACAAATTATTCCTGGCACTTGTCTCCACCCACTCCACCCTGCCTCCACTGTCTTCTTCCATTCTCTTCAAATTTCATTTGACCAGATTCCACTAAATGTAACACTTTACATTGTACTTGTGTAAGAAAATGTCATGGAAATTTGAAATTAAATTAGAAATTAAAGTCAGTATTTTGGGCAGATAATCTTTTATTTTATTTTATTATCATTATTTATTTATTTATTTATTTATTTTGAAAGCTAGAGAGAGAGAGAGAGAGAGAGACTATTTGCCCACAAGATGGAGCCACTGATTCATGCTGGGACTCTTTCTTCAAGGAGTCACATAGATTTCCTTATCACCAACTGTTCTCAGTAATGTATCTGTTGATAACACACTGGAAATGAGCAAGCACTTTCCCAGTGACCTGGACCTATGCACTGTTGCATGCACAATGTCCCAAAATGCACCTACTTCCTCTAATTTCATGCTGAGTCCTACCCATTGGATTTGTGAAGTTTTGTTTTTGTTGGTTTGTCTGGTGTTTCTATTTATTTATGTTTCTCTTTTTCCTTTGTTATGTATTTTATTTTGGACCATAGCATTACAATGTTTGGTTTCTGTCTAGTCACCACCTGCCTTACTTCTTACACGCCAGTTAGTTGTGCTTTCAGCTGATTTTCTTTTTTCCTGTCAGTGAGTCTCCTCAGTGTGCATGTACCTCCAGTTGGTGACTGCCCACTGGCCAGTCTTTTTCCTGTTCAACTTTCTCATGTATGGACTCTGCCTCCTGCCTGCCATTTACTGGGTTTGCTTGCTTTTATGTTTCTGAATTAAAGTTTTAGACTTTACTTTCTGGGATGTTGATATGTTTGGCAATGGAAATTGTATAACAGCAGAACTGTAAGGTCCACAGACAGCATAAAATATGGTCACAAGTTGGTTTGTGAAGTCCTGTTGTGAAGACCCAAGCAGCTGTGAAAAGTGAGGGGTGCACCCGACTGTAAAACTTCAAGCTCATTGTCAAGTCATTAGTCAACAAGCACATCCTGGATACTCTTCCTTTCCTTCTTCTTTGCTAAGAATGCAGCTCAATGTTTTGTTCAATACAACCCAAAATGAGTAGCTGGACTCATGCATTCGCAAGGAAACTGTTTATGAAGGTTATAAATCCAATTTTGTCAAAGATTCAAAACATTTGTGCCAAATGTTGCTTTTCAGCTCCCATTTTTGTGTTTTAAACAGTCTAGTCCAGCTTTAGCAGCTATTTTTTTTTTACCTTAGGGCTTATTGCAGGATATACGTATGCATAACCAAGCAGCACTTGCATTTGCACAGTGAGACACTGAGCTTCAGAAGACAAACATGTTTCTTTGCTTTTACTGCTGTCTCAGTTGTCCACAAATGTGTCCAACCCCAGGGTCTGTTCAAGAGTGAGCAGATCGACGGTACCAAGAAAACCAAGTAAACAAAGGAGGTATATTCACATTGCCGAAATATGATTGACATATATTTCATATATGTGTCAACCCTGGAGGTAAATAAAAGCAGACATGTGATGCTAATGCTCTACAGCTGCAGGCTTGTCAGACTGCCAAGACTCCTCAGCTCCTCCTTGAGAGTCAGTGATTTATTTGTTCTTATTTATTCTGTCATTTCTTTACAAATTTCCATATTTCATTGTCACATTATTGCAATTTATACAGGCTGTGCATTGAAGCTTTATTTAAAGCAAATAGGTACAGTGCACTTCAAGTATGTTGATGTTATTTGGAGAGGAAAATAGGGACCACTTCATACTACCATAATGGGAACCATGAAGTATAACAAGTATTTATAGTTACTACTTTATACATAAATAATATGTGGCTCTATTCTAAAGTGCTACCAAAAGAAAATGAAAGATTGTCGAAATACATAATTTCCTTAGGGATTATGAAAGTACTCTGTTTCTGAAATAAAAATTTGCACTCATTGCCCACGCAGTAAGCCTTGCTAGAATTGGGTTGGACCTCCTTTTACCTTCAGAACTGCCTTAATTCCTCCTGGCACACATTCCACAAGGTGCTGGAATCATTCCTCAGGGATTTTGATTCATATTGGCGTGATAGCATCACATCCATGACGTGAATCTCCCAAAGGTGCTTTATTGCCTTGAGATCTGGTGACAGTGGAGGCCATTTGAGTACAAAGAGCTCCTTGTTATGTTCAAAAAAACTGTTCGAGATTTTTTTGAGCTTTGTGACATGATGCATTATCTTGCTGGAGGCAGCCATCGGAAGATAGGTAGACTGGTAGACTAATAGGTAGACTAATGAAGGGATGAACATGGTCAGCAACAATACTTGGGTAAGCATTCAAAGACTGCGCATTTGGTACTAAGTAGCCCAGAGTGTACCAAGAAAATATCCAAGACACCATCACACCACCAGCAGCCCAAACTGTTGAAATCAGGTAGGATGATTCTATGCTTTCATGTTTTTTATTCCAAATTCTGACCCTATCATCTGAATGTGGCAGCACCAATCAAGATCAGAGCAGGCAACATTTTTCCAATCTTCTATTGCGAGCGTAAACTTCCTGTTCTTATTTGACAGTTGTGGTCTTCTGCTTCTACACCCCATCTGCTCGAAGGGTTGATGTGTTTTCAGTGTTCAGAAAACGAATGCTTACTGGATATCTCGTCTTTTTTAGACCATTCTCTGTAAACTCTAGAGATAGTTGTGAGAGAATATCCCAGTAGATCTGTTTCTGAACCAGCCCATCCAGCACCAACAACCATACCACACCACCATCAGTGACCTTTCTTCCTGATTCTGATGCTCAGTTTGAACTTTGAACACCTAAATACACTGATTTGGTGGCAAAGGCTACCTGGTTAGAGAATTATGCTAATGAGAAACTGAACTGGTGTGCCGAATTCAATAGCCAGTGAGTGTTTATTTACCTGTTAGCTCTGTTTCCATGAAAAAACAACATTCTCTGACCAACAGGCTTGTATGCTGAATGAATGTGCTGTGTGTTGTCAAAAGATTATCAGTTTTGTTTGTACTCATCATTCATATTGTACTGTGGTGGCTCCATTGCACCTAAAGAGGAAAAAAGCTGCATGGGTGCTTATTTTGTGATTGTTATCTGATAAATGGGTGCAGACTGGGTACAGATAACTTGTGGGCGTTATTCTTTGAGGCTGTTGGATCAAGATAACAAAGAAAACTTTAGGTCATAGTTAAATTTGATAACCTGTCAAAACACGTACACTCACATGTAACCTCTTTCAATAAGTGTTTAAGATTTGAAGGCCCTTGTTACCTTTATTTCCTGCTACGTAATTTTACTGCTGCCTCACTTTATTCCTTCTGTGACAGGGACAGTCATCTATCGCTCTCCATTCTTGCTAATTATTTGCATTTTACCGCATATTACTTATTGAGCAGAGAGGCTGGTGAAGGTAAGAACAGAGGTGATCGGGTGCAACAAGTTGAGTTAAAAGAGCAACATTATAAACCTCAAACTTGCTGGCAATGGCTGTGCTGTCCTATTTGTGCAATCTGCTAGAGTCATAGTTGGTTTGTTACACATGTGTGTTTCATACTGCAACATGTTTGCTGTCAAAAATTAAATTGTGAATGTTAAAATCTGCAGTTTTTCCAACAGATAGTTGAAAAAGGTCTAAAAGTGAGTTATTCAGCAGCTTTACAGCAGAAATATTAATGTTCACAAAATAAAAGTTTTGCTCTGTTTAGAAGACTTCCTGTTGCAATAACAGTGACAGGTGAATTTTAGGGCTTTGTTAAATTGTAAAAAGGCTTAAAGTTATACATCATTACTGGTTACTATTGCTTCTAGAAGTCACTGAATTGGCCTTTTTAATTCACTTTGTGGTGTTAGTGCTATTAGTGCTGTTAGTTTTATTTTTGAAGGACCTTTACTGCAATTATCTAACAAATAATGTGCAAATATAGTCATGTTCTCATTCTGAAACCAACAAGGTCTTTGAAATTTGGCCATTCTAGCATCTGACTTACCGCGTCCCTGTGCCATAAGAAAATACACCTTACTCTAGTTTTTATTGTGGAGCTGCTTCTACATTTCTGGGGTGCCTCTCAAGCACACCTTGGCACATCTGGTGGAATCACAAACATTATCTCGAGTGAGCACATGGACTGGGCACCAGCAGCTGTATTACCAGGGTAATTCTAAAGAGTCAGTGATGCAGCTCTGAGCAGTAGCCCAGTCTGTTTGTTTGCCACAAGTCTAAGGCCCCACCTCACTAACTAGAGTTAGAGGCATGAGAAACGAAGGCGAGCAATGAAGTAACGTGATCAGAACCCTGTGAGGTTCTCATGGCTTCAGACGGTGTTCAAACTCAAAAATATGCATGACACATTCCTCCCTGACAAATTACATAGGCAGTGTCACTCCGTGCTTCACCACAGCGCATTATGAGCTGGAAGTAAAGCACACACTCCCACTGAGTAAATCGTGGGACTCTTGGCTGGGTTCTGGCTGAGTTCATATACACTTTCCATTCAGTCTTAATGCGGACAGAGGTTAAGGTAACAGGCTGCAGATAGTAATCCTGTTCTTAGTCCTGTTCACATAATTGATTTGATTTGACACATTTATTTGAACAGGGAAACTTCCACTGACAGCAATGTCTCCTTTTTAAAGAGATCCCCTGAGCAACAGAAGAGTTTTGCGTTTCAGTCAATTGTAACAGACACAAAACAAACACAACTGAAATCAAGGCAATAAAACTCTATTTGAGTTCAGACAGCAGATCAATTGCTCCGTGTTCAGCTTCCACTTTGATACTATTGATCTGGGTTTGATCAATGACCAAGTCATTGACTTAAAATCAAAACCAAATGCTTTTCTGTTAGGTCTTTAGAAGTGACTTTGAAAGCTGGGAGGTAAACCGCTGTTGAGGAAAGATATTTCAAGGTTATTACAATGAAGGTTTTCTATGCCAAAGATCAAAGATTAAGAGAAAGATCTATTAAAGGTTTTTGGCCTGGGACTCACCATGTTTCACATCAAACACATCTGACAAAGCATTATTAAAGCATTTAGTGTAAGCATTTCTCCATCTCCTTGGGGTTTGAGTGATAAAACCTCCAGTTTTAAGAAATTGAATATAGATTAGGTCTAGGCATATACTAGAGTGGTGGTTTATTAAATTTACCTTTAAAGATTGATTGAATTAAACAATTGTCTTGAAACCAAGGCTGAATTTTGAAGGTAAGTGTAATCCAGTTCAGGGCTTAACATTTATATTATGCAGTAATGCGGACAAAGCCATTTTTAACCAGATGGCAGCACTGGATCCCCTAAGCAGCAGGTTGATGCACCCATTACATCATCTCTGAAACACAATACATACAATTTTGTACCAATTCATCAGGCCAAGATATTTTTCTACAGAATGAATAGAAGACATGTAGCCACCCTGATGTCCTGTTTTAAAGGGTCATGACTGAACTAGTGATTGAATCTTATCTGGAAACTATGTTGGGGCCCAGCTCTTTTTCTACTAATCAAAAAAGTTGGTGGTTCAATCCCTGGCTCTTCCACTCTGTATGGCAAAGTATTCTCAGGTAAGAAAATGCAAAGCACACAATTTCATGCCTAACTAAAATATGAACATGAACTTCTCAGCCTCTCACCAGCAGTGTTGGTTGTAATGCATTCCAAAGTAACGTGTTAAAGTAACATGTGAAATGCACACTACAGAAACATGCTGTCCTGGATGCATGTTTCTTCAGCTCTTTGCAAACATCTGCACAGATAGCATGCTAATGCAAAGCTAGCCAAGAACCCAGAGTGATTTTGAAGTTGAGTGCATGCTAACCTCAGTCCAGCAGCCAGAGCCTAAGCTTCAAAAGGTAACAAAGGTAGTGATAAGTAGTCAGTTTCAGTCAGTCTGGCAGCATTATAGCCTCCATTTCTGCCTGTTTCTACCATAGAATCACTGCAGGAAACACCTGAAACTCCTTATGGGCTGATTTTTAGCTTTGCTCTGTGTTGCTCTTTTTGTTTTCATACATAGAAAAAAATGTGATTTGTGTTGCTTTGTAGAACTGTAGCATCAGGTTTATACTGATATCTGGTAATCTGTTTTTAGATCATTTTACAGAGTAACACAAAATTTATGTTTCAAGTAGTGTAACAAATTATCTTCTCTGGCAAGTAATTAACCTACTTCATTACTTTAAAAAAAAAAAAAAAAGTAGCAAGTAAAGCGTAACACTTTTTTTGAGTAATGACACCAACTCCACTCCCTGGTAATCTGAGCCTAAAATATGCATGCATATGCATGGAAATCTGCACAGCCTGTGAGAGGCATCTCAACCATGTATGACCTTCCCACAAAGAAACTCTGTCGTTTTGGAAAAATCTGACCCCTGAACATGCAGATATCACTCAACTGTAAATATTCAAACAAGGGAAAATTCCCTCTCCAGTCTTATCATATGGAAAAATCAACCTGCTTGTTTTGGTTTGCACTCCACCTCCTTCATGTTTTACTTACTTTTTTTTCTAACCTGGCATAGAGAATTGAGTCTGATTGTTTATTGAATCAAAAAGAGATTAAATGAAAATGACTGTGATAGGAGGTGTTCACATACTTGAGAGGCAGGTGGTAACTGCTAGTCATCCTTAATGCACAGCCTTACAAGAGATTATTAAAAGCTCATCAGTGATGCTTGTGAGCTGCTCATGCCAGTGATAGTCTTCTCTGGAGAAGCCTCGATTTAGCTCATTTGCAAAGAAAAACACTCCTAACTCATGTCATATCCGCAGTTTGACCGATTCACAGCTCCTGAGGGTTTCCTTAAGATAACAGCACTGGGTTCAGGCTTATTAAGGGTGGAAACTGGGCTTCTCCTACACTGGGCTTCATCTTACATCCACATGTTGGTCAGGAAAAGGCCGTCAAGCACTCAGCTCTGAAACAGGCCAGCTGTTCTCGAGCCAAAGCAGCAGAACAGGCCTGGGCTCTTGTCATGCCCTCGCAACAGCTCACTGACTCCCTTTTAGCTTCACGTTTGTGTGAAGCTCTCTGGAACAATGACTATGTATCAGGGGGAACATCAGTGTTCATAGCCAGTTCAGCTGATAAAGGGTTGTTTTATGAGACTACTGACCTCAGTCATGCATAGATTTAGATTTGAAAGAAAATAAGCAGGATTTTACCTGCCGGAATCAGGAAAAGGTCCATGCACTATTTGCAGTACTCTGTGCTTTAAATCTTTGAGTTTCAACAAGGCATGGAGACTTGTAACTTTGTAAGACTGATAGACATTTTGTGAAAATAACAACAATACTGTTTTATAGCAAAAAGCCTTCTGACTCCAGCATCGTGTCAATTGTATAGCTACGACGATGGTATCAGCTATCTTGTCTACCTCAAAAGTGTTAACCATACTTGTCAGAAATTGATCAGAAATTGAAATAATGTTTCAGTTAATACATAAATTGAAGATGCTGTCTTAGCATCTTCTAGGATTTGGATGCTAGTGGGTTAGAACCAGACTAGATTGTTCACCTCCTGGCCTGCATAATGATCTTTTAACATTGAAGAAATTCTGTAGAATTTTCCATGTAGCCTGCAATTCTCATATAACATCTTGAAGTGTTCTGCTGAAAATACAACGTCTTAACCTTTATTTTAAAATCAGTCTTTTTTGAGCCTTTCACAGTAGCAGCAGCAGTTCAGTCTAACATGGCTTTTAGGGTACAAATATCAGACTAAGCTTACAGTATTGGTTTTCTAATTGTCTATCAACCTATTTTGCAGATCTATTACCAATAATTTAGGGCACAAAGGTGGAGTTTGAGTCTAGTGACCAAAAGATGAAATTACAGCAAGAATGAGCTTCTGCCTTCAGATGGCTGAGTGTAGTCTTTGAGACAGCATGAGCAGCTCTGATATCTGGGTAAAGCCATTTGTAGTGAAGAAGGCATTTGAGGTGGTTCTGGCTTCAAATCAGGATGTCTTCAGATTGTTGGGGGGTTTTAAAAACTTTTTTTAGGCATACCTCGCTGAAATCATACCCTAAATTTGCTAAAGGGTTAATATTTCTCACCTGGCTTATGGATCATCTGAGGATTTATTAGAAAAAAAACTGGTCAATGTTGTTGTTGCTGTAGTATGTCTAGATTACACTAGATAGCATGCTACCACTGGAACTACTGACTACTGGTGCTACTCAGAAAAGATGGATGGAAAAATAATTTTAAAAACCTGTCCATGTTTACACTGAGAAGATAAAGTATTGGAACCATTGCAGGAACAATGCCTGATAGTCTAGAAACAGGACAGCGTAGGGGTGGGCACCATCTCCAAATGATTACAGAGAGAAAACACACACAGTGTCATATATGTGAATACTCCCAAACTTGAGTCATGTTCGGGCGTAAGTGTTTCTTTTTATGATGTGGCCCCTGAGAAGCCTCGAGGCTTTGGAAAACGCCTGGGACCCAAGCTCTTCCAGTTTACTATGTATGGAGTTGTACCAGCACAATTAGTTTCAGATGAACTTATTAAAAAGATTATTTTTCTTATAAAAAAGAATCAGAAGTGATGTTATTAATATGAAATGTATATAAGGCGTTCAGATCTTTTTTTTTCTTCTTTTTTTTAGATCATGTTTCTTAAATCTTTCCAATGCACAGAGAAGAAAAGGAAACCTTTTGCTTGAAGATTCAGCTGGCTGGAAAACGTCTTTTGAGGCAAACACATCCTCGCAGAGCAGGACTGATTTCTCCTCAAAAGTTGCCCAGTATCAAAATGTTGAGTGCACCAGACAGAACACATGGGCGGTTTTAAATTCTGGATCAATGTGAAGCAGTCAGTGTCTTTCCAAAGTTAATAATTTCTTTCCTTTGAGGGGGTTTTACCTTTTTTTTTTTCTCAAAATGGCAATGATAATTACCACCGTGAATGAACATGACCACCACCATTTATTTCCTGTGTTTGACGGAGCACCGATTCCATTACACAACCATTATTTAGTCTATGAATTCTGCCAATGGCAATAAAAATCGAGACGATCTCCTCCACGATGGAACTTACACCCCTCAACACATTCATTCAGAGATGAGGCTGCCAGAAAATGGCAAAACTGCAAAAAGTGTCTCTATGAGCACACACTCTCCTCTTTGAGCATATTTTCTTTAACATTTCCTCCTATCTCAAATTGATTTGTTTGAAGAGACAAGTATGCATGCCCACAAGCCCTGCATATTGTATGTGTGGTAAATTCCTTAATCTGTAAACCACAAATATCAACCACCTTGTAAATCTCTTTTAGTTCAACATGGCAAGAATTCTTTCTGTGCAGTAGAAGTTCTGCTTTTAATAGGCTATCGAGCAGATTATTATGGATATATTTAGTGCGGCATGCATGTTTTTTGGGGGGGTTACATTTTTGGATTATATGTTTCCTTTCACAGGTTGCGAATTTCCTCACTTTTAAACTGTACATGGCAAGATGTATGTGTCTCATTTTTTGCTGTGTACTGAGTCAGTACTGCACATATGCAGATCTGCATATGTGCACATCCTCATATGTACCTTGAATTACTGTCTGATATTACAAATATCAGTGGTCAGTGAATATCATCTGAGTAGTTGAGGGAGTATGTATAGAAGTTGGATCCTGTTACTACTGTTGCCTTTATCTCTTGTGAACATTGTTTTGATATGTCAGTTGCAAATTAATTCCTGCCATAACCTGAAAAGACAGATTACAGTACACGCTGAACGCAGAACAATATTAGATTTCTGTCTTGACGTCATGATGCACATGAGGCGGAAAGGTGATTAAGCGCAAGGAGCCCGAGGCAGACTTCTGGGATCAGGAATGTCAACAACTGTGGCGTGTAGTGTCAGTGAAGTACATTGTAGAAACTGGCAGATTCCACTGACTTCCACCACTGCACACATCATGCAACAGTACAAATATCCAAACGACGGTTTGTTTGATTCAAGGTACTACTTGTTTGTTAGTCATGCTATGCTAGCATGATTCCCTAGTCTGCCAGTGGAACACTCTGATATATACTCACAACCTCTTTATTAGGTGCACCTGTTCAAACATTAATTAATGCAAATATCTATTCAGCCAATCACATGGCAACAACACAATGTATTTAGCCATGTGGACATGGTCGAGGTGGCATGCTGAAATTCAAAGTGAGCATCAGAATGGGGAAGGAATGTGATTTATATGACTATCGCCCAACTACTTTGAACTGACATGAAGGTAAAACTCAAATAACCACTGATTACAGCCAAGGTATGTCATGTTTCGGCTGTGTGCAGGCAGGAGAAGGACCCAAACGCAAAACTCACGACAACAAAATTAAACTCAAAAAGCTGCTTTATTGCAGAATGGCATGGAAAACTAAACTGGGACATGGGCAAACTGAAATGCAAGGAAACACAGCCATGAGGGAGACTACGACACTGACAAAGAGAAACACAGGGCTCAAATACACAGAGGGATAACGAGGGAACAAGACACAGAAGGAGAGCACAGCTGGGAGTAATCAGGCTGGACGAGACAAGGGAAGCAAAACTAGAAACACTGACATGAGACATGGACCTTCAAAGTAAAACAGGAAACACACTGACTGAACTCTAGACATGTAAACTTAACAGCAACTGGGGAGACAGAACATAGGAACCTGAAACATGGTACAAAAACGTCACAGTAGACACAACATGGAACACAGGGAAGCCATATTACAAAGCCAAAGAACTAAACCTATGATAACCATAACTGAGACCTAGGGAAACAAGAAACAGTACAACAAAGGACTCAAAACATAATCCATAATATAAAAACACGAGATCTCTTCAAAATAAAATAGGAAACATAATGAGACGCAGACATGACAACCAGAACTTGACAACGTAAGACACAGACATGAAACACATGAAGAGCAGGGGAGACTTAACATGGGTTGGAAACACAAGGGGGAACTAATAAGCAAATGAACATAGGAGACCTAATGAGCTTAAACATACTATAAACATCAAAATGAACTAAAACTCAAAACACTGGGTCATAAGACCCAGGATCGTGACAGGGTATGCATAAGAGCATCACTGAAAACGCAGCACAAGGACCCTTGAAGCAGATGATCTTCAGCAGCAGGTGCCACTCCTGTCAGCTAAGAACAGGAGGCTACCATTTGCACTGGCTCACCAAAATTGGAAAACAAAAAATTAGAAACAGTGATGTCACAGCAAGAATCCACTGACTGGGGCCTGTCTCTTTACCTGAAGTTTGCATGTTCTCTTTGTGCCTCCTTGGGTTCTCTCGGGATAGCCTGGATTCCTTACACAGCAAAAAGACATGCACAATAAGTTATTTAGTGACTATTAGGCTAATGGGTGTGAAAGAATGTAGAAGGTTCTCTTTCACTCCGTGTTGTAGGATGTACACGGCCTTTCACCCTATGCTAGCATATACTCCAGCCCAACAGCGACTCTGAATTGACTAAGTGGAAGAAAATAGGTGGATGTAAACATGCTGAACACCTGTTTTTAATGATAAGAGCTCTATTTTACTAACCTCTAACCAATACTAATTTTCATTGATAGAACTCAATAGTTTTTAACTGTTAAATAAACATTGCAAAAGTTATGTTAAATCTGCAATAGTATTTTTTAGTCTTTTACGTGAAAAAAAAGACATTTTCACAACAAAAGGAAAATTGTGGCTACTCACAGATACAAGGTTTTCATCATATTTTACATTAGACATGTTAATTCAGTCTGTTTGTAAATTAATTATATTCATGTATTTTAAATAACAGGAAAATTCTATCAAATTAATCAAATTAAAAATTAAAACACTGCTAAATTATGGATTTTTATAGTGTGTGACCCAACAGGCCTACTTTGTGGTGCTGCGTGGGTGGTTTCCTGCTGTTCTCTCGCTGGCTAAGGTGCCACCCACTTTCTCCTATGGAGCCAATGTGCAGTTAACTCCATTCAGCAATCAGCAATGGCTATAAAAGTTGGGAAGAGGTGCTGGCCAGCCCTGCTAGGCCAACTTCAGAAGTATTGTGAGCTACCAGGAAGTAGCTGCCTTCTACTGCAAGTGAGAAGTGTTTTCGTTGGGTGATGCTCTAGTTCAGCTGTTTTTATTTCACCACCATTTAAGATTTGCTGCCTCCGTTCTCTTGTTTTTGGCTTTCATAGTTACAGAGGGTTTGCTATCTGTTGTAATAAACCTTTTCAATAGAATCTTGTTTTATTCATTGATTTGCTTGTTTTGGAAAACACAACATGACTCACTTCTATTCTCTGTCTGTCCTTTTTATAGAAATAACAATCTTGAATATTGAATTTATTATGGAGATGCAATATGAAGAGATAATATTTCTTCATGCAAATTCAAATTGGATTCGAGCAATTAGCTTGTTTCCAGAAAAGAGCACTTGCACAGGTTATGCAAGGCAATGATTTCAGCATCTGGCAGAGTGAGTGATAAACCACTGGCACTGACTGTCTCTGTCAAGATGCATGATACAAACTCCTACTGGAGCACGGAAAAACAACACACATGGCTTGCATCAGCTAGGTTCAGCAACTTCAGATCCCAAGTCTTCCTGAAAAACTGCGCAGTGGAAGTGAAAAAGTATAATTGTCTTTCTCTCTTTCTCTCTCTACCTTTGAGTAAAACAGTTAAGAGGCCATCACTGGACAAGTATGTTAGCCACTGCACCCAGATGTGATGATGTTTTTGTTTAAAGTTACTTTGAATCAAGCAATCAAGGTCAAGTGGTCAAGATCTGTGATTTAAGTCAGGAGCTTGAATCCATTCATGCCTGCCACCTCTTGAATTCGTCCTGTTTTGGGTTTTTTTTGAAAATGCTCAACTTTTTCTCAGTTTTGCTTCCACTGTTTGTTTGCTTTCCCTCTTTTTTTATAATTATTTGCCGTACTCCAACTAGTATCTTCTGTGTTCAGCAGTTCAGTCTCTTTTGTTTATGTACTCCTCTGCGTCCCTTTGTTCTCTGCCCAATTATCTGTTTACTCTGTCTAGTCAAGCATTCCAGCTGTGAGTGTTTCACTTGTGTTCTTTTGTTTCTAGTTTCTGTTTTCTTCGTGAATTTTTGTCAGCTTCCCTCTTGAATGGCCTTGAGATTTTTTTCCCCTTTGTGCTTGCCCCTTGCTCATCATCATGTGTTTGACCATAGCTTCGTAAGACCTGAATTTGGATATTTATGTTTCTCGTGTGCTTTGTTTGAATCAGTGCGTGCACACCGCATTCAGGCTCATATGACAATGAAGGAACCTGCCAAATTAATGCATGTTTTAGCCACTTGCGGTCAGCTGAAAAAAAATCAATAATAGTGGTAGCTGTTTTGAAGTTGTTATTGTAAAACATGTGAGTAAAAATTCATGTTCCCGACATCACATATCTAACCTGGAAGACTATATGTAATGGGGTGAGTTACTCAGGTTACACTCAGGAGAGCAACTGTCAGATCACAACACAGTCTGCACTAACGAGGGCAAAGCAGACAACTTACAATTAAAGGGAGAGTAAAAAGGAACTACCAACAGAAACTTTATTTTTCCCTTAATTAATTTTACTTCCCTCTGTCTTCGTTTGGGTTTTTTTTTTTTGCCCTTTTTTATTCACCCACTATGTTAACTTGGCCAGTCACGCACCAGTATGTATGCCCATTGTCCATTTCATTAGTTACACATTTCGAGTACTAAGTTGGACCCCCTTTAGCTTCTGCAACTGCTTTAATTCTTCATGGCACAGATTCAGCAAAGTGCTGAAAAGATTGCTAGAAAGATTCCAGATTTTTGTCATTATTCACATGACAGCATCACACAGTTGCTGCAGGTTTCTTGGCTACTCATTTATGATGCGATGCTGCCATAAAGGGTTGGACATGGTCAAGAACAATACTGAGGTAGGTGGTAGTGTTCAGACGCTGGTTCCCTGGTGCTAAGGGTCCGAAGTGAGAAAACCAGCATCACTAGTCTGAACTTTTGATATGAGGCGAGATAATTCCATGCTTTCATTTTGTTTACCCCAAATTCTGACTCTACTATCCAAAGATTCTAGCAAAAATTGAGATTTTTTTCAGTTTTCTTTTGTCCAATTTTGGTGAGCCAGTGTGAATTGTAGCCTCAGTTTATTGTTTTTGGCCAGCAGGACTGACACATATCGTCATCTTCTGCTGCTGTAGCCCATTTGCTTGTTCAGAGATACATTCTGCATAACTTAATTGCATTGAGCAGCTGTTTAAGTTACTATTGCCTTTCTTTCAGCTCAAAGCTGTTCTCCTCTGACCTCGGGCATCAACAAGGCATTCTGTCCTTTTCAGATCATCACCTGTAAAGCCTAGAGATGGTTATGTGTAGCGCAATACATCAGCAGCTTTTGAAATACTCAGACCAGCCCGTCTGGGGCCAATAATATTACCACATTCAAAGTGATTTAACTTGCCTTTTTTCCCGATTCTGATGCTCAGTTTGAACTTCAGCAGGTTGTCTTGATTATGACCACTGTTGGGCAAGTTATTTTAAAACAGTAACTAATTATAGTTACTAGTTACTACTTCAAAAAAGTAACTGAGTTGGTAACTGAGTTACAAGATTCTAAAAGTAATTAATTACTTGAAAAGTGACTATTGCGTTACTTAAAAAAAAAAAAAAGTTTAACCCTCTGGGGTCCAGGGTATTATTGGCCATTTTTAACTACTACTTATGTTTCCTCTATATTTCACCTTTAAAAACTGTTTGTTTGCTTTGTTTGGTATCATTCTTTTCAGCACAACCTCACATGTCTGAATTTACAGTTATGTTTTCATTTTGACATACTGTATTTACACAATTGATCTAAAATTAGACAAAAAACTTAAAATCCGAGTAGAAAAAGTTATTTTTACTGTAACAACCACAAACATTAATTAACCAACCACATAACAATCAGCTGTTCTGCATTCAATAAGATGCCACAAAAAATTATTTGTGCCACTCCAAAAAAATAATTTCTGTCCACTATAAAGGAGAACATCAGAGCCTGATACCTGCAGCTCTGACAGCAGCAGGTGTATCACTCCTGTTCTCTACCCGGAGACAGCAGTCACCTCATTGTTCTTACACACAACACAAAACTATCCACAACACTACACATTAACTACACACTCCAAACACGCTAAACGTCACAAATCTCTCACATCTCAAAACTCGCTCTCTCTCTTTTTCTGCTCTCTCTCTCTCTCTCTCTCTCTCACACACACACACACACACTCCTAAAACTCCCCCCCTTTCCTAAACATCCAAATGTCATGTTGCCATATCGTTTTTGATTGGTTGACATGGTGCATTTTTCCACCAACACGAAAGGGGTGGTTTTTTTTGTTTAGTTTTTTCTTTTTTTTTTGGTCATAAGCAGAGAGTGCTTGCTAGCTCTGTCCTTAGACAGTAAACGTGACGAAACAATTCAGGAAAAAACACCACGTATATATTGTTTATCATGGCTCTGGTTTTACACGGCCTATCAACACAATTTAAAAACTGGTAAATATCACCTTGTTGGTTTGTCATCTTGAAGGAGTCATGTGATTGGCTTACCACGACTACTTTATTCTTCCTCAGTCAAACAGCAGCACTCATGCAATTGTTTTGCCCCCCTAGCTGCAAAAAAGTGCCAAAAAGTGATCGTCACGCAGAAACTGATTGTCTGCTAGAAAGTGATTGCCGCCCGTGGGAGTGTGCGCAGGTGCTTAAAGCTAGCGCCCAGATTACCAGGGGTGCACGTAAGTGGTCCGCAGGTGCGCAGGCGCTGTCAAAATAAAAGACGCGCACCAGATAAGAAGTTGCAACGCACGTTTCTTTAGGAGGACAGACATTTGTTTAGAACTCTTAAAGATGTTGAAGAAGCAAGCTCCTTTAAGCAATTACTTTGGTGTTCCTCCACCTCCAAAGAAATGTCAGGAGTCCGAACAGCAAAAGAAGCGCGTATTCTCAGAAAAGTGGTTGCAGGAGGTGAGCTGGCTTCATACAAATGCCAGCTCACTTTTCCCACTTTTCCAAGTGGGATGCGCACCTGTGGACCACTTATGTGCACCCCTGCAGATTACTTACAGCTACTTCCGTGCAACTGATATAAGGTGCGGTAAACTGAACACAGCTTCAGCCGTCTGTTTGTTGAAAAATAGTAACGCGACCACACCGCATTTTCTTGTTAGTAACGGTAACGGCGTTGTAACGATAGAAATAGTAATTAGTTAGATTACTCGTTACTGAAAAAAGTAACACCGTTAGTATCGCCGTTACTTGTAACGCCGTTATTCCCATCACTGAACATGACTACATGTGATGACTTGCTGCCATGACTTGGTTAGTCTGGCTGATTGGATATTTGCATTAACAGTTAAACACGTGTACCTAATATAGTTGCTGGTGAGTACCACCTGTTGTTCCATTCCAGCCTCCCTTTGATATTTATTCTTAATTCCTCCACGTATGACCTCAGGCTGTACCTTCTCTTTTTTTTTTCTTTTTGTGTGTGTTTATTTTTGTATTCTGTATGTTAATCCTGATACATTTTGGGGTTTTGGGACTGGTTTTCTGATCAATTTCTGGTCAAGTTAATAAAGAAATACTAGAACCTGGATGCTGAGGTACGGAGTATCTGGCTCTGCATGTCACTAAACAATCTGAACACGAGCAAAGACCACAGTCAGACCTCTCCTCTTCGATTTCACCTTAAAACAAAACGGCATGCTGATTTTGTATAATTCTTTCAGGTTTCTGTATCCGCAAATCACGCGCTTGACTGATTATTTCTTCCTTGTTTATTGTAACTGTTGGTTTAGCTGTGAGGCCCGCAGATCTTTCTCCCTGTTGGTTATATATCTGTTTATGACCACATCTGTGAAGTCAGTTCTGTATGCAGGCTATTTACAGTGTAAACAAAAGGGTTCCGGTGTAAATAGAGGAATTAGATATGCCTCATAGTAAAAAACCTGGTGGTCATAAACCATGAGCATCTCAGAGTTCCAGTTTTGGAAGTCATCTGTTGTTGTTATCAGTACCAATACTACAATTTTTTAACCAATGTGAAGAACTGAAGAGGAATGTCACCAGTCTCCTTATTGAGCATCATGTGAGGTGAACAAAGGCAGAAACACACAGGCTTCGACTTAACTCCCTGACGATATAAGCATGTTTTTACTGTTTTGTTTTCACTTGAGCTTTTAGCATGAAGAAGCTGTTGAATGAGTTTTTGATGACAGCGGCAGTGCGCACACATACACACACACACTTTGGAGGGAGCCTTTTAGTGATTTTAGCAAGTTATTTAAGTTTAGGCTTTTGTGTGAATGCATGAATCTGTGTCTGTATCTCATTGTACAACTGTATAGTGACAATAAAGGTATTCTATTCGAACACTGAATCTCCTCAGATTTTATGATTTGATGATGATGAGGGGTAGATGTTGTCCAGGCAATGAGAGAAAGCCATGCTGTTAAGAGAAGGTTAGTGGTTTTCAACAGCGACAAGTGTGGTTTTTTTTCTTGAAAGAAAATCACAAATCACAACAGTCGCCTCAAGGTGCTTCATATTGTAAGGTAGACCTACAGTAATAGATACAGAGAAAAACCCAACAATCATATGACCCCCTATGAGCAAGCACTTTGGTGACAATAGGGAGGAAAAACTCCCTTTTAACAGGAAGAAACCGGCAGAACTAGGCTCAGGGAGGGGTGGCCATCTGCTGCGACCGGTTGGGGTGAGAGAAGGAAAACAGGATAAAGACATGCTGTGGAAAAGAGACAGAGAAAAATAAAAAGTATGATTCAATGCAAAGAGGTCTATTAACACATAGTGAGTGAAAAAGGATGAAGTATGCTAAATTACCCAAGAACTGGACAGGAAATCTGTGACAACAGGCCTGATGGGGTGATGAATCTACATTAGACATTTCTGGTTCAAATCATTGTCAGTATGTACAGAGGACGTCATAAGAGAGGTACAGCTGTGAGTGGCTACAGCCATCTGTAAAGTACTGTGGAGGCTCTGTCATGGATTGGGCTGCATTTCAGTCAGTGGCATTGGAGATCTTGTCAAAATTGATGAATTATAAACAATGTAAAGTACCACCATGATCCACCACGCATTTTTCAGCATGACAACGATTTCAAACACACTGCCAATAAAAGCACACCTGGATAGAAAAAGACACAGTGGAGCACTATCAGTCATGGATTGGCCTCCCCAGAGTAAACCTCAAGATTATTGAAGCAGTGTGGGATTATCTTGACAAAGAACAGAACAAAATGCAGAAACATCCAAAGAGAAACTTTAAATTTCCTTCAAGAAGCCTGGAGAACTATTCCTAATGTCTGTCTGTGTAGGTTCTCAGTCAACCATGTCATGGTACCCTTAGGAGCTTGAATAAAGAAGGCAACCAGACTTCAGGCCACCAAAACTTTGAAAAAACCTCTTGGGTGAGACATCTTCACAAACTTGTGTTTTTCTTTCTTTTTTCAAACTCTTATTTCTAAAGACTACTTAAAGAAAAAACAAGAAAGCTGAGCATTCAGGCTAAGCTGAAGAAAAAGGGTGGACATACCAAGTGTTGACTTTCAGACTTGTTAGAATTGTACAGACTCTGATTTTACCTTAGGTACTGTATTTCCAATGTGCTTGCATGTTCCAATATACTGCTGTGCTTATTTTGCATCTTCCCAGAAAATATCAAGAAAATAGATCCAACTCAGACTTTTTCGGAGAACTGTACATTAAATATACTATAATGTCACCTAAAATATCAAACTACTGAATTTCAGTTCACTGAATAGCAAGCCACCAGCTTCTCCTGACCTCTTTTGTGAAGTACACATTCAGACAAAACCAGCAGCAGTGTGTAGCTGTCATTGAAGCAGACCCCTGAGTAACATCTCTCTCACACACCTCTGCAGGCAGACCTGCCTCCACAGCTTTCCACCAAAACAACACGGTCTAGCCTCATCCATCACTGTGACACTGAGTGTTCTTTTGACTGCACAGAATGTCCTTTCCTCACAGTTTGCGGGTAGTGTCAAGGGAATAATGGCTATTTATGATGCATTTATGTACAATACGATAGGATGTTGTCAGGGGCCCCAGCTTTCAAGGTTCAGTTGTAAACTGACAGTTTTGAAGGGCTTCAGGAACTAAATACCTGTCTGAAAGCTTTTATTGTTCAGCACAAAAATATGCTTCTGCTACCACGAATCATGCATCATATTCTCAGCAAGTATTAGCAAAGGAGCCCCTGAGATTTTATCATCACATCTCTGTGGTTCTTGACCTTGGAAGGGCTTCCTACAACAAAATGTAACATCTTGAGTGTAATGAATGCAATTTCCCTCGTCCTCCCGCGCTGTTTTGCAGGGTTGATATGGTGTTATGCATGTTAAGAAACTCGCAGCCCTCCCACACAACCATCTGCTATCACGCTGTGTGTTGGAAAGTATTTATCACGCACTTTTGCAATCAGATTCCTCTGATCCGGCAGAAGTTTGTTCTGATAACTTTTCTTTTAGCAGACTGTGAAAGTTGTAAACTACAACAGGGAAAACAGCAAAATCCCTTTTACATCCTGCTTTCGTATCGGTTCAGAATTCAAGGACTGACGCTCAAATGGGCATTATGATGCTGCAGCATGCATGATAACAACCCCCCACCCCCCATCCCTCTGATCTGCTGTAAGAGGATCTGCGGGCCTGGATATGGCATGGCAACTGTACAAGGCACCAAGCTTCCAAGCACACCGTATCTGTTTGCTTTGGATACTGGTGTTGTTGCAAACCTCCCGCAAGAGGATAATATTTCTTTGTAATTAATAGCAGCCTGTTCTGTCTTTTGGCAGAGGAAGGAAGCTGGTTTGCAAACAGAGAGAGACGGAAACTTTGCTTCTTTGCCGGTTGTGGTTGATTTGGATCAGCTGGATGGAAGAGCTTCTCTCGACTGCAAGAACTGGTTGTGAAGATTTGTCCTGCTGGAATACCCTTGTGCAAAAGACCGATCTGCAATCTCACTTACCTGTAGGGAAACATAATGAATTCCAGTAATCCTTTGGAAACCAGCTCTCAATTTTACTAAACTGTTATACAGAGTGTCCAGATCCTGGCAGCTAAAAGGCCTTAAAAGTAAAGCCCAATTTGATTCATGTGGTTAATTGAAGAAAGTCTCTGTGAAAAAAGAATTCTGATTTAGGCTTGAAGAGTGTTAAGAATGGAAAATGACTCTTGCATACGTGTCTGCAGTCTTATCTAATGTCATCGGGTTCACAGACTTGGCTTGAGTGCAACATAAATTGGCATCAAGAAGCCGTAGATGCAGCCTAATCTCTGTGAAATGCCATAATCCTGGAAGGCTTTAAGGCTCTCGACTTGCAAATACACTAAAACAAAAAGATTCAAGTTTAGCCCTAAATGCCTACATCTCACAAGCATTTGCAGGCTCATTTGAAGCTGTTTCATACATTTTATCAATGTATGGCTTTACTAGTGCAGCATACAGATTTAAACCTATTTAAAGCTTACATGTAACTCCTTTACGCAACACAAAGCTATCAACCTGCAGATGACACACATCCGGCTTCGGCAAAAAACAAGAGCAGCTCTGTGTGTGCAGCAAGGAAAAAGGCACATCCCTCTGACACATTTCTATCAACTCCAGAGTGTGATTGTAAGAAGCTCGTCTCGGCCAAGAAGAGTGACTCAGGCTGCTCTCATGACATGTCATTAAATCACGGCTGTAGAGGGTATTAAGACGTGTCAGTGACAGCTTAGTGAAAGGTTTGTTTAGCATTGTTTTTCTTTTCAGACGAGTGAAGCATGCTGTAGGTCAGCACTTGACTGAGGAAGAAAAACAAAAAGAGGTTGACCAGAGAAATTTACGACTTAAAAGTGCACAAGAAGAAAGTGTGAAACCGTGTGTCCCTGTTGTTAAATCCACAAAAAAGATCAGAAATCGTTTTATCAGTTCGTTTAAGACATTAACACCACTAAAGAGTTCTCATCAGCTTATGCCTAACAATGTCATGTAACACTAGCACTAGTAGATTGTAAACACCATTTACAAACAATGCCATATACTCATCTATATGGCGCACAAAACACAACAGAAGTAGAAAAATCTCAACATACGTTTAATAAAACTCAACAGAACTAAAAAGAAAACGGCTCACAAAACAAAACAGAAGTGATTTAGGACAGACAAAAATGTGAATTAACAGCTGCAGAAGTGACTAATAGCAAGCATCTATCTACAGTATTACATAAAGTTTTTCTCCTTCGCAACTTTGATGAATCCTGCCCTTCTTTTCAGCGTGTCCCGGTGCAGTCCACAGCTGTTTCGCTACGTTATTGTCTCCCCTAAATCACTTCCATTCTGTTTTGTGAGCTTTTTCAGCAATTTCTTATTTTCTGGTGTTTTCTTAGGTTGCACAGCATTGTGATCTCTCAGAGCCAACATACATCTGTTATCTGTTATCTGTTACATCTGATTTTAGAGATAAAATGGTTTTATTGCACCTTCACATCTGTACAAATCTTTGCATCATTCTAAAATTGATGCAAAAATTCAACCAAACCTTAACACAGAATCATCAGGGCCCCACTCTTTCACTCCATTCATTGTACCTGCACGATGACTGTGACTAAAACTTGTAGCAAAGAACTTTGAGAACTCTCTCTATTTTGCACACAACGCTTCGAGAGATAATTTTTCAACTACATGTTCAAGATATGGGCAGCACGGTGGCAAGGTGGTTAGCACTGTTGCCGCACAGCAAGAAGGTCCTGAGTTCAATTCCACCATCAGGCCGGGGTCTTTCTGTGTGGAGTTTGCATGTTCTCCCCGTGTTTGCGTGGGTTCCCTCCGGGTACTCCAGCTTCGTCCCACAGTCCAAAGACATGCAGCTTGTGGGGATAGGTTAATTGGATAATCCAAATTGCCACTAGGTGTGAATGTGAGTGCGAATGGTTGTCTGTCTCTGTGTGTTAGCCCTGCGACAGACTGGCGACCTGTCCAGGGTGTACCCTGCCTCTCGCCCCATGACAGCTGGGATAGGCCCCAGTCCCCCCCGTGACCCTGAAAAGGATAAGTGAATGGATGGATGGATGTTCAAGATAGATTTGGCAAGATTCTGCAGTCACCTTTCTTGAAAGTGTGCTCTTTAAGATGTTCATTTAAAGAAATTCATTCCCTTCTTATTCATCTCTTTCTGTCTAGATAATATAACTCCCTCATTCAAGTCTAACAAAGTCTGTTACAGTATCATGTATCCTGGAATAGACATGGCTTTGGCAGCAGCTCATAGAGCAGACATGAGAACAAGAGTTTCAGTCCTGATGATTTTTGGAAGCGGGTGCAGTGCACATATCTGATACTTGACGGTGCAGGGCGACAGTGTTCATCATGCACATTTCCATGATTCTCATCAGTGTACTATCTCAATACCTTGGAGCCCAAAATGTTGAGCTGACAAGCTCAGCACCTCTGATAGAAATCTGCAACGCTCACAGAAAACGTTTTTTTTCCCTCTTGCCAATTGCCATGCTGGTCTCCTTGGCCGCTCACCTTGACATTATGTGCATGATTCCTAAGGACACTGGCAAAAGCAGGATTTCTTGTATCGCTGACATGACTTACCTGACGCAAACTGTGCCAGGGTTGTAAAGTAAACCACTGGATTGTGCTCCACACATAATTATACACAAGTCAACATTGCTGGAGATAATTTACCTCGGAGGGTGTAAAACAAGTGTACCAGTGTTTATGAAAGCCCGCACTCACAGGAGAGCTGATAGAACATTGCTGAGTTTGAAAGACTGCAAAAATTATCTTATATCAAGCCTTAAAAAGCGTGAAACTACACAGAAAAATAATGGTTTTCTAAGAAATCGTTTTGCTGTTTTCTCAGTTTTGTGTGTATGCAGGATTAAAAAAAACAACAAAAAACGTTTATGTAAGAGGTAAATTGTGCGTCAAAGCAAAATCAGGGCTTCATTTCACATCTGCCCCAAAGCATGCGGCGCATTTTTTCCTTTGACTCAAACTTAAGACTACGCCGCCTATATAATATTATACTATAGTCAAAGTAGATTAAATGAAGGGTGTTGCTTTATGAGCGTTCTAATCTGACATATTTACTGCTTGATTGAAGGTTGCAGTTAGGTGTGTTGCCATTCCCGCGTCAGCAAGTTTCAAAGGGTGATTCAACTATTTTGAATTTTTCGCAATTACCCAGGCCTAATTGAGACAGGAATCAACCTGATTAACCTGATTACACAGTTGCTTTATTGCCCCAGTTTGAAGACACAAAGTCCTGCATTGTGAAGACACAGCCTCGGGTTATTTATGTTTTTATTGGTGCAAAAACTGAGACTCTGAGGAGGTAGAACACAGGATATGAAGCACACAAGGAGATTGTCCAAGGCGCTTTAGTTGTTTTTAGTTGAAGAGACAAACAGACAGTTATTATAAGTCCAAGTAAGATTATGTGAGTGTAATCTAAATTCACCAATATGGTATTTTACAATTTTATACATGGGAACATGTACAAAACAGACGCTGGGCAGCATAGCAAAGTCCAAGTAAAATGCAACCAGTTACTGGTACACTAGATGTAACCTAGCATTGACCATGACCAGCCTTTCCCCAGTATCTGATTTACAAATGAATTAGCACATTACATGTAAAGCTTACACCTGAACTCTTGATCCAACACAGAATGGATCCATGCGTTCATGTTGTTTAAATCAGATTCAACCAAATATTTCAGCGGAAATCGAGTTCTCCATAATGAGATATATATATATATATATATATATATATATATATATATATACATATATATACTAGGGGTGCAACGATACACAAAATTCACGGTTCGGTTCGGTTCGATACTTTGGTGTCACGGTTCGATATTTTTTCGATACAAAAAAAATGTTCATGCCTTTTTAATTTGTCATTTATTAAAATTATAAATATATATTTTAACTCAAAAGTACAGTTTTTAAATTTAACCCTAACCCTTGTGCGTGTTTTTTATTTTGACAGCGAATGCGCACCTGCGGACCACTTATGTGCAGCCCTGGTTATTTAGCTCGTCATATTGCAGCCACAGAAATTATTTTGTCCATGAAACCATAAAGCTGCACTTTCTTTTTGCCTTATAGTCTGATTTGTCATAACTTCTCCGTTTTGTGGTAAGCTTTTCTTTGGCTGTCACTTCTTCACCCTGACCTGTCTTATTTGGCTCAGCAGAACTAAAATATATATCGTGCTGCTTTTACACACGCACTCACATAAGCTCAGCGATTCTCTGCGCGATCAACCTCTCACATGTTTAAGCTTGCTGCGGGAGATTTCACTTGTCATGTTTGCATAGTAAGCTAACGATTAATAAGACGATGTCAGAGGAATTGGTGCACAAATTATCATCACTCACAGATCAGTGCTGTCGCTCTCTATACACAGTTCGCATGATTGCAAAGTGAAAGCAAAAAAACAAGCGCAAATTCAAACGCGATTTCAATATGTCACATATTGACAGTGGCTCACCAATGCCAATGACATAATTACCCAGCTACATTTCTGAAAGAATGCAAAAGCATTGACATATATTTTTCCTTCCTACAATAGCCCGACGGGCAGGGCAGAGAGAGATTTTGGTAGCCCGACTGAAAAAATCGCTAGCCCCGGGACGTCGGGCTAGCGATATTGCAAGCCCTGTATCTGATTGAGGAATCACTCATCTTTGGAAAAGAGAGTTTATTACAGAGAAATGTCTCTTTCCAAAATAAAAGCTATACTATCCGCTTCTTCTGGGCTATATTCTCAGCAGCATAAGGAGAATCATGTGCTAACAGCTGTCTAAATGACTCGGCTAAAGTTAGTAGCATGCTTGTTGTTTTTGTCTTTGCACTAGGATGATGTCGGCATAAATGTGCAGTCATATTCGTTGTGTTCCCACTAGTGCTTTCAGGTTGATCTCGTTGAAATGACCTTAACGCCACAACACGGCAAATCTCCGTTAACGAGCTACCGCCGATCGCCCCGTGCATGGGGCTAGACGGCCAACACGTTAACGAGCTAACTGCGCTAACACACTAGTTCCCACCCATGTAATTGAGCATTGCATGGCACATCCAACATACTGTTTTACTTTAGTCCATGACTCGCTTACCTTCAGGGTCATACGTCACATGAAAACCAAAATAATTCCAAACGCCAGATCTGAATGTTGCAAGGAGAGCTTAACTTCTGTCTTGCTAGCTTGCCCTGCGCTCTTCCTTCTGACTATGCTGTCTGTGTTGAGCGCTCAGTGGATCTGCGCTCGACAGTGCAGCCTAGGCGGAGTAGTCGAACACAGATTCACTGAGCGCTCAACACAGACAGCATCGTCAGAAGGAAAGTTGATAAAATAAATTACAAATGTTGCATTGTTCGATACATATGCGTACCGAACCGAAAGCACTGTATCGAACGGTTCAATATCGATACGAATATCGTTGCACCCCTAATATATACATATATAGATAGATAGATAGATAGATAGATAGATAGATAGATAGATAGATAGATAGATAGATAGATAGATAGATAGATGGGGAGAGAGAGAGAGAGACTTTAATTGATTGATTTCAATAATTACTGAAACTTGGACTATGTTTTAATTTACATTCCTCCAATACAGCAAATCGATGTTGCAGTTGCATGTTGCTCATTGCAATTTAGTATTGGCCCCACAGCTATGGATGACTGCTTTATCAGTGTGCCACTCTACAGACTTATTTGTTTCTGCAAACAAGCCATCTTAAAATGAAGAGGTCATCTGGAGGAAGCACTTCGTTATGTGCACACACTGACTCAAATGAAGTACAAAACGTGAGCAACACCAGAAGGAGTTAGCCTGGGCTCGCCAAATCACACTGACCATGAAAACCACAGCGGGACTTATTCTGGGAAAGACCCTTTGCTAAAACGTAACCATCACTCATTGCGTTGTACATGGACGCCTGTGGGAAAGGCCAGCGTGACCGCAGCTTCAAACTGTGCAGGCCCACAACAAGGGCTAAAACCTCAGCGCTGTAAATCAAAACAGTTCCTCGGAGAGCATCTTCCAGCCAAACTCATCCATATTTTCCTGGGAGAACTTCTGCATACCAAACTGCAGACAAATAGAACCCGCAAATTCTGAGAAAGCATTTTCATTTCAATAATGATTCTAACAAGGGGTCCAAAAATCATTTTATTCCAAGAAATGTTTTTATATTTTCTGATTAAACAGGTGCTAGGGCGGAATTGCAGAGCATTGTGACCCAGCCCTGAATTTAGCTGTAAATTACACTGATAAGAATGTGCACTTTCAGAGAAAACACATTAGATTTAGGAGTTTTTCATCGCGGGATACTGGAAACGCAGAAATTCCTAAAGAGAGTTTGGTATAAATTCTCTTATGGCATGTCAGCATTGGTTGTTGTGAGCCAAATCCAAGTTACCTCCCTCTGAGTGAAAGACAACCTGACACAATTTGTCTTCGCTGCAAGCCGTTTAGATGCAGCTCGTGTTACAAAAGAAACAATCTTCCGCCAGATCTGAATATTCGGGTTCCATGAATTCACAAAAAAAAAAAAAAAAGGCACTTGTTCTTTAAGCAGAGTTGCCAGGGCACAGGAGAACCAAAGCTTTTCCAACATCTGGATCCAATGAGCTTCCTTTGTCCCATCCACAGTTGCCAGGGCCACACAGATGTGCTGACAGGGTTTTACCCAATCTTCCATCTCACGTACTGCTTTCTATAATCCTCCCTCACCAAACCCTGCAGCCTACGGAGCTCTTTAAACGTCTCACTTGTGCTTGTTTTTCCACCTTTTGCCTTGCTCTATAGTTCTCCATGCAGATCACAGCACCCTGCCGATTTTGCGGCTTACATTTCCCAAACACACTCTATATGCGACATGTAATTTGGCATTGGCAACTGTAATTGCCGTGTCATGGGGGCAAAGATGTGCACTGTCATCTTAACAAGTTTGTGAATCAGAGAAACCGCAGCCAGACTCATTACGGTAAAAGGCAGAAAAAAATATGGATTGGCAGAAGAATTGTTTTCCTTTTATCGTTACTGTAGGCTGTAAACAGCACTTTATGCTGTTTTTTCTTCAGTCCAGATACTGTCACCAATGCTGCATAGCCATTGATGTGGTGTGGCTCAGGTTTTGCTGGGAATTTCATTCAGTGATGCTTGAACTTCTGTAGGTAACACTGAGCTTAATCACCGCTCAAGGTACTTGCCCATTAATTAAAAACAGCCGCTGCTAAACACTTCCTGGTCAACAGGAAGAGATAAGAAGAGACTAAATAATGTTTCATCTGTTTGTCATCAAAGAGCCATGAGGGATATTGAAGGTATAAAGTATATCTGGATTACTGTGGCATATAAACAGAGTTCTGCATCCATCAGCTCAACCTGTACTTCATCTTCAATCCACTCAAATGCACTTGCATTTCTTGGAAATTTAGCCCTTGTGTATCTAACTCTGACTCTTTTAATTCTTCTGGGAAATGATTCTGGATTACAAGCTGCCTCAGCACATTTGCAGCTGTTTACTCGGTTTTGTCGCTTACAGTAAGCTCTGACTGTGTGGTGTGGCATGCATAAGTCACGGATATTAGTCATCTTTCAAGCCACAGTCAGCTCCATACAGATTAACACCAGCAGAAGCTTTTTAGTCTTGCATTGATTATAGATGGGTTTCATACATAGGGGATTTTCACTTAAATGCATCCAAAAAGTTTGTATGTATATTTGTTTTACACTGCATATTTTTCATCTTTTCATTGGTAAAGATGTTTGAACAACAACAATTAGTAATTAACTAATTAACCCTACCAATTCCTGCTGTCAATTTCACGGATTATCGTGTGCTCCTTGTTCAGTTTCACAATTTGACTGTGAAAGTTCAAAATATTTATAAATTGTATGTTTGGTTCAAGTTTGGCATCTTGGGTTTTTCTGAAGCCAAAAGTGACAATATTTAGTCAAGAAACTGAGTGCTAAGTTTTTTGGTAATGCTAGCTGCCCTGGCTTTATCCACTGACTATATACGCACACAGGACAGACACATATACCTGCTAAATCCAAACAAATATTAACACACAAATGCTAGAATTGTACATGCCTAGTAGATAGCTGTCAAACAATCATGTGTTAAAGCAGCCAGCCTCCTAATGATAATACTGCAAAGTGTAGACTTAAATAAATTTAATCAAGTAAATAATATGAATAAAAATTCTCCTGAAGTTGTTTTTGAGCTAGATGGACACTAGCTATAGTGACAAAAAACAACTGTGCTGTCACATTAGATATTTTAACATGAGTAGCTAAGGACATGAGACAATAACAGATCCTCTTGTTAAAATGGCCAACTTTACAGGATTAGAAAGCATATTTAGAGATTGGTGCAAAAACTAATTTGGGCTTGCTGTGTCTCATGAGTTTTTGCTTCAGTTTTTGCTGTTTTATAAGTTTATCATTTGGCACTAATTAGTCAATATGAGTCTGTAGGTTGGATCCCTGCATCCCATCTAGCTAACCAAGTTTGCTAGCATTACCTTCTAACTGAGCATGCAACCCTTTCATCCATATACGCCATGTAAGCTAAAAACAAACATGGAAGCAGCCAAAACACTACCAAAAGTCCAAAAGCATTAGATGACAGTAAATACATCTGCCTTATTTACTGTCTATGGATTCGAGAGAAAAAAATCATCCAGGTCCAATAATTTTTTAATGTTAATATGACTGTATATAACAGATGAAAGTTGCTTCCAGAGCTAAAAAAAAAAAAAAAAAAAAGAAAAGAAAGCCAATCTGGAATTGCCTTAAATTGGCATTCTTTCTAATGGCCAGCAGGGTGTAACTCTGATTGCAAAAAAGACTTCCAGTTCTAATCTGTGAGACTTCATTAAACACTTTCCTTAGGACTTCATGAGCTCAGCTAATAATTCCATATCATTCTGAATCCAACAAAAAGTTCATTCTTTGAATTGATGTTCTCATTTGAGTCTCAAAAGAGGACAAACCAGGGGGCGAGCATGCAGTGACCTTTAGTTTCACATGTTTGTAATGTTGTGTTTCAAAACTGCTAAGCTTTAGGCTTTGCAAATAAACTTCATTGGTGCTTGTATAACGACACAGAATGGCACATCTTCTTTGTACAGTCTGTGGTTAATACATTTATGTAAAAATGATTGACTTGATGTCAGTCTATGCTTTGGCACCACAAAATATCTTACAGTGCAGACTCTGAAAGTATCACTTTCACAAAGATTCTTTGGCATATTTGTTTCTCCCTGGGGATAGAAAGAAATCAGACACTTAGCCATAGATTGTATCGCCTCTCCAAACTATTTTGTGCTGAGGTTGCTTCTTTTCTCTGCTTTTGATCATTTCCTTTCTTCAGACATCGCTCAAGCTGGCTCAAGATCCATTGTCTAATGCAGAACAAGTGCATGCAGTGTCTTTTAACAGATAATAAACTAGGTCAGACTATGAAAGCCAAACTGCAGACAGAAGACGAACAATGGTAAAGAAACCTTTCAAAGTTTTCGGGAATCCACGGAGATCCCTGTCATAGACTACCCCCACACCCTCTCACCCCCCAGGTCTGCAGTGGCAAATTTTACACATTGTAGTTCAGATTTGTCCCTTTTGCTCAACAATCAGTGACAGAGCCTGTCACTGTAAACATCATTATCATTAGCAATGGCTGTTCAGCTATGACATAATTTGTCACAGTGATTTAGCATCGATGTTACAGACCTGGAAGTTAGTTTTAGTAACTGCTCTAATCTTTTTCACAAGACAACCAAAGCTGATGATGTCACAGGGAAGTGACACATTTATAACAAAAACATTACTGAATGCAAAATAAATATGCTAAGCTCAGTGCAAGGATGTTTTGATGCTCTAAAATCTTCTTCCATTGGGAAATAAAAGTCTGAGAAATGAAGACATAAAAAAGCAAAAGTGAGTGGTGGAGGTTCTGAGGCCCAGGCTGTAGTGGGCGGTTGTTCTGCCATGAGTTTCTTAAGAGTATGACATGTACATACATCTCTTTCTCTACTGCACACATGACCTATTTTTCTCTCTTACTGCTGTTATAGGAGTTGGATGCAAACCAGCACTGCAGAGTTGGGAGTGTCCAAGCATGTGGAGGGTGACATCATTTGGCTGGAGGTTGTGTTTTTAATGCACACTACCTTTCTGTTCCTGACTGTGATTCAAGCGAGCATCTCCTCAGGTTATGACACATTCCCTTGATTCACAGAAACTGAGACTACAAGTTTAAATCAAACAAATTATTAAAATTAGTTTCCAATGTTGGAAATTTTTTTCTCAGGGAAGTCAAAGTACTGGTGCAGTTATAGCAGCCAGTTCAGACAACAGAGCAGCAGGAAATGAATCGTTACTTCCACACAAAATGACATGATCTGGACTCACAGAGACTTGAACTAAACTAAATGCATTTGAGGTCAAACATATTTATTGCTATAGGTTGGCCTAAAATCAAAGACAAAGTAGAAATAAGGCTAAACTTCGAGTTTAGATAAAATAATGGCAACCTGGAATAATTTGCATCAGCTTATAGGGAAATAAGTTTCATTTTTTTTGTCTAGTAGCCTCTGGAAACGTGCATGACAATACCAAACTCTATCAAAAGAGGGTCAAAGTCAACTCTTGACCTCAAAAATGGCAGGGCCGCAAGTTTGAGACCCCTGATTTAAAGGATCATCAAAATATAAGGCAATTTGGCAGTACAATATTATAGTAAAAAAATAACAAAAATTTTGTGTCTGCTGTCACTCCTGTACATCTTCTTCAGTTTGTGTTCCTTGTGTTCCCATGTTAGTGTGTGGCTTCTTGTTAACCTTGCTATTCATGCTGTTTGTACTTACCTCATTCTCCTGTCTCCTAGTCAGTTCACGGAAGCCATCTTGCAACCTCGCCATAGCCTTGCTCACCTAGACGCTGGTCTCCTTCATCCTGCTGCTGCCGGTAAAATCCTCTCAGTTACTACCACTCTCACCTGCCTGCCTACCTGTCCAACTGCTGGGAACCTTGGACTCACCCAGACCTCAGTTTCTCGCCTTCCCCTCCTGCTTCTCCACCTGCGAACGATGCCCTTGACCTGCCATAGTTTCCCCCATCAAGTTCCTGCAACGAGCCATCATAGTGTCCCATCACATGTTATTTGTCACTTCCCTCTTAGCTCTGAGTCTCATATTTGTCTTTCAAACATTTGTTTCGGTTTCTCACTATGGGGAACACTCTCTCAGCGTTGTCCTCAGAAGCCTCTATATCATTACTCCAGCCAGCATTGGCTGGCAGTCGTAATGCTTGCGTCAGAGAGGGACCACCCTCCTCCCTATAAATGGTTGTGACGCAGCGTCACCGGTCATTCAATTTCCTCTTCTCACTTCTTAGAAACCTCATCTCTCCTGACTGTCAACGTGAGTGCTAGCTTAACTGTCCACATGAGCAAGCTAACACCTTGGTCGCTAGCATGGCTATTGGTTTCCAGTCGCCTGCTCTTCACCACAGAGTGGAGAGTGTGTTAGCTGGCACCACGCACCTAGCACAACAGCTAGCTGACCAAGCTAACTGTCTTTGCTTCACATGGTCACCAAGCCAAGTAGCACAAGCGCTAGTCACCACACTAGCTAGGTCATACTAGCTCACCATAGCTAACTGACCGATTTAAAAAAAAAAAAAAAAATCAGCATTAGCTGTCCAGCCATTCCAAGCTACCTACACCAAGCTTCCTTAATATGGCAGACTGCAAACCAATGCCCAGAATTTGCCCATGCAGTTGCAAAATTTCAGCTTCAGATACACATGATGCTTGTGTGATGGGCCTCGGGCTGAAACACACCCATGCGGCTATTTCCACACTGGATTCATGTGAACCCGGTGTGCGAAGGCTTTACCCTGAAAAGCCTTCGTCGAAGGCTAGCCTGTCAGCCACACCAGGCACCAGCTGGGGCGAGATGGATATCGTCCTCCTGTTGGTGGACGATGCCGAGGTCAGCTGCGAAGCCTTGAGGCGAAGCTGCCTGATTCCCTCGAGGCTAATGACGAGCTACTCAGCGAATCCTCTGAGGGAGCGTCGGAACATCACGTTTCGGACAAGGATGATGACGTTTTCTTTGCCCCCTCTGCTTGGAATTCTGCGACACAAGGATAACCCTGGGACACAGTCCCGCAGCATGGAGCTATTTGAGATTGCAAAACGGGCAGCTGAAAAGCTGGCAATCCCATGGACCACGGTGACAACGGAGACCTCCACCTCACGATACCAGGGTAAAAGGCTCCCCAAAGCAAAGTGCTTGCTACTAAGCAGGTACTGCCGCTTTTCTCCGAATGCGTGGACGAGGTCACACGCTGCTGGGCAAAGCCATTTTTGTCACCCAACCCCGTGCAGGAAGCGGCGGCGTTTGACTGTGCTGGAATGTAGAAGAAGGGCCTCTACCAAATTCCCACAGTGAAGAATCTGGTGGCTTCTCATCTCCACCCAAACCAGAAACTTTCCCTGTCATCTGGTCATCTGCAGTCCTCCCTGGCTAACAAGGCGTATAAATCGGTTGCCACTAGTTCTGCGAAGTGTGTCAGCGATATTTATGCACTGTCAATATACAAACAGTACACCCAATTCACGCGAGATAACTCTAGAGTCACACTCTGGCCAATACTTGAAATGTGCAATTCACTTGTATTTTTATTTTTATTCCTATTTATTCTATTTATCCCCTTCGTATATTTTATTTATATTTGTCTCTGTATTTATATGTGTGTGTGTGTGTGTGTGTGTGTGTATATATACTGTATAATATTCTGTAACTCTGTAACTTCTGTCGGTGCTGTGCTTTTGGAAACCGAATTTCCCAGAGGAACCCACCCGAGGGATTAATAAAGTTTTATCTTATCTTATCTTATCTTATCTTATCTTAAATCTGGCCTTTGTGCCCAAAAATCCTTATCTCCAATGCACCCCATTTGAACTAGAAGCTTTTTTCCCTCCTCCTTTCTCCTTCTCTGAAAAGGAGTGCCTACATACTCTCTGTCCAGTTAGGACTTTATGTACCTATATAGAGAGAACAAAGGCTTTCAGGAGGACGGATCAGCTGTTTGTTTCCTGGGCTAAACCACATGTAGCCTCTCATAGTTCATGTTTATAGTCCCTGCTCACTTCATAGCCTTAGCTCTGTTTACCTTGTGAACCTTGTCATAAATAAAGTTATTTTTTCATCACTTCCTGAGTCTCTGGTTGAATCTCTCATCTTGGGCCGCTGAGCCGTGACAAGTTTACAGCAAAGGTCTGAGAGGCAACCAGTCAACCATCTTGGAAGGAGTGCAGTTCTTCTCAGACAGATTGGGAAGATTTGCAACTAGTTGCACAATTACAAACACACTGCAGTCAGTCTGGGTCATGCTTTTTTTGCGCTGTCATGAGTGTTTCTTTTTGCATAGTTATTTGCCTACAGAGAGTCTACAGATAGGGGTTTTCAAAGCACAAAGCTCAACTAAGCATATGTCAAATACTGATGGGCTGACAAGTGAGCCAGAACAGAGAAGGGAATATGCAGACCAGGTGTACCATTTACTTTGGACACTACCTCCATCTGGCAACGGACAAAGCTCCATAACTCCACAAGGTCTACCAAAATACTGCCAATACAGAAGCATGTTCAGCTGAGCTCAATTCTGCAACGTGTCTCTCTCCAGTAAACTGGTTATACTCTCATTATTGTCATGGTCTTACACTTGGTTACTCTTGTAATGTCTTAGCTATCTCTGAGTCTAAGTTGGACCCTGAATGTAAGCTTGTGATGTGCATTTCTGTGTAAATGGCAACAGATTAGGAATAGATTTGTGATTTTTTTCAAATTTATCACAGTTAAATGCCATTATATCACAAACAGATTGAATGCAATTGCCAGCTTGATACCATACAATTGTAAAATGATTGACCGATAGTAAGCTGACTCTATTTTACCCCCTTTTTTCATTGATGTCTTGATGCACCAAAGTTGCTTTGAAAATGACAGCTGACCTTGATTGATTGCAGATCTGATCCTCGAATTCAAAGAGACCATTTCAAAGGGAAAGAGATTGGTAGATTATTGCACACAGTAAAATTAATTTTGGTCACACTGTGGTCTGCAGCCATGCTTTTCCCTAGCATGACTTTTCTGTTGTTTAGATAGCTGTCCACAATCTATTGGACTGCACAATACACAACTAAACAGTGCAGTATGTTTAGTGGGTCAAGCATTGAGTCCACGTGGATAAATGGTGTCTTTTTTGTTTATGTTTTTGAATTCTTTGCTCCTAAATCACCCTACCTCAAAGTTGAGAGCTGTTTACTGTAACTCTGCACCCACCAACTTACTGACCAGAAGTTATTTTCCCTGTTACAGCCACAAGTTGTTAAATTTCACTATTTTCTGATTTCCACAATCCTGCCAGTCTCTTCCTGTGTGTGCCTGCCCTAAGAGTGCCGGTGTGGATAAAAATTTCACTAAGTCAGAACCGAGCATACCAAACTGAATTAAGACTAAAGTTGTAAGTACTAAAGCATGGCTTATCTGTGCCAATTAACCCCCACAAGCAAAGCATGTAGCTAACGGAACTTAGACTCCTAAAGATTTGGGACTGAATCCTCAGCACATACAGCAATTTGGCCTAAACATTAACAGCACTGGAAATCTAAACCTTTACCTTCTCTGCAGAGCCGTTAAAGTCACCATCTGTGCATCACATGGCCAATATACATCAGCTGACTCAGAGCTAATTTATATAGAAAGTCTAACCTTAACAGACACTGCGCTCTGGTTCACAAACCCTAGATGCACTTGGACCACAAATCCTCTCCGTCTCACATCTGGAAACAAAAGAAAACGTAGTGCAGACATATTAGCACTGCCAATGTGTCTCTGGATCATAAATCATCAATTTATGAATCATAGATGTGCAGCTGAGCCTGAGAGTGAGCTTTGTGAGGAAGATCTTTGCAGTTGGAACCTGCGAAGCACAGACGTGCCTTTACAGCTTCACAATCTGAATGGTGCTCTTTCTTTCCATGTCTGCACAGGTAGACAGTGTGGGCAACACCAAGATGACTTTTCGCCACAGGTGACGCCATTCGTCACCCGATACAGCATAAAGGTCAAGGGAAAAGACAAACAGGGGGTCTGGAGACCTGAGCAGAATTTGCAGACAAAGTTTCACAAAGAGGGGTAAGGGGAGGAGGGGGAAAGAGGAAGAATAAAGGTGTTTCAAAGGGCAGTTTCAGCTAAAAACATCTGGATTAATACAACTATGGGACACATAACCTCAATTTAAACACTAAGATCTAACAGGATGTAAACAAAGAGGAAAAATAAAGCTAAATAATCCAGAAAGTACATGCAGTAATAAGAAGAGGAACAAGAGGAAGAACATGACCGGGGTCAGAAGCATTAAATGAATTCATCTTGGTGTGTGCAGATAATCTGTTTACTTACAACACAAACATGCTCATCATCTGAAATCCTCAGGCATATATTGCTATCTGCCAAAACATCCAGTGAATTACGACCGCTCTGCACTCCGCGAGAGCTGACTACTTATCTCACTGTGGACACTGACCTCTCTGAGACATAAAATAAGGTCACCGTGAGTGCAGCTCGCCTTGATCTGGACACTTTGCAGCACACATTGCTGGAGAATTCGTTTGTTATTGTTAAGACAGGCATCTCGCAAATATTTAAAGATACAGTGCCTTGGCCACAAAAACAGAGGCCGACTCGATATCTCAGGGGAATTATAAATGTGTTCCCGTTTCACATGCAAGAGTCCACCCTTAACTTTTGGACAAGTCTGAGTTTTCTCTGAGAATAGAAGAGTGTTTGGGATCCTTCAAAGGCCAAATTCACCAGTTTATGAAAGCAAAGCAGGTGTAAAATGCTAAAACAGAGAAATTCCTTTAGATCACGGATGTCAAATTCATGACACACACAGCCCACTTTGATGTGGACCGGGCCAGACTGGTGAAACTACACGATAAACCTATAGAAAAGGTTACACATAAGGTTCTGGTAGATCGTTGCACAGACTGTCCTCTAATTTTAAAATTTTAGAACAGAAAGCTTTCATTAATTCAAAGAAAATGTCTTGCTTTGGTGTAGTGTGGGTGGCAGTCGGGTCAAAGCTGTTGTTGACCCAACGTTTTGAGTATGGACTTTTGTCAGTGTTTAGTTTTCCCATGTATGTTTCCTGTTTTATTGTGATAGTCTTCTGTCACATATCCATTATGTGTATTTTACTTCCTCCATTTTATTAGTTAGAGTTATTCCTGCCTGTTTCCTATCCTTCCATTATCCTGTCTATTTAAGCCCTCAGTTTGTCTCTGTCATGTCATTGTCATCATCTCCTCCTGTGTGTACACGCACCCTGTCTATTCAGTCATTTGCCTTCATGCCAAGGACCTCTAGCAACAAAACTGTGCATATTCCAAGCTGGCCTGCTGAGTCCTGCTTTTGGATCCTATCTCTCTGTTTTCCACACACTTGACCGTGACTGAAAATAGAGTTAAAAGTTCAAAATAGGTCCACTAAACCTGTCAAGTCTTTGCCAGGCTGCTTCAGGCCCCCAGGCCTTATGTTTAACACCTCTGCTTTAGATTTTAAACGGACTTATTCATTTTTTCAAACTGACCATACCTAAATGGCAACTGTGCAGTGAGAAAGATAAGGTCTCATTCAGTCGCCTACGGGAGCATCGTCTAGTGTCTGGCAGATCTGGAGGCATGCCAGCACCCGCCCTGTGAAATCAGCATCTCAGCGCACGGACTTGACAAGTGCGCCTCCCTCTGATCTCCCCCCTCCTCCCCTCCACGCGTTGTTTGACATACCCGTCGTTACAGGCTTCGCCTCCGGCAGTTTCTTTTTTAAAAGGCAAGCTCAAAGCCGCAGATTATACATTCTGCTCGCAATCTGCGCGGGCGAAGTAACCTACAGTGACAGAGAGAGACACACACACAGAGAGAGAGAGAGAGAGAGAGAGAGAGAGAGAGAGAGAGAGAGAGAATCAGCGGGCTTTCTTTTTTTCCTTTTTTTATTTGAAGAGGAGCAGCCTGCGCGTAAACGGAACCGGGCATCACTTAAGGGAGATTTACGTGGTGTCTGGATAATTTCATTTGTTTGTTTGCCTCTTTTTTCAACTCTTGGTAACTCTGCGGGGTTTTAAGGAGGACGGCAGAGTGAGAGAGCACGCGAGCATCGGATACGCTGCCACTCACAAGTGAGCGCGCAGAGGCACCTGTGGATGCGACTCGCACCCGCCTGATGTTCGGACTGAGACCAGAGACATAGAAAGGATTCTCCGCAACGCTTAGCTGATACTCGTCTCCACCGACCCGTCACCACTCCATTCCAATCCACGCAGTTTCACTCCAGACCCGCACCCACCATGCCTATGCGCCTCTCCCTCCTGCTGGTTCCGCTGCTGACCATCGCCGGCTGCCACTCGTCCTACGTGCCGTGCGAGCCATGCGATCAGAAGGTGCTGTCCATGTGCCCGACGGTGCCTGTGGGCTGCCAGCCGGTGAAGGAGCCCGGCTGCGGGTGCTGCATGACTTGCGCGCTCGAAGAGGGCCAGCCGTGCGGTGTGTACACAGGGCCATGCACGCGCGGGCTCCGCTGCCTGCCCAAGAACGGAGAGGAGAAGCCGCTGCACGCGCTCCTGCACGGCCGCGGGGTGTGCAGGAACGAGAAGTTGTACAAACTGCTGCATCCGTCAAAAGGTAGGCTTGTGGAGGGTTACCTGTGAAGGGAACATGGAGAGGCGGTTACTCTTAGTGCTGTGTGTGTTAGTTTAAAGATAAAGGGACAAATGGGAAATGTGGGTTACGCAGCAGTAACACTTCCATGTTCTCCGTGACAGCTCTGATAGTGACATCACGCGCAATTCCTGCTTCACCCAAAGATCTGACGGTGCAAAGAAATAGTAAACAGCTGGAGAGAGATGTTACTCCTCCCTTGTCAGTGCAGGAATTTTGATGAAGCCCACAAGAGATGCACAAACTCCCTTTCAGAGAGCGAGAAGGATGAATAATCTCACTGCGCTCTCCGCTCTCCTGCAACTTTGTTTCTACTCAGTTTGCTTCTGAGGGGCTGATGGGAGTCTCCTCAGCACTTGAGCTGACCCCTGTGAACTCTTTCAGCAGTTGGTGTGTCCCGTGGTGATCAACTATAGGGCCCTTGTGGGTCTGCAAGCCTTAAATCAGCGGAGTCCCGTTTCTCCTCCCCTCCCTCTTCAAGTCAGACGACATAAAAAGGGAGAAGATTACAGGTGGTTCTCAGCGGGGCTCCTCTGTGGCTCCAGCAGAGCTGCCTTAGCTTGCACTCACTGTCTTCAAGGTGTGAAATCATGTTTTGCCCACATACCTTCCTCTATGGTTACCTGTCTCTTTTTTTTTCTTTAGACCTTTCTTCCTTTCTTTTGTCAGTTCGTCTACCACCTGTGCCTTTTCTCACACACCTGACCCACCTTTGTTTTTGTCCCAACACACAGCCTTCTTCTCCTCTTTCCCTGCCTGGCTGCTGTCCCTCTTCATCTTTTCCAGCCTATTCTTCTTCTTCTCCTTCTCTCCGCCACCTCATTCACTATCCCACCATCTCCACGAATCACCGTTTCCATTCTATCTCTTGCTCCGTTTTTCCTGCAGAGTTTCAATGGAAACATAAATATTCCTACTTTGTTTTAAACGCCAGCGGGCTGAGCAAGGGAAAAAAAAGAAGAACTTGAACTATTTTCTTGCTTTGTGTTAATGGCATAAAGTCCAGTAACAAGAGGTGGAAAATGGGAAAAGAGCGTGAATCAAAATCTTACTTTTGAACTGAAGGTCAGCTTTGATCCCCAGCCAGAAATGTGTTATTTGCTTACAGTGAGTGCTGTCTTTCAATTAGAGTTGTGCAGTACGATATACGATCGATACCAAGCAAAGACTGGGCCAATATTGCTGATACTAATACCGATACATTTAATTTGTAATAGCAGCTTATGTAGAAGAGTGCATTGAGAGAGAGAGAGCTGTGATTTTTACTTCCCACAATAAAACACACCTTTCAGCTTTTTATGTATTTTGATATTGTTTTTTTTTTTATCTAAATCTGCCTGTTATTTTAAATGTGTCATAAGCTATAAATAAAATACATGTGACATTTGTCAATAATTAATTTAATACAATTCAGTGAAAGACATACTGAAGATAGAGGATATAAACAAAGCATCGATCCTATCACTAGTATCAATCCAATACCAATACCAGCGTCGGTATCGATACTATGGATATTTGGATTGATCCGTTCACCTTTACTTATTTGCTCCCTCTCATCACTCTTTGTTAGTCCCGTCCTGGTCTCCTCTTCTTCACATCTATACACAGTCTTCTCCCTCCACTCCCTCCCCCTCTCTCCGGCTCAGCGCTGCAGGCAGGCCCCGGCTGTGCAGTGATTCAGCAGAATGCAGGCTGAGCGTGGGTTTCTGATCCCCCGTCTGTCTGTCCGGCAGTCAGCTTCATCATGAACTCCCCATCTCCTGCTGGGCGTTCTGTTGACACATAAATTAAACAAAAAAACCCACATGCACACCCATGAGCACATGCCCCATAGAGTAAAAACGCTTTGCAGACACCTGACAACCCTGGGCTGTGGATATGCGCGCATATATGCATTCATAATAGGCATGTACAGCTATATTAATGCACAAGTGTTTGTGTGTGCAGTCTGACCATATTTTCCATATTTGCTGTGTGTCAGAGAGCAGAAAACCTGTGACATAAGCTGGCATTTAAGTTGTAACAACAGCTAAAAATAGGTAGAATCTAGTTTTTACATTTGAAAGGATGTGTAACAGTAACATCTGGACAGATGTGGCAAGGGAGAATACATGGAAAGATTGGATAGATGAAGATGAAGAAAATATTTTTTTAAGTCATTAATTCCTGCAGGGAGCTGCATAGCTCTCCAGGATCACGAAGAGGAAAAGAGGCAGGAAGAAAGGGGGAAAAAGTAAAAGATGTGATCAGTCAGCACACGTCAGATTAGACAAGCTTGGGGATTAGCAAGTGAAGACTTGATTGGACATACTGGCGCTGAGCTGCCTCAGATTTCCCTGGGGAAAGAGAGAAAAAAAACATTGTCAGCAGGAAACTAGAGGGAATCTCTTTTTTCCAAGAACCTGTCATTAAGGGGAATGGATGGATGACATCATCATCATGAGCTTCATCATCGTCAGTCATCGAGGTTTTAAGCATCATTTGCAGCTACACAGTGACCTCAGTTCACCACGCAGTTAGCTTAGTAGCTTAGCGACCATGTCACTGGCAGAACTACAGAGGTTTATACGTGGAGTTTTCAATCTGCCAAAACGAAAGCGGAAACAAGTGCGTGACACAGCAGTGGAAATGGGCCAACGAGGGCTTAGGACACATGCACAGTTAATGCATGTTTCAGGATAGAAAGCCGATGAAATATCAGTTTATAGTGCTGTTTAGGGGGGGAAATAGCCACAGTCACTCACTCTGGCCTCAGTGCAGTCACTGTGGCTGAGGGTGGGGACAAGGGAGAGGGGCGAGTGCTGAGGTTTGTGCGACTCCCCAAAATTTAGCACAGAGCAGTGTTTTTGCACAGATGAAAGATACTTGTACATGAAGCTTTCTGTGGGGGTTGGTACCCAAAATGGGTTGCGGCTGTTTTTTGGTGGCTTGCCACATGACAAGGGTAATAGCATGTTTTCATGGCCATGGGTGCCAGGGTGAGACTAAATATCTCATTTAGGTCACTTGCTATAAAAGTTTTAAAACCCCTGGTCTACGTATACCCCAAACTGGCAGCCTGACTTGCCATAAATGTAGCTTATGTTGTCCCGTATGTCAACACATCCAATCTGAATCTGGCTTGTAGCCACTAACTGTGCTAAATAAGCATTTAGCTGGGGCAAGTGAAATCATCACGTTGTGTTGTGACATTTCCAAATTGGAATCTGCTGCCTTGTGCCCTCTTGAGCTTTTTAATTTGGCAGTTCAAGAAGTTGCAAATCCAGGTTGGAAGTCATGATGCTCTTCATTTTGACCCATCATGTCAAGCCATGTTCACACAGGACTAATATTACAGCTGTTGACATGTTGGAATGATTACTACTGCTGTTTTTGTTTTGTTTTTCATCTTTAACGTGTAAGCATCCAGTGGAAATGGCCCACCATTACTGACTGCAGATGAAATGTTGAACAGTAGTCCTATGTGACTCAAACTTTTGCAGTAAAGGAAGCCATGTTTAACAGAGACATGCTTTACAGTTGTTGGGCTGCAAATCTGTTTGTTTGGTTCCCAAACTGTGGGGTGTAGAGTAGGGCTGCACGATTAATCGTTAGAAAATCGCGATCTCAATTCATATTTATGTGCGATCTCATTTCCAAATGACAATGATTTTTAAAAAAAAGACGACGACGACGATTGTACCGCATTTTGATCCGGGACGTAATCTGCATGAAAACAAGCGCTCACTCTTCCTGCTCAACAAATGACAAGGGCGGAGCCTTATACCACGTGATACAGAAGCTGGCTGCTAAAATTAGCAGGGAAAAAACAACGGAGAGCACGTCAGGTTTGACAAGAACGTGACAGGAGAAAATCCGTCCCGGCCAACCACCCAAACATCAATAACGGGAACCTTATAGAGCGCTTCCCTATACCCGTCGAACTCCCGCAGGCACAAAGAAATTACGGAGGCTATTACTTATCACCTGACCAAAGATATGGCTCCCATCAACACTGTGCAAAACGAGGGATTTAGGAAAATGATCAACACCCTAGACAAACGCTACACAGTGCCGTCCCGCAAATATTTTTCTATTCTACCTGCTCTATACATGCAGTGTCGAGCAACGGTGGAGACGGAATTTCAAGCAGTACAACATTTAACGACAAAATGTGAGACATTTGTTGTTTTTATGTTAATTTATTGTTTTTATGTTCAGTCTCAACTGTTATGAAGTTGATGTGCAGTTAATAAGTGCAATAAATATTTATATTGGAAAAGAAAATCGTGAGAGAATCGTGATCTCAATTCTAAGCAAAAAAATCGTGATTCTCATTTTATGCAAAATCGTGCAGCCCTAGTGTAGAGGATCAGCATTAAAAAGATTTAGTTAAACTTTTTGTTATTGAAAGCATCATGCTGGCATTTATTTGACACTTACTGACATTTATAACGGCTGATAAAATTAAAAATTAAAGTGTAAAGAAGAAACACGAGAATTGCCATTCAACCACTTTATAAGTCACTTTCCACTGACTGTGTACTGTTTTTCACGTTAGCTAACACCTCATCTATTCATACCAATAAATCATAAAAAGACTTTTTATTTTGAGTGCATAAATGTGTTCATACTCAAGGGTTCAACGAGTAACCAAATGATTAATGTCTGCTCATGGTGAAAAATTTGAACATCAATAGCAAATACAAATGATTAATGCTTGCTAGGTTTCTGACACAGGCAGATATGTTACATGTGTAAGAACATTGTTTGATGTTTGTGATATATATTCACTCTTTGCCAATCTAACTATATCTGTATTTATAAAAGTAGATTAATGAAAGTAAAGAAGAGATGGAAGAAACACCCTTCAACTATGTTATGAGTGTTGATGTTGTGCAGTGTGTCCACCAGAGGGCACTATGCAACTTCCCGATTGGCATAATGTGTTTTTGAAACACAACAACCAGCTGATCTGAGTAGAACAAAGTCTAAAAACAGTCATCCTCAACTTGCCATGATAAGATTATTTTTAAACTACATTGTGTCATTATCTTATTGATGACTCACTTAGCATTTTTTAGGGAAATTGTGCATGCTTTCTGTACCTGAAAGAAAAAAAATATTGGCCGACATATAGGATATTTACATCACCAAATATTGATATTGTTACCTGTCTTAAAATCCTGTATACTGGTGGGACTCTACCAGTTACTATACTAAAAGTGAGTTGGGAAACTCAGAACTTTTTTCAGGTCCTAAAGCAGGACATGCCAGAAAAAGATTGAGTATTTCTGCTTTATTAGCCCTTGGAGAAACACGCATCTGTACATGCCCAAGCATGGTGCAATACACTTTTTGGTTCAGTGCAAAAACTGTTAGTTTTATTGTGCTAAATTACATTCTTCAGTGTTATGTTGTTGGCAGTAATAATGCTCCAACAGACTCTGAAATCCAGCAGCAACCGGTTTTTAAGGCTTTCGAAATTTTCCAAAAATAGCAAATGTTTTATACCAAAGGAACACATGGGGCCATAGCCGCAATGCATTTTGGTGTAAATAACACTTTTTTTTCAGAAAACTAATAAGTGATCTACCTCTTTTGTGTCTTGTTGCCTCCCAAATAGGTGGACAGCCTCATGATGACATGCTACGTGTCCCAGTCCCACCACAAACAAAGGTGCCCTTATATGGAGATCACATTAGCAGTCGCAAGGCCCAGGCCATGAAGCAGGCCAAGGACCGTAAGAAGCAGCTGGCCAAGCTTGGGCCTGCCAGCAACTTGGCTCCACTCAGCATAGATAAACTGGATCCTCATTTTGTAAGTGATGTAGAGATTACAAAGATGCATACCAAGGTAAATAAAATTAGAAAAGAAAAAAAAAACACTGACTGTTGGTTTTTTGCAAGATTTTGAGCAATTTTTTACTTTTAGTTTTTTTTTCCTCTGAATGAACAAACTTTGGCTCTACAAAATCAGATATTGCATACCACTGCATCTGGCTTCTCAAATTTTCCAGATAATTCTTAACCAGAATTGAACTATTTTGCATGTATATGCATTGTAATCAAGCAGACATTTAGATTTATGTTCTGTGTGACTCTAGGGCCCCTGCAGAAGAAAACTAGATAATCTCATCCAGGCCATGAAGGACACTTCTCAGGTCTTTGCTCTCTCACTGTATGTTCCCAACTGTGACAAGAAGGGCTTCTTCAAGCGCAAACAGGTACAAATGTATCAAAAAGTTAGAGTGCACTGCTACTTTGATATCTGACAGTCTAATAAAGTCAAAATGCCACAACAAATGATTGGAAAACAAGTTCTTTATTCCAGTCTTGCTTTCTTTACCCACAGTGCAAGCCATCTCGCGGTCGCAAAAGGGGGATCTGCTGGTGCGTAGACCGGTTTGGCGTCAAGATCCCCGGCATCAACTACGCTGGAGGAGAACTGCAGTGCAAAGATCTCGACAACAACAGCAATGAATGAGGGCAAACCGGTTGTACTCATTGAGCCCTATTTTTTTCGTAAAGCCTGCCAATCAAGCTAGTACACTTTATGACTGACAATCAGGAAAATATGGCACAAATGGTTTTATACTGTATATGTTCAGGTGTGATGGATTCTATCATCTTTAATTTTTTTTTTTTTTTTTAATTTTGTAAAGGGAGCCAAATCAAAAAGCTTGCTTAAATGAATCTGCACGTGTAAAGCTCTATTCTGGCTTCCCACTGACTGTGTACTATTTTTGAGGTTAGCTAACACCTCATCTCTTCATAACCATAGATCATATAGAGACAGTATGTTGTGTGCTACGACTATTATAGAATTTATTCCAAAAAAAGACAAGACATATTTTAAATGTGGCTAAATATCAATATTTTTTATATCTATATATTTGCAATGGTGATGATAAATATGCTAGGTGACTAAGTGGGAATATCGTCTAGTACTCACTGTGTCACAAATCAAGTACTTCCATAACTTCCATTGTTATTTTGAGTGCTAAATTAAGGGTTCTACAAGTACCCAATGGTTAATGTCTGATCATGCTTAAAAATTTGAGCATACAGGGGGAAATACAAATAACTAATGCTAGTTAGGTTGCTAACACAGGCAATTTTTTTGCTTTTTTTTCAGGCACTAATTTATATGAGCTATTTGCCTATCCGGTCGTTAAGTCTGTCGTCACTGGCCGTGTCTGGGCCTAAACTCCGCTGCAGGTCCATATATCAAACGATCACTATGGCATTACTGAGAGTTGAAAAACTGTCTAAAGTCTTTCATCTTTAATAAAATGATCAGCATTCTGCTCTACCAGGTGTAACAATTCAGTTTAACATCCAGGCATCCATGAAAACAGAATTTATGACATTTAACGGAGTTAGAAGTTAGCAGGAAGTTAGCTCGCTAGCTTCGATCTAAATACAATATAGCATGTCCTGACTGCGGGGTTTTGGAAACAAATTAAAACGTACAGCTCTGTTATCACTTCCAACATAAATGAAGACAGAAAACTAAACAGCAGTGACGTTTGTAGGGTTACTGAAGTTTGGCTAGCTGGTATATAATGATGTGCTAGGTGACCGCTAGCGACACAATTATGTTAGCATAATATAAACAAGCTAACTTTTTTTCCACTCGATAAAAGTTAACGTGAGTGTTCTCGGTGGTCAGGAACAAATGTAATCGCATGGCAGGATGTTGTAAAAGGACTTCAGCCAGGAGAACAACTGAGATAATCCATCCACAATACGAGGTTAGTCATTCATATATTGCTGCATTGGCTGGGCTGTAGTTACATCCTAAGGTTTTAAAAACTGAGCGTAAATAAATGATTAGCGGTAATAAAAGCCGAAGGAGGTCAACAGTGATCACTGACTGTTTTAGGAGCTTTTTGAGATTAAATAGAATAAAATACATAACATTAAACATGTTAACAACACAAAAGCCATATTAAACGCAGACTACTTTAGGCCCGGAAGTAGGATTCATCACGTCATCACTTAATGACCGGATAAAATCAAAATTTATGGCATAAAAATACATTTAAATTTAAATAGGTGAAGCAGAGATGGGAGAGTCTGAGGCCAAAATATCACCCTATACGTTGGCCAAATATTGGTATGGAGATCAGTCTTAAGACTTATATCCGCCACACACTAATTTATCTGCATTTAATGTAGAAGAATATCTTCAGTGTTGAAGAATTTATTATTTTGTGGTCTAATGACCGATAACTTGTACATTTTCACAAATTCTACACTGTCTAAATGAATGCAGAGTGTAAGTGCAGATAATGTACAACATGGAAGTGTCTTAAAGGATGTATACACATTGTGACACAGTGACTAAGTTGGCTGTAGGTGTCCACTGTCACTTCCCAAAAGGTTGATTCTGTTCATCTGGACGTAGCGTTTTCAGTGGGAGAAACGTTTCATCACTTCCAAGTAACTTCTTCAGTCTACTGGTACTTGTTAGGCATTTTTGTAGCTCAAAATTAGCTAACAGCGACTTTTTTTCATTATGGTCATGCAGCTAATTTTATGATCAACATAGATTCAGAAATGAAAAGGTTTGCTATGAGAAGCTGACAAGCATTAATGAAGTTTGGCATTTTAGTAACACAGCACATTTATTTGGCTGAGACAATGAAAGTTATATGAGAAGATTAGTAGCATAGACTCGGATCATTGTTTTGTATATGATGCTAAAGGTAGCAGCTGGTTAGCTTGGCGGATCGAAAAAAGAAAAAAAAAGGAAGTAAACCAGTGTCTGCAACGCTTTCTAATTAAACAAGTTATGTTTGTTGATTGCTTAATTTGTACAAAAACAAGGGTTTGCAATTTAGCAGAGGTGGGTTATGTGCCAGATTGTTATTGCGCTGGGACTAGTAATTTCCTCATCTCAACTGGTTGTCTCAAACTAAGAAAAAGAAACCTATAAAATTCCATCCTAATCAGCTAAGTCTATATCTTTTTTTTTTGTCCTCCAGTGCACTTGGACTAAACTTATTTGTGGCTGGTGCCATTCTCAGCCGAGCTTTGTGTGCTTGTGAAACAAGATGTTCCAAGCAGGTTGCATTTTTGATAAATAAGCCCTTATGAGGAAGGACATTAGGTCCTGCCATCTTAACCCGTGAGTTTTCTTATTGTCAGATTTATGCACATTCTTAATTTTCTGTTATTGATGTTGGTGTAAGCTGAGACAGACCCATAGAACTTTCACTTTCCAGACAGCTGTTTCCACTGTTTGTAAATGTATGTATAAAGTATGTGTGCATGTTCCTGAGTGTGACTGTACGTGTGTGTGTATGAGTGTGTGTGCTAAGCGTACCATACCCTTGTAGTTCTCAGCTTCTCAAAAGCTCTGATTTCAGTTCACATGAGCATAGTCTGCTCAAACTACTGTCTGCCAGACTCGGTGCTGTGCATTTCCCTTCACAGCTCGCACACAAATCATATGCAAAGGCCCCGCATTGATTATTTTTTCCATGTGAAGGGTCTTCACTGCCACCACACAGGCAAATGTGCTGGCCAATGGTGACTTGCTCTCAGGGTTCATCAAGTACTTCATTTTGCGAAGAGCAAGGTCGCTGAGTTTTTATGTAAATTCAAGTGCCTTCTGCCCCACGCCAGTTTGAATTTTGATTTGCATGTGGCTCCACAGAGCTGTTGGATGAGGGACAGATCAAGCCCAAAAGAGGAAAACAATTTTAGGTGTGGATGTGGTTTTCACTCTTCAGTCGGTTGCTGACAAAGACTATCGTGATCTTCCAGTCAAAGTGCTGCTATGACGACAGAGGAAAAGATTTATTCTATTGTCAAGCATTTGCCTAATTTGCTGTTTATTTTGTTGTGTAATCCTAATATTCAGTCAATGAAATATAGAAATGTCTCCTCGCTTTATCACGATGGTTGGGGAACACTGATAGCGGCACATCAGCCTGTTTTTCTCAGTGCAAACCTCTGTCATGCTGTTGATTCAGGCACACGTGTAAACACAACAACACAGTAACACTCTGAACACTTTAATGTGAACATTATGGTGAAATATTTATCAGGTGTGTAATTGATGTACTCGTTTTTTTGTTTTTTGTAAAGGCTAATCACTATTTAAATAAAGTTCATGTACTCACAAAAACTGTACGTCTGCACTTTTGTCACGAGTATTTAATGAGGGGCCTCCATGGTTAACATGTTGAGTCAGTGGTTGTGTGTTTTGCGTTTTGCTATCTCTGTGACCTTGACGCTGTTAAAGACAGCCGTGTGAGTCTTCACGCAGGTGGCTTCCATCTGCTGTCAAAGCAGAACGGCTCTCTGTGACATCACTGAGTGGTTTTGGCTGCTCTCTGTTGCAGCGAGAGCACTTATGAGATGACAAAGAGAAGTTACCTTGTCTTCATCGGCTCTCTGCGAGATCTAGAATTCTGAGACCCTGAACAATTATTCTCTGTCATGTCTTAAAGACCTCACGCTACCATTTTATCCCAATAAAGTACTTCACTCTTAGACTGCAGGCTTACTCGTGGTTCCAAAAGTAGGATGGGAGTTTAAGACTTCAGCTACTAGGCCCCTCTCCTGTCAGGAGACAGACACCCTCTCTACTTTTAAGATTAAGCTTAAAACTTTCCTTTTCGATCAATCATATAGTTAGGGCTGGATCACATAACCCTAAACCAACCTTTCGTTATTTTTTCTTTTTGGCAGCTAGAGGACCTCACATGATGCCATTAGGACTCTTTCTTCACTCCCCTGTCTTTCACTCCCCATTCATCTTATTACCTTCATTCCCCAACCACTCAGAGTGAACGCCTGCCTGTCCTAACATTTCTTCTTCCTACACTCTGTTGTTGGATGAACACAATTTGATCATGGCACCTTTTTCCACGTGATTTAACCAAGTACAATAACCCATTTTTGACCATGTCAAACCAACACATTTGGCATTTGGTGGTTTAATGTAACCAGATTACGTATCAACGTAGTATACTTACATTGACTTGAAGTGATTTATTGAAGTACGTAAAGTGAAATTTGTTTTAATTCATTCTACACAAGTGAAAAACTTTAGGAAAACACAATGAAAACTTGTTGTTTGAACAACTACTTTGTTAATCAAGGCAATTACTGCTAGTCTTGCTTAATGAACCAATATGGGGGTTGTTGATTTCATAGAGGCAAACAACCATTTGCACTTATATTCATGGGTAATTTATAATCACCAGTTAACCTAACTCTAAATACACACTGCAAACCAGCCAGATTGTGGATTTGAACGCAGGCCCTTCTGGCTGTGAGGTAACAGCACTAACCATCACACCACCAAGCTGTCAAACCAGGCTTAACAAAAGTAGGAAAGCTATGATTACAAGGCTTGATGCAGAATTTTCTGTACGTTTTTGTCCTTGACAGGTTAAACCACAATAAATAGCAATAGCATACACGTGGTGTGGGTGTAGTTGTCTGCCTCTTACAACTCCAGCGATTTTCCTGTAGTTTGACATCTAATGTGATCTTGTGAATTTCTCGAGTCCAGGCAACTAACCACTCTTACTAGATTGTATCATGTCATCTCAAGAAGAACAAATTAAGTTGCTGAATTTCATGCAGATGCTACATGTTTTAATTACGTTCACCATAGAAACATGAAATTATTTAGTTCAAATTACAAGTTTGAATCTTGTACATGTAACAACCACCCAATTTCATTTTTTTGAGTGTAGGAAGGACTTTTTCTCCTTCTCATTGTTGCTTTGCGCTTGCCCACAGGTGATTTTTCCCTGTTGCTGGCTCTTGACCTTATAAAATAAAATGCTTGGAGATCACTGTTATTGTGAGATTTGATAATAGAGGACAGGGTAAATCAGGTTTTCTGCAGAATGTGATAAAATCCAAAGACCATGTTTTCTTCACACTTTCAGACCTGCAGTTTTGCTTGCTGGGGTCAGTATGAACAAGCTACAACTGCAAAGTCAATAAAGTATGCACCAAAATATAGATTATTTTAATTCAAAACGGTATGACTATATTTAATGTTTTCACTTGGGGAAATGCAGGCTATGGTATTATAAAACTGTCTATTCATACAGTAATGTGCAAAAGTCTTGACCCATCATTTCTTTATATTCTGCTAGGAGAATGGGGAATGGGTGCAGCAAGTTTTCTGAAATGTGCAAACATTCATGGAAATACAGTATAAAGAGTAGAGTTTATAGAACTTATAGAAACAAACTTAAAAGTCAATATTTGGTGTGACCACCTTTATTATTCAGCACAGTCTGAACAACATTTCTTGAAGTCTTCTTCAGGAATAGTTCTCCAGGCTTCTTGAAGGACATTCAAAGCTCTTCTTTGGATGTTTCTGCCTTCTGTTCTGTTCTCTGTCAACATGATCCCACACTGCTTCAATAATGTTGAGATCCGGGCTCTGTGGTGGCCAATCCATGGCTGATAGTGCTCCACTGTGTGTTTTTCTATCCAGGTATGATTTTACTGCATTGGCAGTGTGTTTGGGATCATTGTCATGCTGAAAAATGATGCCGGTGCCAATCAGGTGAAGTTCCAGATAGTACTTCATGGTGGATCAAAGTCTGATTTTACTTTTCTGTGATCTCCAGCACTAATGGCTGAAAAGCAGCCACAAACGATGACAGAGCCTCCACCCTCTTAGACACTCACTGTTGTACCTCTCTCTTAACTGTCTATCATACATACAGATGATGATTTGTACCAAAAATATCAAACTTGGATTCATCACTCCATAAGAGCTGTTGCTACACTTGACGCTATGCCCAGGTAGGCCAAGTTTTTAGCTAATAGCACTAATAGCTAGTTTTTGGAAAGGCCTGCTATTAACAAAATACCTAAAACTTCAAACTGCTTCCTTGTTAAATTGTTTGCTATGTGCTTTAATGATTCATAGGCCATTGTTAAGTGGGTTAAAACTTTAGAAGCTAGAAAAATAAAGAAATGAGGAATGGCTTGAGACTTTTGCAAAGACAGTCTAAATCTCCAAGGTTTGAACATTGTCAAGTTCACTCATTCATTCTGAAAAGCTTTCAAGTCATTCACATCACATGAATGATGACGTGCACAGATTGATTGTATCGTAGTTTTAATGGCATTATCTGTTTATCACTTACGGTCATGTCCTTCGGCTGAACATTTAATGCACGCTACTTCCAACAGGTACTACATTTCATCTTTAATACTTTGTATTAATAGCCAGGTGTACTCAAAGCCTAGTGTATAGTATTAAACCAACAGTAGTCTATAAGCTAGAGCATTAAAACACACCTCGAAACATCACATATGTTGAAGGCTTTTCATTTTTCAATGCATACAGTACAAAACACTGATAACAAAGCAATCCGAGCAAAGTCAAAATCACTAAAGCATAGTCACCGACGCTCCAGATGACGCCTACTGAATATCTAAGTGGGAAAAGGGAGTCTTATCTCCACTCACTCCCCTCTAAAAGTAATCTGCAGCTACATCTTACGCAGCAAGCTGGATTCTATCATTTAATCCTTTTTGGTGGTTAAGACTTCAAATGTCAGTGTCATTGTACGAACTAAAGACACATACGCACAGACAGATAGTACATAGCTTACTCTGATGTTCTTTGTTCCCAACCTCTTTACAGTTTTTCTTTTTCCTTTTATGTTTTGGGATGTTTGATGCCACTTTAGATCTGGGCCATGTCAGGGAGCTCCAGCTCTGTGAGGTACTGGCTGCAGTTGGGGTCACCCCTCACAGTCGGAGCTGATGGGATGGGTCGGCCAGTGTGTGGGTCGACACACCAGCACTCCCCCCTCTGACCATGGAGAGACATCTTGCACTGAAAAACAGAATTTATGTTGTAGTTTTGTTACCTGCACGTTTCATGCTAAGCTAGCAGTCTTACTATACATGTTTTATAAAGTGCATGCACAAAAAGAAGCTTATCAGTTCACAATGTGCAATCCCCCCTTTTTAGTAATTCGTGTTCAATTAGTTGAATTGTTATTATCATTGTAATAATTATTAATACTGTTATTATTATTACTATTATTATTATCAGTATTATGATGAGAAAATGACTGTAGGGTTTGATATGTCAGTGCAACCGATTATTTTGTTAGAGATGGTGGTTGTGATGCCCACCTCCCCTCTCCATACCTGCATATTATCAGTTGGGTATAACCTCTGGGCTTACCGCCCTCTTTCCCAAAAAGCCCAGAGTCACCTGTTTTAAGTTATACTGCCCCCTCTTGTCGCAGTTGGGGATATGCAGGGCATACAGGTCTTCCAGAGGACCTCTGTTATCTCTGAAGGGCATCTTGGATATCCGCTCGAGGACCTGGTCGAGTTCCTGCTGACACTGAGTCTTTAGAAAAAAGCAAACATAAGAACAACAAGCCTGTCACGTCCACAGCAAGGCTGTTATAATTAACTATAACCACATGTGAGTCACCTGCGTTTACAAAGGGCCGTTTTTTTCTCTTTCTTCTCGTAATAACAATTCGGATTTTCCTAAATCTTGGCTATTCACAGAATAATATTCAGAAAAACTGAAACTAACATTTTTGTGTTATTGTAAGGTCTTTACATTATACCCTGCAATAAAAAGCACCTTGAGAATCAAAATCAGAATACTTTATTAATATCTGAGGAAATTATGTGGTCACAGTTGCTCTGAGACAGTAAGAAAAGTAAGTAGCTAAACTAAATTAAATAATACAATATATTGCAAAGTTACAAAACACAACAAAATAGCTCAAATTATAAATATCCCAGTACGTTACACAAATTAAATACATATGGTTGACATTGAGGTGTCCCTCTTGTCATACTGCACTTTGTTATTTTGTCTCTCGAGGATGTGAAAATAAACTATTGCAGTGTGTACGTGTGCTTTAGATGGCGATGAGGTGACTGTTGTTAGGATTTGACAGTGTATCAGTAAAATTTAATTTTCAAATAAAATAACCAAACAAAACTGAAACTGTGAAGCCAAATCACAAAAATGTACAGCTCGCTACTGCAAAATTGGCTCTACAGACATATTTTAAACAATTTGCACTATATGAATACTGCACCTTGTTTCATTTATATAGACGTAAGAGTAGTTTATTGTTATATGCACATATTAATATAGACAGGGTGTTTATTCTGTAGAGTGCAATCCTTATTTTCTTAGACTCGTTTCAGATAGCAGTCATAGAAAGATTTGAATACAATAAATAAATAAAAATACTAAATTATTATAAATAAAGTTAAATAATACAAATAATAATAATAATAAGAAGAAGAAATAAAATAAAACTAATAAATAAAACCAGGATTCGAAAACACTAGAGAGACACTACAAGTAATACATGTACAAACAATACAAACAATGACTTGAAGAGACTTGAGTTGTATTCATACTTTTATACTTACATCGTATATTTGTATTGTCTTTTATAATATTATTCAATCGCTTTTTACCGTTAGGGAGTTTTTTTTTTCAGTTTTACTGTATGAAAGGAGAAGTTGACCTTGACTCTTGTTGTACTGGAAAGAAAGGAATTTAATTCAATTCAACTGCAAAGCTGTAGCAAGTGTAACCCATGGGCATCCATAGTGGCATTTAGGTGTGCTGGAGTTTCAAGGCTCCCTCTGAAAATCAAACATCTGTTCATTCATGTGTCTTCTTAATTTTCATATTTTAAAAATTTATTTTAAAATCAATTAAAACCAATTTCTCCAATGCACATCAACAACAGGTTTTCAAAGCTATTGGCACATTTTTGACTCGGTTCAGCTACAGCTAAAGGTCTTTCTGTTTATGAAAGCCACTTGTGAATAATGACTCATCGGTAACCCCCAGAAATCTTGTTGAGAAGTTCTAAAGTTCCCAGCAAAGCAATTTAACCTTTACCTGATTGCTTTAGTGGACAGATGATGGATAAAAATTATGAGGTTTTCCCAAAAATCTCACTCAGAGCAGGTCAGGGGTATTAAAGGTTGAAGGTTCGTCCGTTTAAATATCTTCAATGCCGTCTAAAAGATCAGCACCTGCAGCACCAGAGGGGGGCAGCACATGACTGTGAAGTCTGAGTGCAGCTGTTCCTCCACACTCAAAGGGACTACAGTAGATGTACTCAGTTTATACAATCTTATATCAACACTAAGCTCTGTTGCAGGGCATAATTCAGGCGATTTCACCTCAGCGTCTACATCTGATATGTGGCGCAAGCTTCATGTGATCCCAGTGTCTCAAAGCAAAATCTTACCAGACTTTAAAATAACCGAGTATTGTAATGATCCCATGTGTTATTAAAATGTAACACATCAGTGTAAATACAGCTGCTAAAATCAGGGGTAAGATCACATGAGTGTGACTTTGTTAAACCTCTACAGAAATTAAACAGACACGCCACTTCGCCTTGCCTGTTTGGGCCGAGTAGGTTTCACCTCTTCCACCTTATTGGTTTTCATCTTGGTCTTCATCTCCTGTCTGTGTTGGCGTACAGCGCTTTCCTTGGGCCCCAGCCAGGCGGCCTCTTTATTGGGCTTTCGGATACCGGGAATCTCGCTCGCGCCATGCTCCGGCTGCAGCTCCACAGCCTCTTCTGTGGATGATGGGTAATGACACAAAAGCAGCAGATTAAGATTTCATTCTAATGCTAAAAAGATCAAAAAGCTATAAAGAATTTTTGTTTTTTTGGTTGTTTTTTTTTTTAACGGCTCAGTAACATTGTGCGGTTTAGCCAGGAAAGTTCTTATGGCTATTGTTCGGGGACACGTTGCTGACAACCTAGAGTGTCTTTGCACTCTCAACCACTCTGTTTCCCATTAACTGTCATTCTCTTGGTAATGAAACGGAATTTTCAGCTGCTGGAAGTGACAGGAGACACACTCCAGATTGCACAGATCATTTTTCAGAGCAACAAAAGAGGTGCTTAGAAAACCACTGATAGCCTTTTTACAGGGCAGAGGTGAGATTGACCTCCGAGACTGAGCTCCATCAGGAATAAATAATAACAGCATGTCCTTTGGAGTAACAGCAATAATTCCTAGCCAGATGTTGGAGTTACACCCAGGACCCATGTATTAACAAAAGTCTAAATTGTGAATTGTTACTAGGAGGTGTTGAAACAAGATTTCAAAGCTAAAAACGGTTGTAAGATACAATGTCATCTCAAACAGTGTCTTGGTGACATAAATTAGCCTAATATCCATGTAAAGTAACTCATTTCAGAATTTATAGACTAAATAGGAAATAAAAGACATATATTCGCAAAAACCAGATTAATAATGTTATTCATTGTGTGTGTAAGACATAGTTAGATAAACAATAAACACAATGTATCATTGTGGAGTTAAAGCTTCAGACTCCTCCAAATCTTTCACTGTTTTCTTCAGTGCATAATATGGTCATCTAAGGCACACGGCTCAGTTGAGCCAATCAGGGAAAGAAATGCTCTTAAAGGTAGGCTGGCAATGTTGAAGATGTAAAACAGCTTGTTTCAGACGATATATGATAAAAACTGTAAAGTGTGACTCATGCAAATCTACCCTTGTATAAATCATGAAACTATGAAGCACAAGGTTCAACATAATCTGTTTGGTGTTTAAAAGCATTAAAATGTTTTAAATGCTTTTTTTCCACTTAATTTTGATATAAACACAGAACATACTGTATTTTACACATCTGTGTTTGTGGCTGTTTTTTTATTGCTTGTTTTACTTTTTGTTGCATTTTTACAAGCACGTCTCCTGAGCTTGTGATAGTTTATTTAACGCATTTGACTTTTCCACAAAATGTGTCCAAACCACTGTGAAATGTATCAGCACAATCAGTGAGTCACTGGAAATATTTCCTTTCTCTTAAGAGAGAAGAAACCCCACATTCTTGACCAGCTTATGAGCTGAGAAATGTTGGCCACTACTGAACTTGCGTCATGATGAAGTTTCCATGGTGGCTTTATAGTGTGAATCAGTCCCACGAGCAAATGTTAATGGTGCTGATAAAAAAAATACAATGGATATAATCAAACATGTAAAGTTACACTGTATGGACAAAAGAGATGGGCCGCACTTGTCACAGGTGCATAAAATCAACCATGCAGTATACATTTGTGACAGAATGGGTCGTTCTAAAGATCTCACTGAATTCGAGTGTGATACTATGAAAGTTTTTCCCTCCTTGTTATTCCAAGATCAGCTGTTAGTGGTATTACTGCAAAGAGGAAGCATTTGGGACACATAGCAACTCAGTCATGAAGTAGCAGACCAAGCAAAGTTACAGAGCGGGGTCGCTGAGTGCGTAAAAATCAACAACACTCTTTTCTGTCAGTAACTGCATGGCTTCAAACCTCCACTGACATTAACATCAGCACAAAAACTGTGAGCGGACAGCTTCATGGCATGGTTTCCATGGCTGAGCAGCTTCCTGTAGGTGTGATGTGTAGGAAAACCAGTGCTTTTGTCCATGTAGTGAAGGGGTGTCAAACATATGGCCCATTGGCCAAAAGTGGCCCAGTGGATGGCTTTGGAAAAATGTGGAAATTTTAAAGAAGGACACCATAAAAATTGGACCTCTAACAGTATTTTCACAAGTTTAACTGTTTTCTTGCTGACAAAGATTTAACCTACAGCCTGTCATACAGCAGATTGATTAACAGATGAAACATTCATTGAGAGAAAACTTTTTTTTATTGTTAGTGTTCAATTTAAGACTGAAATGTTTCTTTTTTTTAATCTTTACAAAATCATTTTCTTTTTTTTTTATTGAAAATGGAATATTTTCTGTGCATTAAGATACATTTAATTTACACAATAAAGTAATTTATTTTTCATTTCCATAACGGTGTAAGCCCAGAAAGTCTTGCTGATGGGTCTTTGACTTACTACAGCAGCATTTCTTTTTTCAATTTGGAGAAACTGAAATGTATCGCCAGAACTGCAATATTTTTTCTAACCCATTTAAAGGCTGAACGGTGAAATAATTGACAGAAAATTCTTTCTTAAAATGTTTTTTAATCAGATGTTATAGCAAATTAAAAAATAACTAATTGAATATTAACTCAAATACCTGAGTTTTTGTTTGTGTCACATCTCCCACATTCATTTTTTGTTTTTACTTTTATTGCTTAAAAACATTTTATTGTGCAATTTTCTTTTTAGGTTTTTCTATGAAAAAAATCACATTGATGTTTGAGAAGTCTCGAAAACTCATGAAAACTCTTGTATCAAATGTGATTCACGAAGCGTTCAGAGGTTTAGACATCTCAGGGATTTCCCTTACGTAAAGTAAGGGAAACATTTTTTAAGCTTTACTGCTCCAACCCACTTAGGATTCAAGTGGGCTTTACATGGCCAGTGATTTAAATGGATTTGACACCCTTGATATTCTACTACTAATGCTACTAGTTGTACTGGTGCTACTTGTATTACTTCTACTTTGCCAAGGATTTATCATGGTGATTTTGACTGAAATTAGAAGATCCTAGTAAAACCACTTACCCCTGCGTCCATACACGTCAAGCTTTTTTTTTGGTTGTGCACAAGAGACCTACACAATATTAAGCAGGTGAGTTTAACAGTGGAGCTAATCGGTAAATACATATGTTTTTTAAAGCCTTGATTTGAGTTGGCAGCCCAAACATATAATACATAGAAGTCTATTTTATGCCACTACATTGATTTAATTGTGGTGTCTTTAAAATGAACTCCAAAATACAGATTTTCAGTTTTCTTTCTAAATGAAATCACCAAGCATGCTACTTGAATAAAAATGTGATCATCTACAGGAGGAAGAACTGCTGTTTGCTTTTCCCTCCCAAAGAAAATGAGTGGCTTAATTCCTGAGAAGAATCAAGCCAAAGTTCAACAACGTTTTTTTCTTTTGTTTTTAATTTGGGGTGACTGTTGCTCAGGAGGCAGAGCAAATCAGCTGCCAACTGAAAAGTTGGTGGTTTAATGCCCAGCTCCTCTAGTCCGCATGTTGAAGTATCCGTGGGCAAGGTACTAAAACCTGAGTTTTGCCCATTGAAGTGAAAGTTAACCTAAAAGTGCTCGTATGAATGGGCTTGTAGTAAGAGAGCACTTTCAGTGCACAAATAGAGTTGAAAAGTTCTATGTAAGTACCAGTCCAAATATATAACTAGTAGTTAAGTGCTTAGCTAATAGTGTTTACTGATGAACATTTAAATATCCAAGTAAATGAGAAAGTGGGTCATTAAATAAAGTAGAATAAATGGAGCAGCACCTAAAATTACTAACCCTAGCTAATAAATGGTAAGCTAAAAATAGATCAGATCCCATTTAAAATGTATATGGACTGGTACTTATATAACACTCTTCTACTCTAACTGTGAACTCAAAGCACTTTCTTACTACAAGCCTCAGCGTATTGCACACACTTCCATAGAAGTCCTCTTTTACCTATCATGTTAGCACCTTGTCTAACATTTTAAATACACACTAATCAGGGGCAACTTGGCCAAAGTTTCTTTGAAGGCCATCTTAAGAAAGGAGCCCAGTAGTTATGTTCCAATCCATAAAAACTCTACATTGGCGAGGAATTAAACCCAGGCCCCCTGTGTGGCAGGTGAGAATTCTTCCATTGTGCCCAAATGAACACAAATAAACATGAGAAAAGCTGTGTGGGCGAATCATATGAAAAAAAAAGGATCAAAAGAAAAATCACCATATTCGGTAGGATTAATCCTGTGTGTCGATTTTAATCCTTTTAAAGCAGAAATACACATTACCAGAGGAGAAAACAATGCCCTCAGTGACACTGGCGTTAAAACAGGAACCTTAAATTTAAATTTAGGGACAACTGCCTCTTCAAGTCCCTGTAGAAATTCCTCCAGGCAGCTTTCATTTACTTCACCCGTCTCTCCTCGGCTAGGAGTCTTGTTAAACATTAACCTAAAAGCACAAAAAAGCTCTCCAGACAGATGGAGCAAACAAAGAAAGAGGCCATCAGGTCCAGCCCAACTTGTTGTCTCTGACAACAGAGCATACTTTGGAGTTGAGGGTTGGCAGGGAGTGGAAGAGGAGCGTCTTTCCAAACCAGCAGATTTTCGATGAAAAGATGTTACATGATGCGCATTCTTGCTGCTACAAGTAATATTTCACAAGGTGAATTTATGAGCCAGGACACTGTGTCTTTTTGCTGAACTTTTGGTGGAAATCGTGTATTTCGCTTATGCAGGGCTTCACTTGACACCTGAACGAAAGAAGGGAAATAAGCAGAGACAGTAAAGAAGGTCAAATAGTTGGCCAATCAAGTGGATAGTTCGCAGCTATGCAGACCAAGCTTTACAATGCAGACTTGTGGAAATGTATTTAAATGAAAGCGGCAATGGTGGACTGAGGAGGCATTCCCTGTACCCTGCAAGAGGTAAATTTGACATCCGGTTATAGAATATGATTACAAAAGGCCTAAGAAAGAGCAGGAGAAGGGAAATTTCAAACGAAACAATAACAAGGTGCTGGCGCCTGTTGCCATCAGATAGATCTAGTGTTGTTGGACTTGAGTTCCCCCTACGATGCTGCACTGTGCTCTCTCTGGATTTTCTTTGAGGAAAGCATTTCTTTCCTAAAAGGGGCAAAAGTCAGATGTTCAGATGAGATGTTCACTAAAGGTCTGGGCACACACAGACACACACATGAATACACAATCTATAGCAGTGCGCTTCCTCTTCAATGCACATACGCACACACAAATACAAAGGGTCAGGACCCCACTTTTAGGGGGCACTAGGCCTCTGCAGTACAAGCCACTCCATAGCAGTGGGCTGGAGATCAGCAGCATCAACAGAGCAGCAGGCCTACTGTCCAGTCTACTGCTTGAATTAATCCCTACACAATAGCCTGAGAGGCTTCCTTTCTATATCTGATCCATGTTGAATTCCCAGGTGGCACGTAGGCCAGAAGTGTCATGTCTGATTGTCCAGATTTTGGTCAACTGAGCAAATGACAGACTTGGCCAAGCCATAGAGAATGGAAAGGTTCAGAAAGGAAATCTCCAAGCACCAAGCATTCTTGCTCCATCGTATACATATTATAACTGAGTACTGTGCAAAAGTCTTGTGGCACCCTTCATTTGTTTACGTTTTGCTGGGAAAATTTGGAAATAGGCGCAACAATTCAATAAAATATGCAAACATACATGGAAATGCAGTATATAAACCACGAACACAGTTTGTTCCATTCTTTCCAGCTTGGAGGTAAATATTTGGTGAGACCACCTTTATTCTTCGAACACAGTCCAAACTCTCTCAGGCAGCTTTCTTGTCCTTTCTTTAAGTAGTCTTCAGGAATAGTTCTCCAGGCTTCTTGAAGGACATTCAAATGCCTCATACCTCCATCTGACCTGTTGCCACTGATTTTCTGTTGAGTTCTTGTGTAATTTTCAGACGTCAGCCTTTTCTTCCTGTTTCCCTTCCTTATGAATGGCTTCTTGACAGCCAGCCTTCCACTGAGAATATTTCTAATAAGCTTTAATGAAAAGTATATTGGCCAGATGTATCTTTCAGGGCCTTTCAGGATTTTTTTCAATTTCTTAAAACATGAATTTTAGGTATTGTTCATCTGCTGTAGCTATTTTGTCACGGCTGACACTTCTTCGTTTGTCCGCCAGTCGTCCAGTTTCCTCATTTTTTTTAATAACACATTGCACACCAGGCTGAGAAAAACCAAATGTTCAGCTAACAGCTTTTTAGGGAGCACCATGTTAGTGCAAAAATGCTATTTTTTTGTCAGTCAAACTGCTCTATCTTTGGCATATTTTGTTGATTAAAGAAATTGGAACAAATTCAGGGTTTTTCCAACAGGCCACCAGTAACAAAATGCCTAAAGATACAATTTAAAATAGGTTCTTTGCTAAGTTGTCTGCTACATATCGACACAACACTAACCATTTTTTGAATTAGATGTCTTTTTTCATGCTTGAATGATTCATATGTCAGTGTTAAGTGGCTTTGAAAGACTTCCAGAAAGCCTGGAGAAATATTGCTCAAGAAAAAATAACAACAAAGTCTGGCTCCTTACAAAATATAAGGAAATGAGGGGTGGCTCGAGACTTTTGGACTACTGGAGCTACTGTCCATTAAAAATGGGGCTCTAAACTTATAATAATGTTAGGGAGCTGCAGACATCTATATTGAACTTCTAACTGATTAACTGCTAGCCTAACCTAAGCCCAGCTTTAGAAAAAATGTATATCTGTGTATGAAGATACGAGCGGTCAAAAACAATATTTGATTTATATTTGGCAGATCTTGCACTTCTGCTTTTGCAACTCTAGGTTCTTGAAGGCTCCTTCAATTTTCAAAATCGCACGCCTTGTTGATTTCAATTTCAGAAAAGTCTGAGGGATCCAAATCTGGGAAGTAGGGTTGGTATTAAGCACAGAATGTGACCATGTGGCCAAATAACAATCACAATGGCATGAGCAGTGGTTAAAGTAATTTCCAACAAATGACTCCCCATCAAGGCATGTCAGGACAGTGCCCGTGGTCAAAATTGAGACTTCCAAGGACTGACTCAATACAAGGAAACTTTCTGAATGTTGTACTAGAAATGCCCACCTTGAACTTTAAATCAAGTAAGTTTTGAAAGGTTCCAAGACTGGAAATCACTGTAATTAACTCAAACAATCCTCTCTGACAATTCTGTCTGTTTAAATCTTTGCTTAAGTGTAACTCCAGAGACATCCACTAACTAGGTCAAGCTTCATACACAGATATACTATATGCGTTACTTTTGGCTACCACTTACTCAATTAGAAGTGTGCATATTTTGTGTGTTTGCACACAAAGGTAAAAGGGGAAAAAAATTAAGAACAAATGAAGCATCTCTCTGACTCTCAGTAAGTGGAAACAACAGTTACCCAAAATTTATCTCTTTAAATTTTAGAGGCTTTAAAAGGCACAGCTTTTCTCTGTTAACTTCTTAAACATCGCTCTAAGGTGTGAAATAAATAGGTCATATGTCAATGAGTAGATTTATTACAGACTATAATCCATTACAAGACCTAGTGGAGCTGTTTTCTGGAAACACAAACTCAGCAGAGTTTAGATATGTTTACCTTGCAGGCTTTTTGGCCTGCAACAGCCATCTGAAAGCAGGCTGTTGCACAGGCTCCAGCATGTATGTATGCTCTGTGGTATCCAAGACTAGGCATCACTACCGGCAGCCCTGGGTGAACTTTGGGCAGATTTTACACGGCCTAAACAGAGGCAAGCTGTAACACGACAACGCTTAGAGTGCATCACGCTGGCAATAATACTCTGCTACAAACCTTGTACCTCAAAGGTCTACTTTTTAGGAACTGATCATGGTTTTCGTGGTGATGTCATTCTTATCCTATTAATCTTTCAACTAAAGTCACAATAAACATTTACATTATAATAACTTTTTAGCATTTTTTAACTATAATGTTTATGGACTATAGCAAGTGGAAAAGTGCTGAAACAAGCAAAGGAATAAAAAAAGGCTGTGGGATGGTACAAAAAAATCTAAAAGAATGCACATTTTGCACTTTTTGACAAACATTTAGATAGAGTCATGATGTTTGCAAGCCCTGAAATACACTCTGCGTGTTTTGGTCAGTAACAATGATTGTAAACTTGACTTTTATCTGTTTAGAAAAAAACTAAATAAGGCACCATTAAATAGATTTCTTTAAACAATGACAACAAAAACAGTTTTTTCTTTGGCTAGGACATGACTTCGATTATAACAAAAATATTATTAGACTTGTATTATTAACTACTGCCACTAGACTATAATAGATTAGGCTTGTAAATCAAAGAATCTTCCCCGATTCTCTACACAGTTTTATCAGAATTAGCTATTGTTTATCTATTATTTAGAAACATGAGTTAATCATTAATTTGTTTTTAAACAATATTTAGTTTTCACTGTTTGCTAACTACAAGTTACTAGGGTTGGTACTTTCAGCTGCTCCCTTTTTCCCTTTTTCTAAGAATCCTCCCACTTATTTGTGCTTGGGAGTACACTAGCCATCAACCTTCCATGTATAATGCATGTGTTAACCACTACACTACAGAGTTAGATGTTAATCAAAAGTGTCAGTTCACAAACTTCTAATTATCTATTACTGTACCATTTTTTTAATAAAAAAAAGGTTGCACATATTTTGGTGCTCATCAACAAGCTTCTGCCATAATTCTGGGTGGATATTTGACCACTCTTCTTGGCAAAACTATCGGTGTTCATTAATTTCGTTGGTTTCCTGGAATGGACCTGATATTTAAATGTAGTCCACAAATTTTCAATAGGGTTGAGTTCTAAGCTTTGGAGCTCCAGAAGAGATTATAGAAGATTAACAATTACAGATTCCAAGATCACCCATTCAAACAATTGTACCTAACTACAACTTATTTGAACGTGTCACCGCTTTGTAATGGTCTGAAAGAAGACCCTTAGATGAGAGGAAATTGGTTTGGATGTGTACGGTCAGGTCTACCATGACCTGGAAACTGCATCAGTGTTGACAGTTAGAGGGTGCTGAACAAGAAAAAAGCCCCTCCTTAAAAATTGGCACCTTCCAACTTGGCTGAAATTTGCAGTTCCCCATATTGACAGGTCAAATGTCTTCTAGGAAAGTTTTATGGTCAGATGAGACAAAGATTGAGCTATCTGGCCACAGTGGTAAGAAGTGTTTTTGGAGCCGTCAAAGTAAGACTTTCAAAGCAAAGAAGACTATACCAACTGTCAAGAATGGCTGTGGTAGTATCATGTTCTTGGAGCTGTTTTGCTACCACTGGTACTGGTACATTGGATATAATTGAGTGAAGAAGAACTACCTTCAAATCCTTTAACTTCACCTCAAATCATGAGCCATATGGTTGAAACTTGGACACATCTGGGTGCTCCAACAGGACAATAATCCCAAGCACACATCAAAACTGGCTTTGGAATGGAAAGCAGGCTAACATTAAGCTTCTGGAATAGCCTTCACAAAGCCCCAACCTCAACCCTATTGAAAGTTTGTAGACTATGCTTAAAGGTTGGATGCCAATTTAAATGAACTCAATCAATTCTACCAGGAAGAGTGGTCAAATAAAAACTTACACTCTGGAAAAAGAACAGATCAAAGAAAGCATTAAAAGGCCAAACTTGTGCCTTTGAGCTGATGATCTTCTTACGACAACTGTAGGTCTTTCTCATACTTTTTAAGAATTTGTCCTTTATTAAAACAAGCTCAGAAACTGCCCCCATTTACACTCCCAGTTTCAGTTGCATTTCAGACAATGTTTGTATTGTCTTAAATCACCCTTGACCAATCTGGAGGCTGGGAAGTTATTCTGGTTCTCAATAGGCAAGAGGAGATTCTTGGCACGGATATGCGTGAAGTTGACGCCTCAGGGGGAGATGGCATAAATACCCATTTTGGGCGAGATTATCTCGGAGCTATTTCAGTCCTGCAGGCTCCGTCTGAATGCCCCTGCAGGTACACAGGAATGCCCCCTGTCAGCTAACAGTGTTATTTCAGCAACCAGATGTCACAGGAGTCCCCCCCGTTCTTTCCACCTCATTTCCCATCTCCATAACAGCAAAAGTAACACTGGAAGACGGTTGTTTTGAGTGGTTGGTTGATTAACAGTACGTTTAGTGAGGTGTTGTTAAGGGGACAACAGCATTTGCTTCACTCTTTTGAAATCTTGTGTGCAGGAACTGGCTCTATTTGGAGCTTTTTTTTATCAACATGTTCTCTTTCGAGGTTGTATATGTATGATTCCAGTCAAAACAATTAAACGCCCATCCAATCTGTTTAAAGGAACCTTTATTTGGATCCAGGTTTCTGTGGGAATGGAATATCAAGTGATACTGTGCATAAACACAGGGTAGTGGGAAAAATGTGGGTGTTAATTTTAAATAGGAAGACATTTCAGCTCAAAATCAAGTAAATAGGATAACTTTGTTGCCATTTTGTTGTGTCTGAAAAAACGTACGCTCTGATATTTTATATCATTATATTCTTAGAATCCAATTTTCTAACCAGGTCACGGGTTCATTTATGGAACATTATTTTGCAAGGGAGTATCCCATTTCTTTCTCCCTTTTCACTATATTACAGTGACCACTTTGACATTTCAGATCTGTTAATCTTCACGGTCTGTGTCAAGTGCCAGCAATCATCTCAGGATCTCTATCCTCACATTTTGATCCTGTTGAATCCAATCCAGGATATTCAAGACTCCACAAAAACAGTTGGATATTAGGTTTATCAAAGTAGGCTTCAAAGAAATGTCATTACAGTGTATAAATTTCTTATATGAAAACCAGAGTGGGAAAGATGCACCAACATGTTGATCTGAATGGTTTCAGTATAAAGTCTGAGAGCTAAATATTGTCTAAAAGCATATCCACACTGTCATATATATATAGCATACATATAGCAGATTTTAAATCAGATTTTGACTTCAAGTGGTCTGACTAACGCAACTCAAGAACTTGAAAATTTGTATTTCCTTTATGTATTTCATCTCATAAAGGGGAGCCTTTTTACTAGCATATGCTAGACGATTTCTTTTTTTTTTTTTTTGGGGGGGGGGGGGGGGGGGTGTTAAAGCAAAAACTATATGTCTTTGAATGTACAATTAGCACATACACTTTCAGTGTATTATACTTTACTTATCATGAGATGGTTATAATAATACACTGATGCAGACAACTATCATTTAAACCAGGAACTCAATAATCCCGAGAACAGAGCTGAATTGTGTAGTTTGTGCAGTAGATCTGACCAACATGCATGAGCTTAATCTTAAAAATCCTATCTCGATCAGGCTGTAGACAAACGTATTCTTTACACACCTAATTATAAATGAGTCAGTTTTCTTTCACTCTCAGTCAAAAACCTTCATTATTTGTACAAAGAGTTTTAATACGAATCTAACATGACACTGAAAGGAATTTTCAGTGATGAAGCAATATCTGTTACCAAGTTATGCTATTAAATAGGTGCTTTGGTCTGAACAAAGCACTGTAACCTCAACCACAGACACATATGCCGAAAGCATCACTGCAGTCTTTATCTCACAGTAATGTGTTCCTTTCCTATTTGCTATCTTGTTTTGAGTATTTTCACTGATATTTTTCATTCGTCTCTTGTCATAAGCCTAATCAGACTTTTGGTTTTGATTGCAAACAATAATTTAATATCACCCAATCTCCTATATCTTCCTATTCTAACTTTTAACAAAAAGCTGTGCATTACTTTTTTTTCTTCTTTTCTTTTCTTTCCTTTTTTCCCTACATGATTATTCTTGGATCAAAGAAATAGGTGCTCTGACCTTTGGCCGCTTTGCTGCGGGTCACTTGTAGTGTTGATTAGAGAGATTATAGGGACTCTGCAGCTGCTCTCAGTGCACTCTTGTATACCTATGATCAGATAAATTCTTTTGAAGAAAAAAAACTGTAAAAATGCCACCTCTAAGTAGACACAGCTTGCTGTTCCTTGTCTTTGTTCCTTTTTAAAAGCTGACATGCTAAATGGACAAAGAAGAAGATGATGTCAGGATGATGTGTATTTATATAAACATCCAAATAAAGCAGCTGTACTATTTCGTCATTTGATTCCTTGCCCAGATGCCAAATCAGCTCAAGAATCACCTCCTCAGGGATCAAATAAATAAAACTACTTAATTATTATATTAATCTTTTTTTTCCCCAGATTAATTCCTGGAATAAAGTGAATGCAATGGATATTAACCAGAACATTTAAAGGCTGCTCTTCATCATCCAGAGACCTCTGTGAGCTGCTTTGTGTTTTTGCTTTTTGCAGATGACTTATGTATCGCAAAAGCTCAGACTCCACAACAAATCAACCTAGCACCTATTAGTGTAGTATCTTTTAAAAAATGATGGGATGAGCAGCAATTTATTCTTTTGTGACTCTTGAAATTAGCCTCAGAAAAGTGTTTCCAGCCTCACTTCGGTAAAAAAACAAAAAACAAACAAATCTAACTTTCTTTTATCTTCTGACCCCAAGAAAGCTCTGCATGTCACTTAGACCACTCACTGTAATGCTGCATGAGTTTCAGACTTCACTCTTCCATCTGCAGCAGCATTAGCACCAAAGCTTTTATCCACAACATCTCCAGGTTCAGCTTTTAGAGCTTATTTCTAAGCTTTTACCAGTTTTTTGGACACGTCGAACTAAATCTTGAAACCTTCAACCCGTGGAACCAGGCGCCGAAAACCTCAGAGAACGCAAAGAAATAGTGATGTCTAACAAGCCTTTACACGATGTGCCCATGTAGTCTGCTCTCTGGTTTTGCTCTTGTGTAACTCTCAGTTCATTCCTTTACATGCACTATTCACGTGAGCATAACCAAGCAATTATTGAGGCTGATGATTAAATCATAAAATGCATCACAAAGCTTTTTTTGACCTCTTGTGCTCAGGGAGTGGGGGTTACACACGAGTCCTGTTTTTGGTAGTTTCTCTATGTTCCAGGACTCCAGTGCCCAAAGTAAACATGTGTCAGTCTGAAGGTAAACTCTGACAAAGCATGGATTTTGGAAATGAGTAAAAATCAAACCCCGGTTGGCTCCACTCTACATTCATTGACTGTGTTTTGCGGCCTCAAATTCAGCCAGTTAATGAGGCTGTTTGCTTTTCTTCCTCACTGTGACCTGCCCTTGTTCAAACACAAACCACATAAGCCTCGCTGGCTCCAGGCTTCATTGTGATCCTCCAGCGTATACATCCAGGTAGACGGCCTACAGTTAATGGAGTCAGTGTCAAAGCCAGTCTATAGTTAGGTCTAGTCAAAGCCTAAAGTCCACTTTTCCAATCAATGCGGCATTCCTTCAGTGTTCTCCCTCTCTACTTATATATTTCTTTCTCTCCACTCCCCTGGGGGAAATGTCAACATCAATACTACACTGTTTTCTGTGTCCATCCCACTGAGTACAACTTCTGGGGCTTTTGCAGGTGACTAACTCTGCTGCAGTGTTTTAAAGGCAGCTTTTTCAGGAGGGCCAGCTGTGTGGTGCACAGCTGAGATGAGCTGTGCAGAGTGGCTGTTCCTTTATCTCTTGTGTTTATTTCTCTGCGTGCACACTAGAATGACCCAATGCACATTACATCCCCTGCCTTGCAAAATGCTTTAAAAACTAGTCATTTGCTGTAGCACAAATTATAAAATAACACCCCTCAAATGCGTGGCAATGCAAAGGCCATGTATGAATGTAGCAATCTAGCAACTATGAGATGCTGAAATCTGCGTGAAATACAAACTAGCAGTTTATTTAAAGGTGTTTAAAAGAGGGGAAACATGGTTTAGTATCATAAATATGCAGTGAAGAGGAATATGGACAACTTCCCTGCTGAGTCCCCTTTTCAGCCAGATTAGGGCTTAGCCTTCATGACAATGCAATATTTCTGCACTGTTTCTCAGCCTGCAGTCTAGACAGTGTCATTAAAAATTGATAGAAGAAAAGCAGGTTTCCGGTAAACTGACTGACCGCTGGTTTGCTCCCGCTGCTCCTGTCTGTGGGCGCTTGCCTCGGTGTCCACTTTGCGCCGACATTGCCCCTGGCCCTGCACCAGTTGCTCCAGGGGAAGCTCCGAGTCGGGCGTCGGGTAGCATCGCAGACCGGTGGAGCACCTCGGGGTGTACACGCCGCACAGCTCGCCCTCTTGCCGGGCGCACACGGGGCAGCACCCGCAGCCCGGTTCGCGCACTATCTCTGCGCATGTCTCGGTGAGCTTTGGGCACAGCGCCTGGCGCTCCGCGGTACAGCCCGGGCAGCGGAACACCATCTCGGCCAGAGAGGCACCGGCCAGAGACACGGAGAGGATCAGCAAGCTGCAGCCCGCGTACAACAGCATCGTTACAGGCATGAGGTTTGGGGGAATTATCATGGGGCAGTGGAAGGCAATCACAAGTGTGGGGGGTGTGTGGGGGGGAGAGAAGGAGCAGAAATGTGCACGCGAACAGGTGAAGCCGGGGGGCTGGGAGGTCTGCTGGGTCCTACACATTCCCAGGTTTGCTCTCGGGGCCAAAGAAAACTTGTGTTCATTAGGAGGGAAATAGGAAGATTGTGGGATTTCCTTCACGGGGAAGAGCAGTTGTGACACTTTCTCATTATATTTCTCGATGGCGTGTTTTATTGGAAAGATCAAATCATCATCATTATCTTTAAATGACCTGCACTGCTGCTCCCCAGCTGAACCAGTTACATCAGACCTTTTTTATGGCCGTATCAAGGCAAAATTAACCTCCTATAGGCGATTACTGGCAAACTATTCACAAATGAAAAACATGTTTGTTTGTTTTTTACCAAAAGCGATGTGAGGCTTGAAGTTGAGCTCAAAAAAGAGAGAAAAAAAGACAGCTTGCATATTCAAAGACTACTTTACATTAGCCTGTTTGTTTCAATCAGCACCTTCTCCCCTCAACTCCCAAGAATGTATAAACAAACAAACAAACAAAAGGACTATGTGCAGAGTATTCCTTACATGGAAAGACATCCCCACAGTGGCTGACATGTCAATTGACACTCAATTAAAATTTGCCAGCTGCTACCAGCCTATATACCTGTGTACAGTGATGCTACTGTGTGTGTTACACAGCAGTGTTTCCTATTGATTGGCAAGGCCAAGCCTTGAGGTGTCGCGCTCGCCCGCTAAACAAGCGCCATATTAACCCCGTCCAGTGCACCAGACTAATAGGTGTTTATCCAAGGGCCCAGAAATAGAAACGGCATGTGTAACCTTACTCCACAGATATAAATGCAGATTATTTTGTTTTGTGGGTACCCACTGATTTCATGCTATTTAGCCCCATTCAAGATCGGCATCCCTGGCTCACCTTGGAGGTATGGGGAGGGAGAAAGGGCACATTTGAAGCTGCTTTATATCTCGGGGGTGTGAGTTAGGGGGATGCCCAAAAGGCTGTTTGCACATAGAACCTCATATGTCATTTTACAAAAACCATGGATGGAAAAGCAGTGGGGAGAAAGCCGGTAATGTGTCTGGGATGGTCACCAGCTTATAGGCCTAACACGCCACAGTATCTGCCCCTGTGTGCAAAGTGATCCCCACCAAGGTCAGTTACTTAAATTCCTCCCCATGGAATTATTAAAAAAAACACAAACTCTGGATAAATTCTACATTTATAGAGACAAATATGGGATCACTGATGTGCTATGTGCTTCAGTCTGTATACAGAGGCAGTTCTTTATGTAAGAGGCCATCCCGGAAATGGATACAATCACCCCAGGGGGCACTTGAATAATAAATAAATAATAGTTATACAGCAAAACATTATTATTCGAATACATGGGAAAATAATAGGTAAGTAAGGAACAGGTAAATAATAGGTAAGACTGTTCTAGGCCAATAATAGGTAAGTAAATACTAGATAAGAAAGTACTAGGTAAGTAATACGTAGGTAAATAATATGCCAGCAGTAGCTAAGTAAGTAATAGGTAAGTACGCAATAGGCAAATGAGTTTAAAAAATGTTTCTAATAGAATTTGCAAACAATATAAAGAAATTAAATGATTAGACCTGATAAACAGCTGGCTAGAATTATGGCCAAAACATTAGAAAAGTCTAACTAAACTCTCACATAAGCCAAAAAGAAAAAAATATTAATTAATGACTAGATTTAGTCAAATCATGAATAAACTGAACAGAGTTGCAGATAAAAATAGTACATGAATTACTGAAAGAGTAAGCCAGTAAATATAGCTGAACAGTTCAAACTGTTAGCAGAATTTTTGTTTGAGAAAACAGTAATCTGGAAGTAGTTCAGATCACATTGAGATCAGATCAACATGAGAGGTGTTGCTGATGACAAGGCTCTTGAATCTATCGGTGAGGTCATTGCCGATATATTAGATAAGAAATGTATATGCTTCAATAGCACTTAAAGCACATAAATACCTAATTAAAAGTAAAAATTCCTAATTTGAATAAGCCAATAGAGTTCCATCTATCTTGAAAAGAATCTCTCATTGCTGATGAATTATTCAAACTCCTATCTAGCCAGTGGAGAGATGAATCACTATCTTACCGATTAATATGATGTATTTAGTTAATTTTACACTGCTAGGCCTCACTGCAACCCTGTTACTTCACAGTCATCTCTAATTTCAAAATGCATTGTCATTTAAAACAAATAAGAATAAAACCGAGTTTACTAAGGTTATTGGACTCTCCTGGCATCTTATCAGTGAAAACAAGTCCATTTTTTACACTTTGACAATGAATGAGTGCACTGTTTAAAGTCTGGCTTTGATTACTGACTTAAATATGGTTTCCCTTTACTTGGATTACTGATTGGATAAGTAAAAGCAATGAGCAGGGAGTTAGGAAAATAATATATCATCCTGTTAGTGGGGTTAGTGGGAGTTACCAAGGTCACACGAACAGCAGATTATGACTTCATATTGTAATTAACTGTCAAAACTAGTAGACATGCATGCATGGGTAACCTCTTCCTCCCAGATGAAGGTGATCCACTTCATACATTATGTAAAGGTTCAAAGGTTTGCTGATGCTGACCTCTAGTAGCACTATGACTAAACTGCATGTGGAATGTATTGTACTTCATTTCTGCTGTATGAAATTTAGAAGGGTTACCACCTGGAGGTTTGAAAACATGTTTGATAACATCAGTGTCACTGAATCACAGCCATGAGGCTTTCATTTATTGTCTGCGGTACAGGTTTTTTTTTTTATTTGGCCAAAGTAAAATTATTAGCATTTGTGCAAATCTCACTTTGGATTCTATTTTTTTTTTAGGTGAAAAGAAAAATGTAAAATTAAATAAATAAAACTTTGGGACTAAGGGGTTAACTGAATATGCACTCAGGTCTCTTAAGCGGGTAAAACGCGCAGCATCTTACTGAATGGAAATGTTTACCAAATTACAGAGCATAAATCCTTACATGGAAATGTTCGCTTCACAAGTCCCAAATGGAAAAATGCTTGTGTGTTTGTGTGTGTGTGTGTGTGCGTGTGTGTGCGTGTGTGTGTGCGTGAGAGTATGTTTGTTTGCTGCCTAGCAACAAGTGATGCATGTGCAAATTAGGAAAGTTCCTGCTTTATTTGCTCATGCAAATCATTGTAAAGTATCTGTTATGAAGCCAAAAGTGTTACCCAATAAAACAAAAGGGCTGCTGAAAACTGCTTTCCTGGTTTAGATCAGTTAAGTGTACAGAGGTTAAAGCTTGTCACCTGGTTACATGCTGATGTAGTCACTGTACATGGACGTGATTGTCTTGTAAACCTTCACAGTATCCTTGATTATATTCAGATTTATATTCTTCTTTCTATTATAGTTGACCTACCTGCTAAAATCAAGCTCATGTTGGTTCACCACAAATTCAATTCAATTTAATCTGGTCTGTTTTGATATGAGTAGATGCAGTGCAAGCTCAAATGATGCCTCTTGGACACCCATCGAACTCTGTTTTTTATTGGTTGCCATGGCTGGAATCTGATTGGACCAACACCTGCCAGCAGCTGTAAAACCACAGCTACCACAGGGTCTGTGTCTTATTATATGGGCTTTTAAAGGGAAGAAGCCAGAAAAAGTCTTTAGTGGATGACCTTTGAAGGGTCCATGTAAGATTTGCAACACTTCTGCCTGACTTCATCTTAACTTTATGTATATATATATTTTTAATTTTATTTGCTTTTGGTTTTCAAGCACAAAGTTAAAACACATATAGTATATACTGCTACTTATGCACAGATGCTCATTTTCTATGGTTTTGACATCTGAAAGTTTTATATATCCTCGCTGTTTTCAGTTTTGTATTTATTTCTATTTAATACAGACCATTATATGGAATCTAGCCTCTTTGCTGCAAGTGCTCCACCCAGTGGCCACAGACGTTTAAATTTCAACTATACATCATGTCGAGAAATGTTTTAGCACATGCCAGAATTTTTTATTGATGAAAAAGTAGAAAATCTCTTTTTAAAAAAGTTCTTATGCATTTCTACACGTCTGTTTCTATTTTTGTGCCTTTTAAGTAGAACGAAAAGAACTGCTTTTATAGGCTTGCTCTGTCTTAATCGTTCTTTAGGTATTTTTTGGCCATAGTTTACATCTTATATATGTATAAAAATATGTATTTTTGAATTATTGTAAGATCATAACAGAGCTATTATACTTTTGTATTTTCTTAAATCAGTTTTATTTTTGTTTCTGTTTTCTTGTTTTTAAAATTCAGATTCAGACAGTTTCCTGATCGGGTTTGCTCATTTTAGTTTAGTTTTTATTGTTTAAAATTATTATTATTTTTTTTATTAATTTCAGTTGATACTATATAGAGGACATATGCTGAAGTCAAGATTCAGGAAAATCTGCATAGGTATTAAAATAAAAAAGCACCACTTTTTGAAGCCAGTACTTTAAGTCTTGCAGACATAAGTAGCAGGTCATCAAAGCCTCATCAGGCAAGCTGTAATAACAAACTTTACCAAACTGACAAAGAGGAAAAGGAAGGAAGAAGAACGATTTTAAAAAAGAAGAAACTTTATTATTAATGGGCGCGTAAGAGTCATACCTTTTGGTATAACGAGGCTACCGTACACGCTTTCGGTTCCGTCATGTGACGGAGGTAAAAAATGTCAACATCACTCTGCGCTTGATTGCCACAATAACAAATGAGCACCATAACGTGGCGTTTCTTTGTGCGCCAAAATTAATATGCTCTACTATAACTAACACCTTGATGTTAGCAATCCGGCTGTCGGCTGTCATTGCACAGGTATGTCGTTTTGCTTACTTTTCGGGATACTTTAGCCGAGCTAACTGCTAGCAATAGCAGAGTTTTGAATGCCTATGTCAGTTAGCGTGTCCCTAAAGCTTTGAACGCTAACTACATTAACACGGAAAAAGTGCTTATTAGCCCGAGGCTGTGGTATAGTTGTCTGTAGTCGTCTTTTGTTTTTATCAAATCCGCTGAAACAACAGCACGAAACGTACTGAACGCGTGCAAGACAAGCTTTTCTGTTTTTAATTTCCGTGAGTTGTTTCCTCAGGACTCTTTCTTGAATTCTTACAGGATGGCTGCACCTCAGACGGGCCACTCTCCTCTCGTACATAGCTTGGCCACGCTTCTCCGAAATAACGGTATGTGCCAGTGTGACACTGTTCCCTTTACGTACAAGATCCGTCCAAAAACAGCAGCATGACACAGGATCATGAGGCGGTTAACTCATGTTGACAGGTTGAGGACCATCCAGGTTCGCTCTGTGAGGAAACATAATAATCTAAGAGCCTTCAACCCTTCCCCCCCCCACCCCAAAAGCTGATTGCGCTTTAAGCTATTTCAACAGACGATGTATGAGAATAATAACTGAGCCAGCCTAATCCCCTATTCATTAATAATGTAGGGGTTTTACAGTCTGTTTACAGATAATGTTTTCCTTTTAATTTGTCTGAGGAGTTATTTGAAAGGGGGTGTTATATTATTGAGAGAAATCAACCATCCATCTATTGTCTTCCACTTATCTGATGCTGGGTCACATTCACAGCAGCCATACTTTCGAGTCCCTCCTGGGGGATCCAGAGGCGTTCCCAGATTTAACCATGCACATAAAGAAATGCTGTTGTTTTAAATGAAAGAAATCTGTCAATAAGCATTGTGTGCTTAAATGTAAGAAATAAATGTGTAAAGTTTCAGAACAAGATTTAGTTGCTCATCGCTGATACTGTCCTGTAATTATAAAACTAAGTTTTCGTTAATTTATAGAAAATAGGAAATCATTTTCTGTGCTTTTCATTTTCTGTGATTTTCAGTAAAAATGGCATCAAGGTAATTTTTACTATGGGCCCGCTGTAAAAAGAAGTTCCTGGAGCAGATAGTGCTAAATTTAAACAATCTTTTCTGTCATTTAAATGTTTATCTATTACTTAATTTCTGAATGTCCATGTGGGAGGTTTTTATCAAAAACTTATAAACTTATAAAAAAAATTGATAAAAAGTCCAAAATTTATGCCCTCCTTCACATTTTTCGAAACTGTCCAGTGGAGCCTCTGTTGTAACGATTCTGTCATTACCTCACCTCTAAGGCACAGTCCAGGTCAAGGGTGTATTCACTGCCTTACTCTTTTGGTTGTTACCCAGAAGTCATGACCACAGGTGAAGGTTGTGGATGTAGATGGATCAGTAAATCGAAACTGTCTTCACCACAACGGCCTGGTTCAACAGCCGGGTTTCTGCTGACGCCGCGCTAAACCGTCCGTCGAGCTTCCCAACACTCGTGAATGAGATCCCATGATATTTGAACTCACTCGCCTTGAGGCTACCTCTCTTTCCCAACCCAAATAGAGCATTGCACTGTTTTCCCAGCAGTGAACCGCTTCGTCAGACTCAGAGTCGCTGGCTTTCATGCTCTGCTGCAAACCGCTCCAGTGCATGCTGATGGTCATACACTGATGAAGCCAACAGAACCACATCATCACCAAACAGCAGGGATGCTATTCTGAGGTTCCTCCTGTCCACAGAACTCTCCAATATGAACTAAATACATGAATGAGAGTGGTGTTAATAGTTCACTGATAATGATTCATTTTCAGAAATGCAAATTATTTAGCTGACATCAGACCACTAACAACAGTATAATAGTTTGTTTATGATTTTTTGTGTGTCTAACACACTCTCAGCCATTTGCCAAGTTTGTGATCACTAAAGCCTTTTTTCCACTGGCACCTACTCTGCACAGTTTCTGCATTTTTCAGTTACAAGTACCATCTCAATATGGGTGGGGTCGTTACAGCAAGGCTGCCCAAACATCTGAAGACCTCAGTAGTATGCGTCACAAACACAACACAGCAAGTGAAGGTTTTGGTGGGAGGCGTGTGTAAACACTTCCCTTGTTACCAGGTTTAAAAAATGGCAGGTTTGAGTCTTGGGAAGGAGTCGCACTCGTGTCTCTTTCAGTGTAGTCGCTACCTGGCCGATTAGTAGCATGCCGTCCGTTGACGTCACATTTTTGGCTCAGATTGGCTCGCTTAGAACCGGGGCCAAAGTGATACTAAAAAGTATGTGGTACCAGCTACTACCACCTAATGGAAAACCTTAAAAACTGAGTCGCGCTGAGTAGAAGTTGGTGAAAAAGAGGCATAGCTACCTAGATTACTGAGCTCCACTGACATCCAACAACAATAATATTCAGGTGGATGCGTCCAAATCTGTAGCACTGCATTGGAGCTACTCATTCATTCTGTAGCTGACTAACTTGTCACTTGTGAGTCAAATCTGGCTGATTACTTTAAGCATGAAAGCTCGCTTTCACCCTTCAGGTGACGTGGTGCTGGACGGCAGCAGCACGCTGACCCTGCCTGCTGCCACCTTGCAGCAGCTCACAAGGCTGTTTGAGCAGTACTTGCTATCCCGGAGCCAGCAACACGGGTTCCTCGCACTGCCCTCCCACCCAGCTGACACCGCTTCGCTGCTGCAGCTGCAGTTCCTGTTTGACATCCTGCAGAAGACCGTTTCCCTCAAGGTTGGTTTTAACCCAGAACCTGGTTCTTTCACATTGGGTCCCAAAAAGTTGGCCCTGCCAACTCATTTCTGACTCGCTGTGTATTTGCAGCTCATCAACCCGCTGGGTGTGAGGCTCGAGTCTGTGTTAAAAATTTTCCCTTTCAAGTCTCTGAAGTGTTTGGAGGTAATGTGTGAATACTTCCTACTTGCACTTCTTGTTGTTTGAGGTCACAGGTCTTTTACATTATAACTCGTCTCTGCTTGTTCTTCCTCACCAGCTGAAGAGAATCCCCCCTCACTGTCTCGAAGGCCTCAGAGGAATTTACTCCCAGCTGGAGGTTTTTACCTGCTCAAAGAGCCTCAGTTCCTTGGAGGTACTCCCAGCCGGTAGCATGAGCAGGTTTCTGGGAACGTGAGAGGACCAAAAAGCTCAGTGATTTATATGATGTGCATTTTTAGGAGCTGCTCTCTCTGTGTGGAGGTGATCTGAGCTCAGCACTACCGTGGCTTGAACTTCACACCCTGAACTTCAGCTACAACTCCATAGTTTGCCTTGACCAGTCACTGGTGAGACAAGCAAATACACAGATGTGTCATTACTGATTCATAAGCATAAGGTTTCTATCCAACCTCAACTTCTTCAAATCTTACAGAGTTTACTGAATGTCCTGAAATCTTTGGATCTAAGCCATAACAAGATTCAGGAGTGTGCTGAATTCCTAAAGGTTGGATTGCTATCAGCATTTGGTTACATAGAATCTAAGCTTTATTTGTTTATTCTGCAATTTACAGTAATCTTGTTTTACTTTATTTTCGCTTTCGCCCAGGCTCTGACTGAGCTGGAACACTTGAACCTGGGCTACAACTGCCTGCAGAGGGCGCCAACGCTCGGTATGAGTGCTAGGGCCAAGCTGGTCACACTCATCCTCAGGAACAACGAACTGGAAACCATCAACGGTAGGAACAACTTATCAGTCGCAGGCTTCCCGTACTCTTCTTAAAACCCAATTTACCTTCTCAGCAAAGAGACCAAATAGTGATGAAGCTGGTAGATGAGGAAGCAGTGTGAAGATATACAAACTTTATTGCCACTGTTTTGTAAGATAGTTTTCTTCATCACACAGAGACATTTTTAATAAGGGAAAAGAACATGAGAATTTAATTACACAACTTAATGTTTGGTCATTTTTTTTCCTTTAAAACCAGTGCTCTTGAACTTGTGCATGAGTTTGAATTCACTTGCATCATTGGCATCTCTCATCAAAACAGGCGTGGAACAGTTGTCTTCTCTCCAGCATTTAGACCTGGCCTACAACATCCTGCTGGAGCATTCCCAGCTGGCTCCTCTCTCCCTGCTGCACTGCCTCAACACAGTAAAGATGCACACATGCACACATTTATCCTTAGATGGTCAAATTTACATGACACTTTGTTACTGCTCCCAGTGAGGTCAAGCGATTAGGGCTCATTGTTTTTAAATCTGCTTGTTAGCAGGTTTCTTCAACCATTTTGGATGGATTTGCATGAAAACGTTACAAAAGTGGGGCTGAGCTAAACTGTTGGAATTGATCAGGATCCAGTATTTGTTTTTTTTTATTTTTTGAAAGAGTCTGTAACATTGTGATACAGAGGAAGCATTTTACCTCACATCTCTAGAAAATACTAATGAGGTTGACTTTGAGGTCCCCCAGCTGCCTGAGCTTATAGCGGCATAACTAAACAATGGTTTAAAGGTGCAATAGCCATTTTCTGAGTTTATGTTATAGAAAAATAAAGTTGTACTCATCAATATACACAGATTAGTGTGTAATTACATCTTCCAACAAACTGATGTGTTCTTATAAACTTAGATTTAACCCATTAAAAATGCACAGGCGCCGGCACTGGTTTGCGCCACAAACATCTTGAATACAGTGGACATCACTGTTCTGCCTAATCATATTTTATCTACGTGGTTAGAGACTGGCCACATAGATCCCAAAGAAGGAGAGAACTCGTAGCCATTCCCATGCTGTTCAGGCAAATTTGAATTTGTATATGCACCTTCAGACTCTAGATATGAAGGTTCATACTTTGTGTTTTATCATCTAAGAAGGGGTCCCCTCCACTGACAAAGTGAAAACAGGAAGGAAGGAGGCAACACCACCAGTATCTTAATAGAATATCATCCTCTTCTTCCTCACCTCAAGCCCCTGCAGAACTGAAGTCAGGGCCCTAACACACAAAAACCTGCTTATTTATTCCAGATATTGTCACAGTTACTTAATGGCAACAGATTAGATGCAAAATCCCCCCATTTCTGTACAGCTGATGAAAGCTGGATGAACAATGACAGCTGGTTATAAGCTAATGTTATGCCAGCTAATGTTAGGCTTTATCCCTGTGACAAACAGTTTGATTACATTCCCACATTGTATGGCAGTTTATTCACTAAGCATCAGAGTCCAGCAGTGTTGCATCCTAATCAACAAAAGTTTCACTAACAGCAGCTAACAAAGACTAACCGAAGCTAACAGCAGCAAAAACACTGACAGAAACGTTCAGGATATCTTGAACAACTCACCTCAGTATCGCGCTAATCAAATAGAAGTAAACTTCATTGACTCATCGACTTGTATCAGACTCTTTTCACAAAGATTTACAGCCTCTTCCACAGTAAATAGGCATGTACATATATTGACAGCTGAGGTAAAGTGTGGACTGACAGTCTTTACGATTTGATATCCCTGTGTTGGTCCTACATCATCATCATAACAATAGTGGTCCAGGATTAACGTAGCTGCTGACCAGTGGCATCTGAGCACTTAGCTTACATTAGCCAGGAAGTTAGCTAATGCTAATAAAAGAGTTGAATTCAGTTAACTTCAATCAGCAGTCTACTGACATCTAGTGGTGAGGTTTTACACAAAAAACTTTAAAGTCATGTAATCTAGCCTAAGATTTTCTGCCTCCATGTCTCAAACTGGGAGGTTTTTTTTCCATAGGAGAGTAGCTAACAATGCAAACTCTACTGTCTTTTTTCAGTTGAATCTGGAAGGAAACCCACTGTACTTCCAGAAGACCCACCGCACCTCCACAGTCAGACACCTCTCGCCAAAAGCTGCCAACACCAGAGTGAGTGATAAGAATTGTAACTGAATGTATTATGCATATATATACTTTTAAAGTTTACCTTACATTTCCAAAGAAGGATGGAAATGTGATGTGAAAGTATTGTTTTTAAGTTCTAGTAGCCTCTGGGTCATCTGTTCTCCAATTTGTCACAAAGTGCAGCTTTGCTATTCACACAAAGGTTTGAGCTGCAGTGTGTTTCTGTGTGAGTGGCTGCAGAAGCTTCCCAGAATTGCCTTTCTTGTTTTCACCCAAAATTTCAGGCATTCCCTTTTTTCTTTCTTTATAGCTCAAACTTGATGGCACCCTACTGTCCTCATCTGAAATATCAGTGAGTCTCACTCTTAACATCACTTCATCATCTCACAGTTTAAAAGCTTGATACTAAAGCAGATTCTCTTCAGAGTGACTCAAAAATTCATGCGGTGTAAATTGTTGCTACTTGCTACATTTATTTACTTTGTAGTAGGGCTGCTCAATTAATTGAATTGTAATCACGATTACGATCTGGGCTTTCAACGATCATTAAAAATGACTGAGCCGATTATTAGCCCCTCCCTCGTGCTTTACTCTCGCGCTGCTCCGTGTGGCAAATCGAGCGCACCTCTCTGCATTTCGAACACGTGTCACAACAATTAAGAGCAGCGGTCCCCAACCTTTTTTGCGCCACGGACCGGTTTATGCCCGACAATATTTTCACAGACCGGCCTTTAAGGTGTCGCGGATAAATACAACAAAATAAAACTAGTACCGATACCGAAAAAAAGAAAATTTATTCATAACACACGTGAAAAGACCAAGGAAAACAGAGTAAACGATAAAAACGATGACAAAATAACGCTGAAAACCGATAAAAACCCTGAAAACTATACATTTCACACCTGAGCCTCAACTCTCGCGGCCCGCTACCGGTCCGAGGCCCGGGGGTTGGGGACCGCTGATTAAGAGGACCCGAGGGAAGCTCGGAAAGCTAAGCAGAAGTTATTTGGAGAGGAGAGTGACTGCCGTTGGTTGAAAAGAGAGGTAAAAAAAACTTCAGTGGTGTGGAAACATTATGGGTTCGCGGAGTCAGACGTGGATCAAGTAGACACAGTGTGTAAACTTTGCTACAGTGTCGTAGCTGCACCACAGAGCAACACTGCAAAGTTCACTAAACATAGATGTTTACATTTAACATTTATTTTTTTATATTGCAAACATTTGCACTGTCATCAGTATTTGCACACTATTTTATATTATTTTTTGACAATCTTTAAAGTCATTATTCAATACATTGTTATTGTTAAATAAATATCGTCAAATAATCGAGATCTCAATTTCAGTGAAAATAATCGTGATTATCATTTTTGCCATAATCGAGCAGCCCTACTTTCTAGCAAGGTATAATCTACATTTATTTGCACTGTATTTGGAAAAGAAAATGTGAAATTAATACTAAAATCATTTGTGGTAGTAAAGTTGGAGTACTCTTCTCTGCAGGTTCTGCCAAAACCAGGGCCGCTGATGGTCCAGGTGCAGACTTTGCCTTCAGGTTACACCATGCCTGCAGAACGCAGTTACCAGGAAGCATCTAGTGGGGTGGGGGAGCTGAGTGACAGCCTGTCCGTCGGCGAAGCGGTCGTCTCAAACCTTCGCAGAAGGAAAAATAGGGTGGGAGTGATGCTCTTTTGGGTGTTGATATGCTTTTGTTAGTGCTTTTCTCTGATGTTTAATGAAAAATTGTCAATTTTTGTTTCAGAGTAAGGTGAAAGTGCGGAGGGCCAGTATATCCGAACCCAGTGATACTGATTATGAGTCCAGACCCTTGTCCTCCACACAGGGTTTGTTGTCAAAACATGTTTGCCGTCTAAAGTTTCAACATAAAGGCAAAAATTATGATTTACCTTGTACTGTAGTAATGGAGTATGCTCTTGTTAAGTATTGCTAAAGTATCAAATAACCTTATCATATGCTCAACTAAGAAAAGTCATGCAAAGTCCAAGACTAAAAGTATAGAGGTGGATACGAGCATGAATGTTTTTTTGTTTTGTTCTTTTTTGCTGTTTTTTTTCCTCTTCTAGGCATCGTCCTTCAGCACCAGCAGGAGATTGAACGCATGTCCAGCTTCAGGGAACAACTCGGAGAAGACTGGCTAAGATATGAACACCATCTAGATGGAGCTTCACCCTTAATGCTCACCACCACTGTTAACCAGCAAACCTCCTGCTCTCAAACCCTCTCCAACGGCCTCACCACCACCACCATCGCTACTACCACTACATCGATCCCACAGCAGCAGCCATTGCCGCCGTCTTCCCACAAGGTCCCGGAAGTCCTCCCACCACCTATTCTTTCCTCCGAACCCAGAAATGAGGCCTCTGACGTGGATGCAGACCTGGAAATGGAGTCCACCTTGCAAGGTGGTCAGACCCCTCAGCTGACAGAGTCCACCTTGGATAACAGCATGGTAGATGGACTGGTGATGAGCCAGGGAGTAGTGAGTTCACCTCAGCCAAGTCCAGAGAGCCACAGGTCTGCTAGAGCAGCGAGTGGGGAGACCAATCATGAAGAAGAAGAGGATTTAGGAGGTAGGGAGGTTGAAAATTGAGAAACATTTTAAACAGTATCTAACTCAATATGTGCTCGACTTAACATAATGCAGTTATTCTGAAGGATAATCAGCACAAAACTCCTCCAGTTATGATCTGCTTTCTCTGACTACTACTTTTCTTTTCTCTTAGTGGACCTTTGTCACCCTCTGCTTGTTGGTGTCTTATCTGACAAAGAGGAGGGACTTGGTGAAGGTCAGGGGCAGAGGAAGGGAAGAAGGGAGGTGTTCTTGTGCATCAAAAAGGGCTTAGTGCTTGAGATGGACATGCAGTGTGGCCAGGAGAGATGCCGTCTGGAGCTGGATAGCCTGGCTAAGGTGGAAACAACTGAGGCTGCGTGGACCCGAGGGGTATGAAAGGAGATTCTTCATCTTCATCTCTAACATCTTTACGTCTATAAAGGAAAATATAATGTTTTTATCAACTTGATAAATGACTTTGACTATCTTTCAGGATTTAGAAAATCAGTTTCCAGCTGTAGAACTTTACTTTGACTACATCAGCAAGGACAAACGGAGGAGACGCTACGTCCTGTTAGATGATGACCCTCAGCAAGCACTGCAGGTTAGCTGAAAAACTCTCACACATTTAAATTCATGCACACAAACTTCTGTTGCCAGGAGTGGTTGTTTGTGCTGTCAGATGGAGCAAACAATTTTCCCACACATCAATGCGGATGACGTGCAAGGTGCGTACAATGAAGCAATGTACGTAAATAAGAACACCCACCCACTGACTTCTTGGACATGCTGCAGTTGTCTGAGCATGTTCACAGGCTGTCCTCTGCTCAGTCCATGTTACCTTTGTGTACCTGACGACAGTCAACAGCAGTACAATCTAAAACCTGTGTCAGATGAAATGTTAAAAGCAGAAAGCTGTTCAGTTAATATGTAATGTATGTTTAAATACACACATAACTGAATTAAGTGTAAAACCAAACGAGCACCTTGAGGTTCTACTTAAGGAAAGAACTAAGAATGACTGCTAGTTTCAGAAATTTGTCAAATGTAGTAGTTTATGGAAACCCATTCTAATATTTTCTCGAGTTCTCCTATCCTGTTAAGACAGGGGTGTCAAACTCAAATACACAGTGGGCCAAAGTTCAAAACTGGAACAAAGTCGCGGGCTAACGTTAATATTTATTGAAATATATTTATTCCTCCAGATTTAAGAATGAATCTTTTCTTATGGACTCAAACACGTTTTGCTGAAAAACTGAATATGGAACAAGCAAAGCTTAATACTAAACAATATATATATTAGCTGTATAATACCAGTAGGCCAGCTCTAATAGCAATTTGGTGTGGCTTCGCGGGTCAAATGTAATTAGGCTGGGGCCAGAGTTTGACGCCTATGTGTTAAGACATTTTATATAAATACTTCAGTTTTTAGCTTGCAGTCGCCTGTCAGAGAGAAAAGCAAAGAGAATGCTTGTATATCTCATGGGCTGCAGGCAGAAATGCATTATTGCCACCTTTCTCTCCTCCAGAATTATTTCTTATTATTTATTTTGCCGATCAGGTTCTGACTGACATATTGTCTAATAATAAGGTGCAGCCTGTTGTGGAGCACCACACAAACTTAAGATGTAGCTCTCCATGACAGTCCCAGTTTCTCATGTGGCCTCGTGGGAAAATTGCCTGCCCACGTTTGATATGAGAATCCTCTATTGTAACAGTATATCTGTGACATAAAATAACACAAAGCATTATAGGTGCCCTTTAATTTTCTATATAATTTTTTTGTGTAGTTACAGGAAAAAGTTAATATTGTCTGGAATGTGTGGAGAATGCTTGTATATCTCTGAACTGCTGTAAAAAATGTATTATTACCACCTTTGACTCCTGCAGAACTGTTTAGTGAGCAGAAATGTCTTGGTTTTCCTGCTTGTTAACAAACATTTTTTTTTTTTGCTGACCAGGCTCTGACTGACATACTGTCTAATGTGGTGGAGGAAAACCAACGCCAGGTTTCTGAGCTCTGTCACAGCTGCATTCGCCTGCAGTGCCTTCGCTGCAGGTCAGAATTCATTCTTCAGGGAGGGGACGATGAAGAGGAAGCCAGTGAACGAACAACGAAGAGGAGAGGAGCTGTGATGCTATCAGAAAGTGTGCAGGAACAGGATGGGGAGGAGCTGATAGAGGCACAGTGGGCCAGCAAAGGTGAGAGTGAGTTCCTGCAGCGTTCATCGTCAACAGTTGATAAACAGACACAGGAAGAGGCACTCAGTAACGTGATAAAATCAGATAAAATCAATATTATTCTTTCTTTAAGTATTTTTGCATGTTTTCTCTTTAAATTGGCATCCATAAAGTTAAAATGTGCAGAGGAAAAAACGTACAAACAGCAAGAAGAGTTTAAGAAAAACCTTTTGATCTGTTTGCACTAGCCAGATGTTTGGAGCTGTTTTGAAATGGGGAAAAATGCACTTAAGGCACAAATCTTTTGTTAAAAAATACAACAAAAAAAAATAGAAAACTGCCAAAGCAAGGTGATATCTGGCTTTAGTTTATAGCTGAATCTGTCATCGTCACATGTGAGAGGAGCCCACACACACACACGCACAGACATGCACACTACAACACTCATTCTGATTCATCCATGAAACTGAGTCATCCCTGATGAATCATGGTCACTCTCACGAACTAAACTATCCTTAAATAGCCAAGTACTAGATGTTTCTAGATGAGGAGATTTTATTTATAAAGCACCTTTTGTATACAAAGAGAGATTAAATGTCTTGCACAGAGAAATAAATCGTTCCAAAAAAAGCACAGACAGGTCTATAAAGAGGTAAAACAATCTTGTGCTCATTTCCAGCTCTGTATGTTTTTTCTTGGACTCTCCTAGAGTAGCTTTGCATGATTAACAAAATAACCCTTAGTTCTCTTTGAGCCCTAAGCTTTCTTTTTTTAGCCAGTGCTTTTCAAACTGTGGGTCAAGCAATAGTGGTGGGATACATAGCTACAGCACGTCGTCGGTGGAAGACCAGGGTCAAAATACACAATAAATTGAATGATAAAAATAAACGGTGAAGAGTTTGCTGCTGCTGTCTTGCTAACCTCAGGTTATTAAAGTTCAGCTGGGCTGGTTCTTTATTATTAATGAAAATGGGTGGTGAGTAAATTATAGGTTTACTTATTTTCACAGGCACAAAGCACTGTGAACAAAAAGATGCCATTTTGGTCATAATAGCCAATAAAAAGATATAATAAAGGGCAGTTTAAACTAAAATGAGCAGTTTAAACATAAATAAATGATAATAATTCAATAATCCGGTGGTGGGTGTGAAGCTTTATTTTTTGGACTCTGATCTAGGGGATGGCCAAAATGTCTCAGAATCACTGCTTTAAGCCAACTTTCATATAAATTTCTATACCCTGCAAACAGAAGGTCTGTGAGTCAGGAGGAAACTAAGCCAAAAATGTCCACCATTTTTATCTTGATAAACAAGATAAAAATGGTGAATAATGCAGTAAAATAATGAATAATGCTATGATAGTAAGAGGCAGATTTTTTTTAATGATTAATATATGTGGGTCTGCAGGTTTTGTGCTACCATAAAAACCAAAGCAGAAATGACACAAGGTCACACATTGCAAGTACCAAATTCATTTGATTTCAGAGTACTTGCCAACTATCAGTTTCCCACTGGTAGAGCTACATGATTTCACAAGACAAAATGTTAGTTTTAGACAGCCTCTCTCGAAGCGTCAAACACGTTATCTTGTGGATTCCATAGCCAAGAGTTCCCACTTTAGCAGGATGCAGATAATAGTCATCATTCCAGCAGCCTCCTACCTGCAATCCAACCAAACCTGACATTAAGACCTGCACGGGCTTGTACAGACTGTGTTCAACAAATGTTTGGAGAGTCTTTTGGAACCATACACCTTTTGTTAGTGTGCTTAGTCTGTGGTTCTGCTGACATTTTGGGCAACAAAAGATTTTTTCACGTTGCACGTGTCTGAACGTAGACAGTTGTTTGCCTGTGGGTTACAGAATACACTCCTTGTAGATAAAATAGAATCTCCTCTGACCTGAAACATATCCATGTATGTTTTCTGTCACTCTCCTCTGTTGTTTTCAGATTTTTTTAAACATCCTGTTATTCTTGAGTACAAAACCTAAGTTCAAACAGGTTTATTATACAATGCTTGTCTTTTTGTATCTTGACATGAAAAATATGTAACAACATATCTTGATTAAAAAACAATACATCTTGATTTCTATACAGTTGTTACAGTAACTTTGTTAAACTGGACCTATTTCTATCTCTTGGATATTACAAGAGAGGCTCTGCATGAGTCACAGGTTAGAAAAGTCGTATCTTTTACCGCGTCTTGGTGTAGCTACTCCATTCATCTACTGAATGAAGAAAGGCCTTTTAGTTCCTTTCTCTTCAAGGCCACCCTCCCATTAAGCCTACTCTTTTTCTCAAATTTGCTGCCCCTCGCAAACAGAAGGCTTGAACAGCAGGTTGCCGGGGCTTCTTTAGCCTGTTTTGGAGAGCCTCACCAATAAGCTTATATAGAGGTACAGCCTGTTGTGGAGGGCCTCACCAGTAATCTTTAAAAGAAGTGCAGCCTATTGTGGAGGGGTACACCAAGAAATGTAAGAATAGGTGTGGCCTGTTTTGGAGGCCCACACCATTAATCTTATAAAGATGTGCAGCTATCTGCAACAGTCCCAGTTTCTCATGATCCAGATATACTGACCTCATTATTTGAATATTTTTTAGCAACGTTTAATATGAGATTGCATCATTGTAATAGTGTTTTTATGACATAAAATAAGGAAAAACCTTACAGGTCTCCTTTACTATATACTTTTTGTGTGTATTTACAGGAAAAAGTCAGATTTGTCCAGAATGTGGCAGTGACCATGTTGTCCAAGTGGCTGTTCAAACGTCTCCCTACAGCAGTACACCCATCCAGCGTTCATTCAGGACCGACAGTGACGATGACCATCGGGACATAACTGTGAGCATGCAAAATGCTAATAAGGTATTTCCCATATGTTAAATTATTCACTGTCTTTTGCCATGTCTCCTGCGGTAATTGATTTTCAGAATTGTTAATGTTTTCTTTGTTCTACATCAGGATGATTACACAGATGCTAGTAGCAGCAGCAGTCCCATCCCAGAAGCTGTTACCGCAGCAGAAGAGTCCATGTTTGTCACTGCCCAAGGAAGCTCTTTCTTCATTGGAGATAGTCCAAGTCAGACCAGTCGCCTTTCCTGCAACTCAGTGTGCCAAAGTAGAGAGGACCTAGCAGGCAGCTACCACTACACCACTACTGGTGCTACACCACCTCAAGTGCAAGCACAGCCTGCAGAAAGGTCCACCCCTAATGGTGAGTCTGCCCTTTGAAGACAATGCAAGTAATGAGGGTCCAGGTTCATACATTAAATCCGTGTCTATGTCGTTTGAGCTGTTCAGCCAGTAGATTTCAACCCAGGACAGGACTTACTGTGACAGAAAGACAATACTAACCTGACATTTAACTACATACACAAAATGGAAATCCACTAAGGTCTTAAAATAGGAATTTTAACAAAACATTTAGAACAAATAAAATAAATTCAATACAACAATAATATACATTCAGACTACTAATGAAAGTTGCATGTAAGTAGTAGGTTTTCACTTGAGTAGGGTTCAGCAGATTGCATCAACACTAATTTTTTGTAACCATATGGATTTAAATTTAGGAACCAGTTCATGTGTTTTTCTCTTCAGATCAAACTGTCTTAGCCTCCCTTCCTCCTCCTCACTTTCAAACATCATATAAACACAAAAATAACTAAAGCATAAAATGAAATGTTCAGGCCTTTGTTTTCTCTTTGTTTTTTGTTTTCTTTGGCTCATGGCACAATATTTGGATACATGTTACACTGTGACATTTGTATATGTTCACATGTTATTGTTTATTACAGTACCCTAACTACTGGTTTCGGTGTGTACTGTACTTCACAATGGCCATTTGAACTGTGTGGTCTGTAATGGGATGATTAAAGGGAATCATTTATTACACCCACATACAGGTAAAAAAAAAAAAAAAAAGACAGAATGAGTGACAGAATCACTTTAGGACCACACATGTGGCACACTAATTAAAGTGGCCTTGTGGATTTTGCTGTGTGGGGAAGGTAAGAGGAGCTGAGAATTAGATATAATCAGATACTACAACGAGACGTTCCCTATAGCCTGACATTCACAGTCATCTAGACCTCCAAAGCGAAGCTGATTGGATAAATTATCTGTCAACAGGGTATCCTGGAAGATTAAATAAGCAATTGGTGTTGTTGTTGTTTTTATGATTAGTTCATTGGGTGCATAGATAAAACTGTAGTCATAAAATGTATATATAATGAATTCACGTATGTTGTTTTTTAAAGATATTCATGGACTTTAAGATGTATTCTTTATTTCTTTATTGTATCACAAACTCATGTGATTTAGGATTTTATAAATGTCTGTTATTTATGTCGGGGGGGGGCTTTATAGACAGTCTCTGTTTGTGGATGAACAACTTCATTAACTTTGTACTTACTAATATTTTAATGTTTGCTATCACCTGGCCATGGACTACGACCAGGTGGTGGTTTATTGAGAGTCACACCCAAATGTGGAAAGGCTGAGGGTGGCCACAGGCTAAAAGGCTTCTCCGTTTCCTCTTACAATCTTTCCTCTTATAATATTTGTAAATGTGAATGCCGAAGTTCTTATTAATACTTTGGATTTATGTGGTTTAGCACCCATTAGACTGTTTAATCATTTTGAATTGAGCATGCTGTTGTTTCTTTTGTCTAGCTGTTAGCTTGTTACCTTTATTACGATAAAGGGCGATCGTGGCTCTAGAGTTCGTCTTGTAATCGGTAGGTTGCCAGTTCGAGCCCCGGCTCCGACAGTCTCGGTCGTTGTGTCCTTGGGCAAGACACTTCACCCGTTACCTACTGGTGGTGGTCAGAGGGCCTGGTGGCGCCAGTGTCCGGCAGCCTCGCCTCTGTCAGTGCGCTGACAGAGCTGTGGCTACAATGTAGCTTGCCATCACCAGTGTGTGAATGTGTGTGTGAGTGGGTGGATGACTGAATGTAGTGTAAAGCGCTTTGGGGTCCATAGGGAAAGCGCTATACAAATACAGGACGTTTACCGTTTACTTTTTGGAGCAACTCTGCAGTGACAAAAGGCAGGAAGACAGAATAACTGTTGTACCCTCGACTGAACTGTTTCCTTATTCTCTTTTTTCTTTTCGTTTTTCTTTTGTTGTGGCAGCGGGCACAATGCACAGCAGATGTTACACTCTGGCTTTTGTATACACTGCTACGAAAAAGTATTTGTCCCCTTCCTTATTTAGCAATTTTTTGGATATTTGTCATGTTTCCGATCATTAAACAAGTTTTAATTCTTGACAAAGATTACCCAAGTAAATAAAAAAACCTTAAACTTAGAATTTATTTGATCTGAAACATGTAAGCGTCACATGCAAAAAACTAAGAAATCAAAAAGGGGGCAAATGCTTTTTCACAGCACTGTATCTTAGGCTTGTAGAGCATTTTATAGTCACTATTCCAACACTCTGTTGTCGTAAAAGAGAAATGAAGAGCTTAGTAATAAAAGCATCACTTCACCTCAAATGTCAACTCTTCTTATCAGTTAACTGCAGGCACAGTGCACATCTTTGGATGGATAAGCGAGCGCTTGTCATAAAGAGTAGTGGTTGAACTCTTTCGAGTCATGCTTTAAACCTTTCGGCTGTTAGCCTGTAGTATAGTTTTAAAAACAATACAGCTAAACATGCACCTTTTAACCGCACCCAAGTGAAAATCCTGACATGCATACCCAACATACACATACATACATTTTTACATCTAAAATAACTTTGTTGGCAGCACTGTTTATTGAAGGACAAGCCAAACAGCAGTAAAATATAAGTGGAGTTTTATTGCTTCAAACTCAAATTCTGCACTTCGCGTGGTCATTGTAAAACACATCAGCAGTGGCATGTGGTTTAAACTGTTTACATCGGCTTTACTGCCTTTCCTAAAGACAGATTTAAGTCTTAATTGAAAGTGAGCGCAGACTGAGAAATATTTATGAATATTGTGTGGCACAAAAATCCTCTGAGCTGCTCTGTATCTCTGTGACAGCATCTGACTCCCCCCCCCACATCTGGCTGCCATTTTTAGATGAACCACATGGTAAATGTGCAACAAGACAGATTGGAGTCATTGCTGGAAGTGATGGGAGAGGAATGAAAGCCTCAGAGAGGGAAGGCCGAGTCGTAATGATAGCTTTCTGTATCTTTTTTCCCCTTTTTTACTCTGTTTTTTTCCAATTGTGAGATTACATGGCTCTGCAACTGCAATCTGTCCTTCTGAAATGGCAGTTTCGTTCTGGAGAACTCATCCCAAAACACTGACGCACATTGAATATGGGGTTTGTTTGGGGTTTTTTTTAGCGACACAGTGCATCCATTGTTCCAGAGCACCTCTTCAACCGGTCTCTAATGACTCGTCAACCTGTGCGTATGCTTGTGTGTGCATGCACCTCTCCCCATTTAAAAGCAGTTATCTGAAAGTTCAAAGGCTGTTTTAATCAGATCTCTGTTTGCACTCTTCTCAAATCAAAGGCCTCAGCTTTGGTCTCTGCAGATCCGTGCCCTGTTGTTTTTGATCAGCTACAACCATCCATCACAGTTCTAATAACTTCTGTTGCTGTTCTTTGGTGGATTTATTGCTCTTAAATGCCTTTCTGCATGAGGGCTGTTGGCCAGCGCTGCAGTCTGCTACAGTAAACTCTGAATATGGTTTCATAAAAACCAAGAAATACTGTATGCAAGGCTTTCCAGTGTTTCCAGGAAGCTACACTATAACGATATTAATGTAGAATCATCTGAAAGCATAAATACAGAGCTGATTTTAGTTACTTTGTAACTTATTATGACTTAGTTTTTTTTTCTCATATATATTTTTTAGATGATTTGGATCTTCTGTCTGAGGATTATGAGGTGGTGGACCATCGGCTCAAGCTTTTCCTGGATGTAGAAGTCTTTGAGGAAGAAGAAGAACTTCATTCTTTCCTTAAGGTTTGTGAGCCTCACAGAGGGGACAAAGCTTAGAGCTTAAAAACCAAAGAAAAAAATGTATTATTGTATGGTTTCATAATTCACAGTAAAGAGAAGATTGAGAAAATATGTTTTCAGGGTCTTTAAATCTTTACTGGCATTAGTGTAATTCAGGAAACACTATTGTTTCCAGACTCTGTGTTAAAGCACAAGTTTGCCGGCAATGGCAGCCTATGACTGATCGCTCAATTTTGGCAGTGCAGCGTTTTTATATGTCGGTGTTATTGTTTCTTTTGTGACTGTGGTTTTAAAGGAAAAAAAAAACAACTTTAGATTATCTCCCCAGTGGGGTGAAAAAAATTCCAACTTAATAGCTGGTGACAACTTTAAGACCTATTACCCTTCATCTGCGGTTTCATCTCAGTCAGCCAAGATGAACTCTGACAGTAAATCTCCCAGGATCCCATTGTAGCCCCACTCTTCTTCTTCTTTTTCTTCTTCCTCTTCTTTGGCTCCTTTGTGTAGCTTGTGCACTGCTGTCGTCATTAAATGTTGTTTGAGACTTCTTCGAATCACCAGGCTGTTGCTTGTCTCTATGAGACACTTGTACAAAGAGCAAAAAGGACCAAGCAGCTGGAAACAGGAAGTCACACACCATTCATCTTGGTTATGTTTATTTACCCAGTGACAGGGGCTGCTCCATTTTTCACTTGTTCTCTTACTTCTTGCGTTATATTGGAGGAAATGATACAAGAAAACTTGCAGAGCTTGGTTTCATCTGATAATGTGGTTGTTTAATAGTTTATTGTTGACTTTATGGTGCTCATTACAATGTTGTAAAAGAGTTTATCAGCACAGGAGAGCCTCTCTGTTCTTCTGCTAAGACGGTCAGTGTTTTCCAGCTTTTTGTCATTTACCCCCTTCTGTTTGCTTGTTTTTCTCTGGACTGTCAGATGTCAGCTGTCAAATTTGGAGAACCTGGGGAGGTTCCCTCGCTGCTGGTTGTCTCAAATCAACGTATTTATTTCCTGGAAATGACATCAGATTTGCAGTAAGTAGAGCAATTTTGTTCACACAAAGCTGATTAAGCCAGTCTTTCCCAAGTAAATCTCTGTGTTTCCCAGCATAATGGAGTTTTGTAGCATCCTTTACCCACATGTGTTTCACTTCAGCCAGTAGTGATTAGTTTGGTAGCGGTGAAGAGGGGACGAACTGTAGTGACAGAATTGGGGACAAGAGTTTCTAAAGCTCCAGATAAATCACAAAGTTTTTGTTCAAACAAAAAACAACACTACAGAGAAGGCAAACATGAATGACCGTCAGTGCCGTCTTGGAACCCATCAACTACTCTGCTTCTGATGCAAAAAGCATCTTAAAAGGCTAACAAAACATTAAATCATCATCAGATGATTGGCAATCATTTCAAGATTGTATTTCAGTAACTGTAGTCTTACCTTTCCTTCTGCAACCGAAGCTTGCTTCAGTATGATTGGTCAGTAGAGTCAGATCATAAACAAATTTTAATATAATATAAATATAACTTGAGTAAATACAAAATGCACTTTGTAAATGATGATTTCATTTAAGGGAAAAAAGCTATTTAGACTTGGGGGGGAATCAAGAGTTTGCAATAACTGGCAGGTCACTGTGGAGGAATTTTGGCCCTCTCTTCTTTGCAGAATTGTTTCAATTCAGCCACATTGGACATGCTGTTTAAGGTCAATGCCAAAGCATCTTAAGTTCAGGATTTGAATCCAGACTTTGATTAGGCCACCCTAAAATCCTCATTTTGGGATTTTTAAAAAAAAAATATTTTTGAGTCATTCAGAGGTGCTTCAGGAACTGAACTGATAGTCATCCTCTTTCAGGATTTTCCTTACTTGAGCAAAGCAGCCCCAGACCGTCACACTACCACCACCATGTTTGACTGGACTGTTGCTATGATGTCCATTTTACAAAATGCTGTTAGTTTTATGTCAGATGTAACGGGACTCAGACCTTCCACAAAGTCCAGCTTTTGTCTAATGAGTCCACAGGATATTTTCCAAAAGTCTTGGGAATCATCAAGATGTTTTTGGTAAATGTGAGACGTTGTCCTTGTGATCTTTTTGGTCAGCAGTGGTTTTCTCCTTGAACTCTCCCATGGATGCCATTTTACCCAGTATTTGTCTTATTGTTGAATCATGAACTCTGACCTTAACAAGTGAGGCCTGCAGTTCTTTAGATGTTGTTCTGGTTCTTTGGTGACCTCCTGGATGAGTCGTTGATGTGCTGTTGGGGGTTGGTGACTCCTGGTACGGTTCACGCCTGTTCCAAGTTTTCTCCATTTGTGTATAATGGTTCTCACTCACTGGAGTCTCAAAGCCTTGTAAATGGCTTTGTAAAAACTGAAAGATGTCAGTAACTTTGTTTCTCAGCTCTTTCTTTAGATTGTGGCATCACGTGTTGGTTCTGAAATCATTTCACCTACTTCGCTTAACAGACAGGCTCTATTTAAGTGATTTATTGATTCAACAGGTCTGTCAGTAATCGGACCTGAGATTGGGGAGTGAAACTGAACTCAGCTTTCTAAAAATGTGGTGAATCCCACTTTATTCATGATTTTACAATACAAGGCAATTACTTTTAACACAGAGCCAGGTAGGTTTGGATAACTCTTTTCCTTTAATGAATGAAACTGTCAGTTACCAACTGCATTTAGTACTTATTTGGATTATTGTTGTCTAATATTATAATTTGCTCGGTAAGCAGAAAAAAAATAAATCAGGATGGGGCAAGTACATTTTCAAGACACTGTATGATGCATATTTGTTTGCTTTCTTACATTTATTGTATCTTGTTTGAATTGTGATGGCAATACTATGAGTTTTGCAGTTTTATTTTAGTACTTTATGTAGACCTTAATGACAAAAACTATCTCAGCGCTTTTTCTAGCTTTGTGGTATCTCCAGTGCCTCGGTGATTGATTTACGTTGAATCAAGTGTGAAGACTTTCCCCAAGAGCAGGTGTATGCCGTCCATAAAACCGAAACAGATAAAAAGATGATTAAATCAAAGCCACTTAAGGACAAGTTTAAGCAGTGTCCTCAAAGCTGACTTTTCCATGCAACCACGTGGCAGATAACAATTATGTCTTGTGTTGGTGGTGAAAAACTCAACACCCTCTGATTAGGATCTGGTTAATATTGCACAACCTGCCCAGCAGAATAACCTGTTTCTAGGTCACATCTTGAAAACACATTGATCTCAAAGCGTCTGCAGTCCCTGGGCTCTTTTCTGTTTTTCTCCCCTCTGTGAAAAATTTGTTGGCCATAATAGGTCGACTTCCCTCACACATCAGCTTTTCCTCTGATGCTCTTCCAAGGTGACGTCAAAAGTTGCTATGTACTGCACGTTGCAGGTGCTGAATTCTCTTGTTCTTGGCACTGTCTCAGAAACCAGACTGTTAATATGGATTTGACCCGGTGTCCTAATCCCTGAAAAATGAGGCATTACATAAATTACTGATGTGATTTGCACTAACAAAACTCTGACTTTTACAAACGTATTACAAGTGTCAGACATCACGTAAACTGTTTAATCGAGGTCAGCGAGGCAGGACATTTTCTTTACCTCCTGATGCCTCATGTTGTTTCCTCCCAGCAGAGGCCAGCTCACCAATTGGCTGCAGAAAAGGGACAGCTACCCAATCATGGAGCTGAGCTACCTGGAGGTGGGGCTGGGCTCTCAGAGCATCCACATGGAGTTTGAAGATGTGGGCGTGGCCTACACGCTACTCGTGAGGGACAGCGTGCGGTGCAAACGCTTCTTTGGCCGTTTAACAGGTAAAAAAGAAACCCCACAGAATAAAAGGAAACTGTATGGAAGTTTTTATGTTGTTAATATAGTCAGAAAGACAATGTGACTGTCCCGTTCTCGCTGTGTTTACTGGTTACACTGGGTTCAGGATTAACCCCAGGGCACAGTGAGGGAAGATGCAACACAGTTAACCTAATTTTAAAAGTTGGAGGGCTGTGTTACGTCCCTGAGGCAGACATTTGAACAGCATGTTCCCTGTCACAGACCCACTCGCCGCCACAAAGTAATACTATACCATATGTGTGCTTTGTGACGCAAATTTCTACCCCGTCCTCCTCAGTATTGGGTTTCCACAGACTGAGCACATCACCACACCAACTTGTCTGCCTGAGAGGACCAGAGGCTGAGAGGAAAACCTTTTATTATACAGGGACTTCTTCCTGGGCTTTGGAATGTCTGGAGAAATATGGAAAATCAATTTGACAGTTACCAGCCCCTAAACATTTGGAGAAAACAGAAAAACATTTTGGCATGTGTGGAATAGGATCGATGCTTAGTTTTAGCACATGTAACGTTTTGATATTGAACCCATGCGAACAATTAAATTCAATTAAAACAGCACAGAGAGGGATGGTCCCTGATGTTTGTACAGATCAAGCCTGATGGATGTGGAAAAAAAAGCACGAGATGTGTTTTGTATATGGACTTTTTAAGGATCTTTCTCAGTTTATTTACTTGTTTTGATTTCTGTTCACGTAGAAGTCTTAACTGAACAACAACCTGGGACGGGATACAGTTAGCATGGCAAAGCTACCTCCTAATTCAGACCAAGCTAATGGCTCAGTCACAAGTAAAAGTAGGACAGCATTCTCCTTACAACTACAAACAAAACCGATGGCTGCCTTTTAATTGTGTTGAATTTTTTCACATTCTGTGACCGATTACCACGTGTGGTGACTAAATGGTTACACAGAGCTGGAGGGTATTCAACACTGACGACCACTTTTGTTAACTGCAATCACTCTAAAAGAGATTGTTCAAGTTCAAATAATTGGTGTGTTGTTTATAAATACAGACAGATTGCCAACATGTTGGCAATCTGTCTGTATTTATAAACAACACACCAATTATTTGAACTTGAACAATCTGAATGAGTCTTTGTCAATGAGCACAACTCAACTGGCTGCCAGCTGGTTGACACGGTTATAGGCGCTACTTTGTTGAAGCTGCAAAGCTGTCCCACCATCTTGAATATAGTGGCCAAGATGGACATCGCCGTTCTACGTAATCTACCGCATGTCTGTGGCTAGAAACCGGTCAAATATGTGGCACGCGTTTCCTTCTTACCTCAAGCCTCATTTCTTGAACTGAATTCAGGGCTCTAACACATAAACATGCATAAATATGCTCATTGTTAGCCTGCCTAATGTTAGGCTGGAGTGTCTGTCGAGTATCGAGTTTATTCACTAAGTGTCCAAGTCCAATAATGTTAGATCCAATTTTTAAAAAAAAAGTTTCACTAACAGCAGCTAACATAGGCCTACAGCAGCTCACAGGGGCAAAAACACTGGCATTTACTGACAGAAAAGTCCATGATATCCTCAAGATGTCACCTCAGTATAGGCTATCATCAGAGAGAAGTGAGTTTTGCTGACTTATTTACTTATATTGGACTGTATCCTTCAAACATTGCAACATAATTTTGAGGCTACAAGTGTAATTATTTCAGATCATATCAAATCTTTTTACATATTGTTTTAAGAGGAAGGGGTAATCTGTTTTTATAAATGCTGTATTTTTCCTTTTCAAAGGAATGTTTAAAAAGGCAAAAACCTTTAAAAAAATTGACATTTTGCACGCATCGCTTATAGAAAGGGTCTGAAACAACTGCCAATTATCAAAAGTGGGCAGATTTTCCCTTTTGCAAGTAATTCTCTGAAGGCTTCCTGCCACAGTAGTGGGTATATATTTTAGCCAAAATAGTCCTGAATTTCTGCTGAGAGTCGCTACCACAATTTGGTTTCATTTACCAACGCGCTTTTGTAAGAGTCGCATTGTTTAGTGGTTGGTCATTATATTAAAATAATTTATCTTCAATTTTCACTCTGGTTTCATCTTTCAGTAAAAAATACAACAACAAAAAAACAGAAGAAACATTTCAATGTAATGTACTGAAACAAAAAGGCAGTTCATTATCTAAATATGTTTGTCTGACGAATGTTTCCAAAGCTAAATTCGAGCCTCACTCACATATATGAGAGTATTTATGAACTTATTTGATCCTCTCACTGACCAGGATCAAGGAACATTTTAGGCATCCCACTTGCTTCTTTCTTCTCCCTCTTCCTTGAAGTTTTGTCTCTCCACTAACAGCATTTTCTTTTTAAGTCCATAAACCGCTCATTTACTGCGTTGTATTCTTTGTGGGTGAAAATAATTCCAGATTGCTTTCAGCAAGACCAGAATGTCTCCAAAACAAAGCAGACGGAGTAGAGAAAAAAAAAACAACAACCCACAAATAAGATCTTTTTGTATCCTTCCAGGTGCTCAAAAGACAAATGAATCCCGATGTTTCTCATTGCTTTAGACACCTACATGTGAATTATACGAAGGCTGTACTTATTTCTGTCCTGAAAACAAAGTGGCTAATATGACAAACTCTCTGATGCCACTGCCAAATTAACCCCGAAAACAGCTGTTGCAATATTTTGTCAGGAGAAATACGGAAAAGCTTAACCATAACAAAGTCTGACTGTTGTCCAAGCTGGCTCCTTTCATGTGGACAAAGTTTTTTCGAAACCACAACTGGAATGACGATGGACTCGCTGCCTGGAAGACAGAGGAAGGATGTGGTTATAACAGGGACAGTTTTCTGGAGCTTAGAGCTTCTTTCTCCAACCTAGTCTGACACAGCTTTATTGAAACAGGAGAGATAACACAAGACCTCTGGAATCTACGGCCCAGTGTTTTTTGGGGGGGGGGGTCTGCCAGGTCTTTTCTCACGCTTGAAGGACTCTATTAATGTTCACTGTTGCAATCAAACCGTGTTGTAGAAGATTTGGTGCGAGTTGTCGGTATCAACAGAGAGAGATGTTGCTTTGGAAACTGGAATTAGAAAATCAAATCTTTACCCATTTCCTGTCCCGAGTGTCGAACGTATCAGACGGTGGTTTGGTATTTGATATCATGTGAAAATGATCAGGGGTGTTGTTGTTGGAAGCAGCCACACAGCAATATTGACACAGAGCAGAGCTCTAGTGAAAGTCTGTTTGTTTCAGATTTGGTTCTTAACACGCTCTGCTTGTCACCTTTACTTACTCCTGATTGCGGTCTTGGATGGCACCTTGCTAAACTGTCCACGTTAACACGTTATTTAATCTCGTTGTTAGTCTTAACGCTCACTGCTTCCCCTCAGACATGCTAAACACTGCCAGGAGTGTGGGGAAACTTTGACCCGGGGCCAGTGCAGATTTTCGTGAAAGCAACTGAGCCATCTGTCAGTTTTGTCCAAAATATTTTGAAACTTTTTTTTAAGGAAATTATTAAAATAAATGAATATGAATAAAACTATGCACAGTCTTGAAAAACATCAGACACGTGACACAAAGCGGGGCAAGAACCTTACCTTTTTTATCCAAAGGCAACGGAGTTTGATAAACCACAAGATTTTAAACAATTCAACAATTAGATTTAATGACAAAATATGATTTTTCTTTTCTTATTTATTTTTTATTTTTTTTTAAGAAATGAAAATGGGTTCTCGTGCAAAGTGGTAACCACTACCTTTTGGATTAAAAAAAAGGTAGTGGTTACAAATATATGAGAACACAAAATAAAATGCTGATCTAATTTTGTGGCACTTAATCCTGAGAGGTGAATTATGTGTTTATAAGCACTGATTAGTTCAAAATGATTGTTTAACTTTGAAATTTATCAGGAATGTAAAAACTGTGTGTGTGGCCAATGTCACGACTGGTTTCTGAACCCTAAATCTTTCTTCATGCTTACTGAAATGTCAGTATGAATGACATTTCATTACATCAAACATTATAGATTGATACACACCTTTTAGAAGCTGGTGTATATTTTTAGAATCATTTTATTAAATGTCAACAATGTTTTTGTTGAAATTAAGGAACCAAACTGTAGATGAACTTTTGGGGATCCGGTGTCATTTTGTAACATAGGTGAAAATTAGATAAGACTTTTTTTTCTGATTTTCACATTTTTAATAAAGGAAAGCATGTTTTGCCCTCATTTTATGTTCCTTCAGCTGTAACTGAGCCTTGTCCTCTTTCTTTCCGTCTCCCCCTCAGTGTCTCTTTAAATCTTTGAAATCTCATCTATTCAAACTTGACCCCAGTTATCATTTCTTCCCTTTGTTGTAGTCACACTCAATGATACGCCACAATTCACAACTGTTGGCGTGACCCGACAGATTGTGTTCCCAGCATTTTCTCAACCACTGATTCAATGGTGCTGATATTTAACACCTGCACCTTATGACAGTTACCAGAAGAAGTTTCGGCTTGGGTTCCACTTTTGTCTTTAGACTTCTTTCCATGAAAGTTTGGGTGTGACATTTCTAGGATGGTACACGTTTACAAGTTTAGAAGTAATATTTGTATCCTTTCACCTGATTGCTTTCTCCTGTTAAATGTTCCTAAACCCCCAAATCTGTCAACTTCATCTAAAATGCCTCAGGAAAGTGAGAACAGAGGAGTGCTACCCTCTCAGCTGATTCAACAAGCTGCAAACCAGCCAGCTGTAAACTGCTGAAATGGTCACATGTCATGTTCAGAAGGAATCTAAGAAATTTTAAGTAATTTTCAGTGGTGAACTAATAGATCTTTGATTGGGAAGGTTGAGGTTTCAGACTCTTAATCTTCATTCAACCTTCATTACATTTTTTGAGTATTGGAACCATTTTTGAATTTTTGGTGGTTGGATATTTCTTAATGTGCTAAATGGAACATGTCAGACAAATGACAAATACACCTCCTGAAACTTAAGATAACCAAATGAAGCAACTACCAGTGCGAACAAAGGATACTGTCAATATTGACCTATCAATAAATTAGAGGATTATCTAGGCAACTGGGGCCTGAATTGTCCATTAATGATGAACTCTGCGATACATCGATGGACACTGAGTGACACGCTTTATATGTGGAAGTTTCATCTCAGAAATTCTGTGGTTTCTTTTGGAATACTAGAGCTCTTCCACCTCTGGAATTATTTTGCAAATGTCGCCTAAAATGACCCTAATGCATCATATCCCACAATGAAAATTGACATCTTAAAAATTTCCACAAATATAAACCCAAATCTTAACAGATTACATATTCAGAATGCTGAAAAAACCTCAGTTTGTACTTTTGTTGGTCAGTCACAGAGGGAGCACACAAATGGCCGCCCCTCCCTGACCCTGGTTCTGCCGTAGGTTTCTTCCTGGTAAAGAGGAGTTTTTCCTTCGCACTGTCGCAAAGTGCTTCCTCACAAGGTTCATCTGATTGTTGGGGGTTTTCTCTGTTTTGTAGGGTCTTTACTTCCCAAGATAAAGCACCTTGAGGTGACTGTTGTTGTGGTTTGTTTCTATTTAATTACATTTGAAATGAAGTGAAACTGAATGCTAAAAACAATTAAATGACTGCGGCCACTCTTGATGCTTCTCATGCAATTTTTTTGTAATCTTTGGTGTTTTTTCATGCTTCTCCCATTCATGGTGAACTCCCTTTCATCCGTTCTTTTCATCCTGTTGCCTTCCAACCAATAAGCATGTACCCATGCACAGCATCATCGATACTAAGCTACATGCTTTGGGGGTTTTTTTGGAACACCGCATATAACCACATTTGCGTAGGTTGCATACCCCTCTGCCTAAGCTCTGCATATTCAAATACCTGAACAAATGCAGAACTATTGAAAGGTTTTAACTTTCCCACATAAAGATGATATTTGGCAACCTGGCCCTGTACCCTTAATGACAAGTTTTAACACCTCAGTATATATCAATAAACATGTGGTTTGATGACAGTTGGAATAGCATGTGGACTTATCCAAGGATGGCTGCATAGGCAGAGACCACCCTCACTATCTTCTCAGGCACACCCAGTAATTCTGTTCTATGAGGAGGTCTGAAATACGACAGAAACAACTGTTCATAAAAGAGCTTCAAGGGTTACTCTTAGGAGGCTTTCGGGGGCTAAAGAGTTAAAGGGAGAAGTGCTAAAATGGCTTGTTTCAGGTAGGATGAACTGAGGGAGCTCACCAAGATGCAGCATAAAATAATTAACAGTGAATCATGCAAGCCAACTCTAGTAAAAACCTGGGTGAGAGGGAATATTCACGGGTAATTCTTTGACCACTACTAATTGTTTTCTTGCCGTTTCTTCAGGAATTGTGCGTGAGATGGCTCACAAATCAGAGAGCAAGCTGAAGTCGATCTCCACCACAAGGCTCACCCCTGAGCACCATCTCTGGTACGCACCCACACTGCATCTGCACGCCTACTTTTGCTGAGGGAGGACCCGCTGGATGCAGTGAGAAAACAGCAGGCGTCTTTGATTTTATTTGCGTAGATGCTGAAAGATGTGGTCTGAATAGTGTTGTGCACATTTGTATGTGGTTGGGCCGTGTAGGTTAAAGGGAGTTACGGCAGTAGAAGTTCTAACGCTGCACATTTCTGACACATCTTTAGTTGATTACAATCAGCTTTTTTTAGACTCCATTTTGTAAAATGGCTCCACTAAATTAGCTGGTAAACCACATCTTAATTTGTAACATGTGTTTTGCTCTGCAAGTCCTAGAGCATGCATGTCCCCCGTGTAGTTTGTTAACAGTGCCAGTAGTGTTTCTGCACCTTTATTTGTATGTTTTCCTTTCTCACTCAGAAGATAGAAGCTTTTCCTGGGTGCTCACTGAAAAGGAATGTGGTTTAGCTCATGAAAGTATGATTTCAGGGAAGAAACATGCAAAACAAAAAAAACCCTCCAATAAACCTGCAAAAAAACCAAAAAAAAAAACGTGCTGTGAATAATCCAACTTTTCAATTATACACACCAACTGTGTAAGTATATGAGGCAGTTTAGACATCCTGGAAGAATTTTTTTTTCCAAGTTAGAGAACATAAATACTTTTTTTTCTCTTTAGCTTAAAAAAATACGTTGACAGTGATAGAAACCAAGCCTGTTAAGTGCCTGTTAAGTAGATTAGCAAATTCATTCAGGTGCCAACACAATAAGGCTTTAAATCTCCCAATTTGTCATTTTTCCTCCAGGCTTCACAACACAAAATCAAAAAATATAAACAAACCTTCATGTGTTCTGAGGCAGCAAACCACAGTCTCACTTCCAGTGTTTGCACAACACTACTCCTGTCAGCTGTCATTATGTTAATTATCCCCTTTGCTTCAGAGTCACTGTGAACGCTGGGATGTTGAAGCCCTTCAATCTCACACCTATCAGCCACAAGGCTCCAAACCGCCCTGTTATTTTATACAAATCGGTGTTTATGCCATTGTATCTTTAACTGAAGGAGATTTTTGTTTGTGTTTGTATGTCATGTTAACACTGGATTTTGTCTGATCTGTCAGGCCTTTAGTGTGCGAAGACATCCAGGCAGATGTGGAGGACGGACAGCTGCAGTTCTTCTATGTTCTGGCTTTTGTCCTGCAAGGTGACACATCCACTTGTTCATAAGTTGTTTTATTTTTGCTGACTTGAGTTTTTATTACTCTATTTTTCTGTTTGTTTCTTTTTATCTCACAGAGTTTGCTTCTGTTCTGGATTTCTATCAGTTATCACTAGATAACTAGGTACCTTGCTAGTACCTAGTTAGACCCTCCTTTATCTTCAGGGCTGCTTTAACTCATCATGGCATAAATTCAACAAGCTGGAAAATTCCTCAGAGATTTTGGCCCATATTGACATGATAGCTTTAGACAGTTTGATTTGATTTGATTTGATATACCTTTATCAGTCCCACAAGGGGAAATTTCATAAGGCTGCCGACCTATTGCACGCAATGGCGGTGCCATCTTACCCTCCGACCATACATACATGACACAAAACATCACATGGGGAAGACAGGTCAGAGAGGTATAACAATGGAAAATGCACCACATGAGGAAAGATAAGGAGAAAAAAATAACTCCCCCCAGACTGAGCTCCAACAGGGAGATCAGTTTGAGAACAGAAAAAAAAACACCTCTGCACATAGCACATGAAAAAACTCTTAATACAGCAAAGAAACACATGACAAGCAACAGGGGTGGGTAAAGGGGTGAGAGACAGCCGATTTAGACAGTACATCCCGGCCTGCGTGCGCTGGTCTCCTTGATCCACCGTCAGCATCGGAAGGGAATAAGCGTCGAAGGCGTTTGGAAAGGGAGGGGGGATGAGTGTGTGCATATCAGTGTACATGTATGTGTGTGCGTGTCCAGAGTTCAGCTGAGACAGTGTCCTTCGCCCTGCTAGGCTAAGTAAACAGTCTTCCAGCCAACCCAGGTGGCCTTGCATGGAATGGGAAGGAACAGTCTAAACACAGTCGTTATCAGGGTGTTGTTGTTCGGCTCCAGCCTTGCAACCGCAGCTGGCACCGAGAGGGTATCCGCATGAAGTGATATTGCTTTTTACTTTAGTGCGAACAGGTCACATGAATTTGTAAGCTGCTCTAACAGTCCAACACTGGTCTCTCAATCTCCCGTTGGAGAGCCGTGAGCTTTCTATGATGTTATCCAAACTTACGTTCCATGATGTTGTCATTCTTTTTGCTCAAAGAGCAGGTTCTGAGAACTCACGACCGCAATGCACTTCCCCAAGATGTGATCGAATATGCGCTCAAAGGTGTTATTCGAGCGAGCCCCTCCAGATGTAATCCAGTTTTTCACTCAGAGGTCTTGTTCTGAGTGTTCACAGCAGCCGTGCGTTCTCCAAGATCTTCTCCGTGCTGCACTCAATCAGCCCATTTTGAGAAACTCACGCCTCGTCCCATCATTTCAATCCCAGCGGGCAGCCTTGTGGGGGTTTGAACAGCCGGTTCCGCTTCCTTAATTCTTCGATAAGCCAGGGCCAAGCCTGCTCCGATCAGCAAGAACCCTGTTACCATGGTTCCGAATAGGTAGATATCTTCAGCAGTCAGGCTCACCCGAGCCCAGACTTCTCGCTGAGAAGGGGTGTCAATTGCATTCAGAGACCAGTTGATCAAATCCATAATTCCTCTTTTAGGTTTTAGAGAACAGACAGTGAGAGAGTGTTCCAGGGAACACTCTCTCACTGCCAACACATCCAAAAGGTGCTCGATCGTATTGAGATCTGGTGACTGTGACCATTTGAGTAGAGCGAATTCATTGTCATGTTAAAGAAACCAGTTTGAGGTGTCATGGTGTGTTATCCTGCTGGAAGCAGCCATCAGAAGATGGTACACTGTGGTCATAAAGGGATGGACATGGTCAGCAACAATACTCAGGCAGGGTAAGGTGTTTTAACAATCTTCATTTGGTACTAGGTGGTCAAAGTGTACCAAGAAAATATCCTCCACACCACCACGAGCCTGAACAGTCGATACGAGGCAGGATGATTCCGTGCATGCGTACTCCAAATTCTCACCCTACCATTTCAGTATCGCTGTAGAAATCGACACTCATCAAACCAGGCAACATTTTTCCAGTGTTGAATTGACCAATTTTGGTGAGTCTGCAAATTGTTGCCTCAGTTTCCTGTTCTAGCTGATGGCAGGAGACCACACCCATTATGGTCTTCTGCTGCTTTAGCCCATCTGCTTCAAGGTATGCTCTTCTCCATACCTTGGTTGTAACAAGTAGTAGTTATTCGAGTTACTATTGCCTTTCTAGCAGCTTGAAACAGTTTGGCTATTCTCCTCTGGCATTAACAAGGCACTTTCACCCACAGAACTGCTGCTCACTAGGCATAAACTCTTTTTCAGACCATTCTCTGTAAACCTTAGACACGGTTGTATGGGAAAATCCCAGCAGAGCAGAAGTTTCTGAAATACTCAGACCAGCCCGTCTGGCACCAAGAACCAAGACATGTTCAAAGTCACTTAAATCACCTTTTTGACCATTCTGCTGAAAAAGGTGATCTGACAGTTCTGCTCAGTTTGAACTGCAGCGGTCGTCTTGACCATGTCTTCATGGTTAAATACACTCAGTTGCTGCCATGTGATTGGCTGATTAGATGTTTGTGTTAATGAGGAGTTGAACAGGTTTATCTAATAAAGTGGCTGGTGAGTGTATCTCTTTATGTTAGTGTTGTTTGTCGTGAGGTTTTTGTATTGAGGTAATTTAGTTTACAAGCTGGAGAAAAAGCTAAATCCTAACTGTTGGTTTTAGCCAGAAGTAAGGAATCTTGGCCCAATTAAATCCCTGACGCTACTTCTGCACCCCCAGTAATTCTGGGGGTGCAGGAATAAATGCCAGGATAATGTGCTAAAGGGGAGAATTACAAATGAAATGGCAACAAGGTTTTATTTCCTTGAAGATAAAAGTAGATTATGGCAGGAAGAGGCCCCCCCCCCCCCCCCCCACACACACACACACACACACACACACACACACACCCGTGGGGAGTAGCTGACGTGAGATGCCTATCGACAATCAAACCTGTGCCCTTAAATGAGGCAGACATCTTTTGTTTTTACTCAGCGATGGCAGGTGACTGCTTTGGCGTGAGTTTGGTAGATACTGGCCCTGCAGGACGCCTAACTGGCTCTGCTAAAGCAGGCACATTTAAAGCAGGGGTAGCTGCAGGCTGCACAGAGCTGTGTAGGTCCCTGGAATTTCAAGTACTATAATTTTAACATGTCTGGATCTGACTTCTCTCTCTGTTTTTTTTTTTCTTCCTCCACGTGTCCCACAGAAGATGCAGCTTTCTGGCATGAAATGTAACACCATAACTTTTCTTTGTAGTTCAAAAGTACTTTGTAAAGCTTTTAACATCAGTGACCTCTAAAGGCAGCTTATATGACAAGATCAGAGGTTAAAATCTCAAAGCTCAAAACAGTAAAGTTTAAATGTGTTGCTCTTGCTCGAGGGAGAAAATACTGCAGTTCTTTATAGAATGACCTGAGATGACTTAAGATATGATTTAGCTCTGTGTGAATATGTTATAATGGCACTTTTGGAGTTATTTAAATAACGTGAAACTTTTCTGGCTTTCTTTCAGAGGATATCTGGATGCCGTTGACGGTTCTGGCGACTAGAGAAACCCTCTATCTGCTCAGAGAGGATCACCAGTGGAGGAAAAACAGCCCGTCGGCGAATGAAAACAAAGAACCGTGCAGCGGGAGCGTCACTGTGTTAGAAACTCTGCCAATCAGCTGTGTGAGCTCAGTTCTCCTGTGGCCTGTGGACCAGTGCAGGATGGATATAAAGCTTTACGATGAGGTGCGTGTGATCTCAGAAGTTTAAACAAAGCCCAGAAATGTCATGATTAAGTCTTATAGTAACTTTATGTGCTTCTGCTTCTTTTCATGAAGACAGCTGCCACTCAAAACTACACAGAAATGAAGAATAAATATATCTTTGGTTTGATTCCAGACAAGCTTCCTTTTTTGTTTCTTTTGCATGCAGCTGATTAAAAACACCGGGGAAATGAGGAATAATTAGGCATGAGAAAATGCAAACACTCTCTTTGGTAGAAAGCAGTAATGAATGTAATACCGCTCTATTAGTTATGTATCTTGGCAGAAATTGTAGTTCACAGGAACATGTTCTGGCATACATTTAGTTTTTCCTCGTATGAAACTCGCATACAGATTTAGGGAAACAAACGAATGGCTCGTTGGTGTTTTGGCAGATCCTAAACTGTATAATAATAACAGGCTGATAAAGCAACAAATAGGTAACAAAAATGACTTACAAAAACAGTCGCATATTTGCATATGAAGTATTTCGAGGTTTTAAATTGGCCGTGGCGGTTGGGGATGTTTGTGTCATTCCTTCGTCTTTATTAGCAACTACAATTGCAAAGTTAGTATTTATTTAATCTTGTGATCGCATGTGTGGGTGTGTGCGTCTGTCTGTTTCGGGTACTTTGGCAGGCCTGTCTGACTGTGGAAAAATTTTGTTGTGTTCCAATAGTGAAATATAAAGTCAGAAAACGTTGTGGGATTTAGAACCGGGGATAAAGTTTTCTCCAAGTTCATACGGGCTGGTCAAAGGCTGAGAATCAAATCTGAAAACAGCTAGGAAAACATAAATGAGATATGGCATTGCCAGACCTTAAGAAATATTTTCATGCTGCACAAATGAGACCTGCAATCTGCGGTTGTGTCAGTGATTATGAGGCAAAGTTGGAAACTCTTACAGCAGTATGTAGAAGCAATGGAAATTAATTTTCATTGGACATGGAGATAAAGTAAAGATGTACTTAAACAGGTAGATGTTATCACTCAGTTTACATTAAAATTGGGGTTTGACATAAAGTACTGTGCAGAAATCCTGGGCCAACCTTTGTTTCCTTATATTTTGCTTCCAATGAGCTGTAAACTGTCTTATAATTTGTTAAAGACGTCTATGAAGTAGCAGTTTGTAAGGAAGGGAAATGGGGAGAGAAGTCCGATGTACGCCAAAGTACACAAGAACTAGACCGAACATCAGTGGCAACGGGTCTGATGAAGTGATGGATGCGCTTTTTGTTCAAATCATCATCAGTATTTCCTGAAGTGGTCTGGAGAGAAGTACAACAGTGAGTGTCTGCAGGCATCTGTGTAACATGTTGGAGGCTCTGTCATGGTTTGAGCTGCATTGCGGTCAGTGGTGTTGGAGATTTTGTCAAAATTGATCAATTATGAACAAAGAAAAGTACCATAAGAGTTCGATCCACCATGTAATACCATCTGGAAAACATCTTATTAGCAGCCTATTCGTTTGTCAGCATGATAATGACCCTAAATAATGACAATCGGTCATGGATTGGCTTCCCCAGAGCCTGGACTTCAACATTATTGAATTTTAAAAATTAAAAAAGAGATGGGAGAAAGGTCGTTCAAGGTCATGTTCAGAGTAGAACTGCACACAAGTCTGTAAGGCAAAGCGGCGTGATGGATGTGTTTTTTTTGTTTGTTTGTTTGTTTGTTTGTTTAAGAAAAACAACCATTGGGCAATATATCAGATTTTTAAATCCCGAAATATCAGGATCTATTATGTAGCCTATTACCACTGCAAGCCACTTTGCAACCCACCACTTAACCAACTTTTTTTATGCAGCTTCTGACTTTAATCAGAGTTGTATCTGTGTTACATAAAAGGCCACCAAAGTTTAATTACTACATGTGAAAATTGAAATCTTTATTTATTTATTTTTTACTATAGTGGTAAAAATACCTGTAAAAAACATCAGTCACTGTTTAATTGTTCATGTGCTTACTTTAGTCTTTGCCCCCATTTGTTTTTTATTATTATTATTTTTAAACAAATTACACTCAGTGTAAGTGTAGGGATGTGGAAATAAATAAATATTAACCGGAGAAAAGCATAAAAAAGAACCATTATACATTTAAGTCTATGTGGAGGACTTATTAAATGTCACAGATATCATCCATCCCAGTATTTTGTGACGACCATATCACGCACAAGACTTTCACTGAAGATGAACACAATCTCATTGTGTTTGACGTTTATTGTTACCAACAGCGTACGTACCGGTGAATTAACCATACTGCTGTTCAGTAAGTGGCTAAAATGCAGTGCTGTTTTCTAATGTTTGTTACTTTGTTATCAGATCTGATGTTGTCAAAGTTCTGCTGCCGTTCTCCTTCTGTTTGTGCAGCAGCATGTTATAGATTGTGGCCCTGCCAAGTTTAACTCGCATGTGATTAACTGCTTTAATTTTCATACTTTCCCGTGTGTGTTTCCTGCAGACTGTGAAACAGGAGAGGACGTGGTGTGTGCGCTCAGAGAGTGGCGAGCTCCTCCAGGGTCTGCTGGCCTGGGTCAAAACACAGTGGGAGGCCATGTTTGGAGTAAAACTGCACACAAGTCTGCAAGACAATGCGGCGTAATGTGTGTGGGTGTGTGTGGGTGTGTGTGGGGGGGGGGTGCAAAGAGAGAAAAAGTTATAGACTCTGTGTGTGTGTGTTTTGTAAAGTTGTATGGTGCCGGGTAAAGTTTGGTGAGCATGACCGAGTGTGTCTTTGTTTTCTCTCTACGCACTCTGCACTCAGTCTGGTCCCATTACGCTTGTTGCTTTAAGCCAAGAACTTGGAAATGATTGCACTCATTCATGTGGCACACAAGCCTGTAAAAGCACTGGTTGCATAATGTTTCCTCCAGATACCATCCCACTGAACTTTTCTACAGCTGGAATGGAGTGTGCCTTGTTTCTTTTGTTGATGCTGTGTTGTCCTAATGAAATGCACCTTAATGCATCACATGCTGTTCTTTGATCGTCTGTAGCATCAAGCTAATATGGAGCAGATTTTGGGGGAAGGTTTGGAGTTACAAGCATTAAGTCAAGGGAGTGAAACAAATGTTCTGTCTTAGGATTTGTAGGGAAGTAATGCAAGAGGCTGAGCCTAGAATATGTCAACCGCCTTTGTCCGTTTTTTTTTTTTTTTCCTTTTTTTTTCTCTCATCGTCTTAGGGTGCTTTGCATCACGCGGTCAACACGAGGCTGGGGGAGCCTCTGAAAGGCCAAGGTTCAAGACATTGTCGTCAAAGAATTTGCACGCAGTTTTCACCTAATTAAGGTCTTGTGATGTTTCAGACGTTCGGTGAACAGTAGCACTTCTCGTGTTTAAACATTTTGAAAAAGATGTTTATTTTAATTTGTAATTCGGGTTTGGTTGATTGGTTTGTTTTCAGAGCATTTATCAAGGGCAGGGAGAAAAATCTGTTTTGACATCAGGCACTGTCATCATTCAGTAAATGTGATGGATAAACATTATCTCAACTGAATCCTTGTTTATTTAGTTCGTATGTCAGTTAAAGCTGTAAGACAGAACGTCTACAGCTGTGTTCATATGTAACCACTGTAATGGGAAACTGTACATATCAGTTACCGCAAAGGTCAGCAGTTAATTTAGGTGTACTAATTAGGTCATTAGTAATTTATTTATTTCTGTGCTTTTTTTTTTCATAACAGGTTTATGCAGAAGACTGTGTTTTATTTTTATATCAATGTGATGCCAATCATGCATATACGTGACTAAAGAAAGTGATGTGTTTGGAAGTGAAGTTCATTTTTTTGTAGCCACACCAAGGTGTGATTACTGCCAAACTTGCTGAATGAAGAAATCACCTAATAGAACCGGTCTGATAAGTGAAGCAGGCTAAAAGATCTCAAAAAGCAACACATCCTGCCACAATCTAAAGAAACGGCAAAGACATTGACAACTATGAGTCTGGAAAGGGTTGCAAAGTAATTTCTAAGGCTTTGAGACACCACTGAACCACGTAAAGAGCCATTATCATGCATCCTACAGAAATTACTCCGAGAGCGCATCAACGACTCATCGTTAGTAGGTCACGTAGGAACCCAGAACAACATCTAAAGAATCGCAGGCCTCACTTGTCTCAGTTAAGTTCAGATTTCAAGTAGAAAATCACTGCTGACCAAAAAGATCACAAAGGCTCGTCTCACATCCGACATAAACTAACAGAATTTCATAAAAAGATCATCATACCAACAGTCAAACGTGGTGGTGGTAGTGTGGTGGTCTGGGGTTGCTTTGCTGCTTCAGGACGACCTGCTGTAATTGATGGAACCATGAATTCTGCTCCAGGGACACTTGGATTATGAAGCAGGACAATCAACCAAAACACACCAGCAAATCCACCTCTGCATGCCTCAAAAAATGAAATTAAGGCTTTGGAGTGGCCTAATCAGTCCAGACTTAAGTCTGATTGAGATGCTTTGGCATGTGGCTAAATCAATTCTCCAAAGAAGAGTGGGACAAAGTTCCACAGCAGTGATGCAAAAGACTCATTACCAGTTGTCACAAACACTTGACTGCCGTTCTTGCTGCCAAAAGTGGCACCAGTTAGTTATTGAGTTTAGGGGACAGTTGCTTTTTCACAGGTAGGTCTGGATAACTGTGTCCCCTCAACAAATGACCTTATCATTTAAAAACTACACTTAGTATTCACTCAGGTTATCTAACCTTTAAATGTCTTTGATGATCTGAAACATGTAAGTGTGACCAATATTCAAAAACTATGAAATAAGGGAGCAGCACTGTAAATGTGAAGTGTATTGAATGTGCTTTACTAAAATCTTACTTTAAAACATTTGCCAACTTAAGTTTGAAGGGAATCTATTCTGTTTACTAGCATTACCAGACCAGTGTTATCCAGGCAGTTAAATAGTGTAGCGATGTACTAATCACAGTTCGTAAGTAGTGCTTATTTTTCTCGAACTGTGACCTGATAAATGTATACTGTCTGAAACAAGTAATTTTAAAGTAAATGGAGTAAGATTTAATTTATATAGCATCTTTCAAAATAAATATCTCAAAATTCTTCACAACCAAAATGCCAAAAACATATGAGCGAGAAGTTTAAAAAGATTAGTTCTGAGCTCATAGGTCACTGAGTCCACAGAGCTGAAGTTCTGAGCGAGAGAGCTCCAGAGTGTGGGAGTCTTTAGTTCTGAGCATCAGCAGGCTCTGGTCACATGACCTCAGGGATGTGCTGGGGTGTATGGATGTAAAAGTCACAACCAGAATCTGAAAATGTGTCCTGAAGTTAATGTGAGCCAGTGCAATGGTGTGAAAGGACCCTCCCACTTACGGTTGGCTGCCTCCTGCAAAGTGCAGTTACACATGTCCTTCATGATACAAACGTCCCAGTGACTTCTGCCGCCACACAGCCTTAAACTAGGGATGGTTGATGTGTGGCTGAGATGACCATCGTATAGATCTGGGAGTAGAAAACAACCATCTGAAACTGAGTGTTTAGAACTCACTGAAGCCTTTGAAGGGATTAACTTGCACATATGGTGACCTCGTTATTTGAAACTACAAACTTTAATTTAGAGAAGAAAAGACAGCACATTATAATATTCTGCTCGGGGTTTCAAGTCAAGTCTTCAAGTCTTGATTGTTTAAGGATGTTTATGTTATGTTTCCCGTTAGTCAGTTGAAGCCAAACTGTCGAGCTTGTTCCTGTAAAGTGAAGCTTACTGTGAATCCAAACCAGAGGCCACCAGGCAAGGTAGGCAACTGCTGGGGGCCCTTGGCCCAGCAGACAACACATTTTTATAATTAACTGATGAAAGTTATGAAATTTAGATTCAAAGAAATTTGGACGGGGCACTAGAAGGTACGCTAAGTTGTACTGAACTGTACATTATTGTGCTGGATGTGCAGTCTGGTGCGCTTATTGTATTTTCTGTATTGTTAATGCAGACTTTGTGGTTTCATGGTGCTAAAATCTGTATTTTTTTCATCATGTAAAACTCTAAATGGACAGTGCAGCCACAGTGCACATTAGTTTAATCATCTGTATTGGAACTATTACATCGCAGCTATCAAAAGAAAACGGTAAACACTATAGATTGAATGCTGTCTGTAGGCAGGAGCTCAACGTAGAGCTGCTATCCTTCCACACTGAAAGGAGTCACTCGAGGGAGTTGAGATATAATTTGACTTGGACACCTCCTAGGCAAGTCGTCCTGGCCATGTCGCATGAGGAGGAGGCCACAGGACCCAGGACATGGAGAGATTAAATCTCTTAGCTGGCTTGGGAACTCTTCAATGTCCCCTTGGAAAAGCTGGAGGAGGTGGCTGGGGAGAAGGAGGACCTTTTTGCTTAGACTGCCACACTCACAAGCTAGACTTGAATAAGTGGCAGAAGAAGTGGATAAATGGGCAGATGGTAAACACCCAAGAAGACCGTTCAGAAGTTGAATTTGAGGAATTCTGTAAAACGTTTTAATGTTATTAACATGTTGTTATGAGTACCTTATACTATATCCCTTACTATATCTCTGGCACCAGTAGCAAAAGAGAAAGATAAGGTGCCTACTCCAAAGGCTGATAATGCCACAGTATTGTTCCACATTTAATGTATTATATTGTAAGTGCACTCTACTCCAAAGAGTCCTCCTTATGTTGTAATCCATGTTTCTTTTTTCGTTTCAGTTCAGTCAAAAAAAATTGATATTATTTATTTATTTAAACATTTCATAACATAAAGACGATAAAGTCGGAGGTTGGAGGGGTCCCCTGTTAGTATGTGCCCTGGGCCCCAGCAGACTCTGGAATCACCACTGGTTCAGGTTCAGCTCTGTGAAAGTTAACCACCTTCAAGGTGCAATTTTTTTTTTTTTTAGTCATTGGTGTTTTACATGTGCTGTGCACATGCTTGTTGAAGCACTGGACAAGCTTCAATTGCAGCCACGGGGCTGAGGAACCCATCTCTCTCTCTCTCTCTCTCTCTCCCCCCCCAATCCATCCAAAACCAGTGAAGAGCAGCAGGTTTAGCGTTCCTCCTAGAAGTCTGATCTGATTCAAACAATAAACACCAACATATTTTGTGGTTTATTCCTTTTATTTACTTTTGTAATTTCAGGTGCAATTGCAGAGGCTGCATACCAGCAGAGATGCTTGCAGCTTAAGATGTTAAAATGTGTTCCCAGCTGATATATAGAAAGGTTACAGCTCCTCCTTTCCCAGTCCACAAATTAAAAAGAAGCAAAGCAATTAAAGGTCATTAGGACTGCAGCTTCAGTACAGATGGAATCTGCGGATTTCAAATAGCACTAACAACGTTAGCATTTGAACTGTACTGAAACAACTTGTGAGCTTATACTAAGGTGTTGTTAGTTTGATTATGGTAATGAGTTTTCTAGTTCTTAAGCAGCTTCTTAATGGCTTATTAAGGAAAAAATAGCCTAGAAGGAAGCAAAGAAGAGAGGCACATAAAACATTTATGGTGAAGTTATACTGTACATCATTAATTCCACTTTATGGTTCTGATATGGCATCTGGGAGCATTTTGCCCACACTCACATTCCCATAATAAGCCATGCATTTCACATTTTTATTATCTTTCTCCATGTGGTAACCGTTTTCTGTTTCTGTTTCTGTGTAAACTCCTTTACAGTTCATTTTCTTCCTGAGGATCGGAGCCTCCTCCGTCTTCTTTGCGAGGAAATACTGAAGACCCTTCTGCTTCTTTTTTCTTTCTGTTTTCTGTTTTTGGCTCACAATGTGGTGAAATTAATGATCCCAGAAAGTCAGCCTTGACTAACCCATGAGTCATAATGATTGCATGCTATGAATTTATGTCAGAAAGGTTTATATTTTGGGGAGGCAACAAAGCATCTGAGGCGGATACTTAATCACTGCCACAACTACGCAGGTGGGCTGAAATTAAAAGTGCTCTTTATTAGTACTGAGTCCCTCCCTTAATAAAGCTGTTAATATATTCTCTGCAGGGGTGTCAGCAGGAATTTTGAGTCCCGACAAAGACGTTGCCAACCCCTGTGATGAGTTTTTCGGAAACCGGCTAACTCCAGTGTCATTTTCTGCACGTCTCATGTCATATTTTCTGCGATCCTGCATATATCCCATTCACTTTAAAGGGATAAAACGTGCAGGCGAATGAGTTCATGCCTCCCTAACACCATATTTGAACAGCAGATGAAAGCAGGGAGAGGATAGTTAGTATGAAAGGGAGCTGGGATGGAGCCACGGCGCAGACATCTGGCTGGACTCGACTTCCCACAGGCTCCTCCAAACATTTCAGGTCCTCTGGTAAATCAGGAGCACTACAGCTGCACTGTGCATGACAGCAAGAAATCTGTTGTTTTGCCGAATGCTCGAGTCAACTAAATTCTTGGATGGTGGGCCTCCTCGTGTAAAAGCTGCAGTCACGCAGTGCTCTGTCAGGCCAAACTGTGGTCCAGGAGGAGGATAATACAGGGGTCCTCAGCAGAAAGACAAACTATTACATTATGGTGGTGTTACACTCTGTGTGCTTTTGTTTTTGCATAAAACAAACAAGAACATGAAGAGATAAGCAAGAATCGAACTGAAGAAATGTCTCAAGTGGTGTGTCTTTGGCCTTACTTAAAGGGGACCTTCCATGATTTTAAACAGCAAAAATCAGTAACAGTTGTCTAATCTTCCGTGACTCTCAGCGAGCTTTGAAGGCTTCTCGAAGTGATGTCATCTCAGACGAGAGTTTAGAAACCGCAGATACTGATCTTCGAACTGGACGTGAAGCTTTAAAGACGCGGGGCACTTATCAGGAAATGAGGGTCTGATGAGAGATGCTATCGAACTGTGTTATGGGAAGGGTTGGATCCAGCATCCAACATATCTCTGCCCCAGTTCTGACCTGTGCTAATCTGTCGCACGTGAGTCCTCCTTTAAATGTGTGCCAGGTAATTAGGAACGCCTTTATGAAGGTCCATAAAGATTATAATGTTCCGATTAAAATGATTGCTTTATTAATCAGTTTTTGACAGCTGCTTTACAAAAAGAAAGAAAAAATAAATGTAAACTATGTCATAATTTTAACTTATGCCAAATACCTATGTAACTTAATTACAAAGATAAATAATTACGGTGATTTCTATGGTGGCTCAGAGAGGAAAAATGCTGCCAATGCACATAAAACACAAAAGAAATAGGATTTTTTTTTTTTTTTTTTTTTGCAAAAGCTTAATAACAATAAAAATAATGATAATAATAATATAGAAAAAATTTAGTGTTTCTGGGGACACAACTGCATAACCAGGACCAGACAGAAACCAAAACATGTGAAGGACACGCTTAAAAGAAATGAATCGTTCATTGATGTGGTGAGGAAGAAAAAGATGAAGGTAAAGTGTGTTTTAATCCCATGATCCATGTAATACTGTAGATACATGTTTGCTATTTGCTCTGTACTGTTAGCTTGTCACTTCCTCAGCTGGACTTGTAAAATTTGTCCTAACCCCCCCAAAACAAAGTAAAACAGAAAAACAAAGTTGAAATCAAGTGATGTCTCTAAACAAGAAAAGAAAGAAACTGAGATTATGAATTCAGCCAAAGCAGCAGCTGGGAGAATTTCATAGTTTGATCCAGGATGTCAGTGAGGCAGTTTGAAATCTTGTTTGCAGAGCTGGGACCACACCTGAGAGGCAGAGAAATGATTTCAGAGAGCCAATTGACCTGAAGTAGCTTCTAGCTTTGTGCCTGAGGTAAAACTGTATTATTTTACCATTTCTATATCTCTGCATCATCGCATAGTCCTGTGCACACTTTGAGCACGCTTGTTACAAAATGCATCAATCTGATTGGTCAGAAAATCAGAACAATTTAGCTTGGTTTAAAAAAAAAAAAAGAAAAAGTATTGCTGTAAGGCCTTTACCTTTACATTGAGGCAACTCTTGTTGACATTTTGCATTAAGAATAGGCAAGTCCAAAAAATATTTTTAATGCACGAAATATTTGCACAGCCTTTCCAGAGAAATTATTTTCTTGTAATTACTTTTTTAAACAGAATTTTTGGCATTTTTCGGCCTCCATACTAAGTGGCTGCCCTGTTGTGACATACCTTTCGTGTCCCTATAGAGACAGCAGTTTATCCGGGACATTGCAAAGACCTATAGGATTCCCCTTGTTCTTCACCGTGAGGACAGAACGGTAGTCGGGCAGCTCAGGTTTCAGGGGCCTCCTCTTGTTCTTGAATGGGGCCGAGTTACGTGGAGGAGGTGCAGCAGGAGGAGGAGGGAAGCAGGAGCCTGCAGGAGTCGCAGACCTCTCTTTCTTTTGTGCTCTCGTTCGGGACCCCAACACATGGGGTCAACGCGGGCTGAATGGCTTCATAGTGAAAGCTGCCTCGGACGCAGACGGTCGGCGTGAGAGAGCGAGCGCGCGCGCTAATTAGAAAAACCTGGTGAAGCAATTAAGCGCGAGGAGAGAAGCAGCGCGCCGATTGTAGTGCAGAAGGTGAGTGTTTGGTCTCGAGAAAAGTTAGCTAGTGTCGTTTGGTTTTTCTTTTGGAGCTTAGCTGAAGCGGACTGTGGTTTGTTTATTATTTATTTTAAAGAGCAGGGTTTAGTCTAAATATACTGAGTAGGTCCGCGTGGCGAGTTCTGAAGCTGTGCGTGCCGGAGTGTCAGTGGTGAGTCTTCCTATATTCGTCAGTTTTTAAACTAAGGGGAAAAATTTAACACATGGAGACTTTGAATAACGTCACCATTAGTGCGGCTCGCAACATTGTGAGATCACACAGTGCAAGGAAAAGGTTCTTATATGTAAATAGAAGCTTCTTTTTTTTTTAAAGGGAGCAGTTCATGTGCTAATGGCTGTTTTGAACTTTCAGAAGTCAGACTCTGAACTTGATGGCTTCATCTTCTAAGAAGAAGAGGATTCTTGTTTCCCCACTGAAGCTTGGCAGGACTTAGTTTTCCTCCAGGAATGCCACAATTTCCAAAACAATTCAGTCTGACTCAGCAAAGCGTATTCGAAGCCTTCAACAGCTCCACCAAGGAGCTTTTAAACTTCCTTCCAGCTACACAAACCGACATCAATCATGTGCTTTGACTCCATTTTCCACTTAAATTTAATTTTTGTCCCTGCTCTCCTCAAAGTCAAACTATTGTAGACGGCAAAGAAAAAGCTGTGATTTGCATTTGCAGATGCTGGATGGTTCTCCTCCTGCTTCTCGCATTGTATCGGGGGTCCATGTGCCCTCTGTCTGCTCCCTGAACCCTAAGAATCCCAGCTTTCTGCTTTTGGTTAGGCAGGAATGTTAACTTTCCCTTTGTCCAGATCCCTTCCCCAAAAAACTCTCCACAACCCACCCCACTCACAACTCCTGGAGAGCATAGTGACTCCTGAAGCAGAAAAGGGTTTAAACCACATGAGCAAATAAGCTACTGTTTTTGTTGTTGTTTGTAATTTTTTTTTTTAAAAAAGCTGTCTTCAGTGCATTTGAGTCTGCACAAAATGCTCAAATTTGCTCGAGCCAGATGCATGTTTGTGTTAGTCAAATGTACAGCTGAAAGGCGAATGTTTGGTTTCCTTGGTGTCTTTATCTGGAGGGGAGGGCAGTTTTACAGTGTGTTAACAGGGGGTGCTGCATCTTTACTTGAGTAAATTCTGTGCGTTTGCTGCTGTCTCAACTTATATTTTCCCCTCCCTGCTTCTTTTAGCTCAGCACCTCTAGAAACTCTTAATGGACCCTGAGCATTAGCACGAGCTGAACTCCCTTCTGGAGCAGTCCTGTGCAAAGTGAACAACAGCTGGAAACTTAAAACTATTCTGAGCCCGTGGCACAAAATTGCATTCCTCCTTTTTTTTTTTCTCTTCTTTGTTGTTTTTCTTTTCTTTTTCTTTTTTTTAATGTCACCATAGCTGTGATGACACAGTAAATTTTTCTTGTCATTCACCAAACACTCAGCAAAACTCACACATTTGTTTTCTGCAGCTTATTTTTCTTGAGGGGGAGTATGGGATGTTAGGAGATGGTGCAAGAGCACGCAAAGCATATTTATTTTAAAAAAAAAAAAAAGTTTTTAAATGTGCGGACTTGTTTGGCATGTCTGCTTCGCCTTCGTAAATTCTGCTGGCAAGGTCACTGGCTTTTTCCAGGTGCTTGTTCAGGTGACTGATAAACTTGGTTAGAAACTGATAGCAGGAATTCAGTGAGGTCAAACTGAAATCTCGGCTTCTGGCTTCTTGTTTTGCCTTTTATTCTTCTTCTAATTAAAGGTTTTTCCTAATTACACTGAGATTAGATGTCCATTATTGGTCAGCCTGCTCGTGCCTTTCATTGCTTGAGAGATGCTTTTGGTCTGTGTGCGGTATTCTGCATATCAGGTCATGTCCTCAATACACACTTAGGCCAAACTGTTGCAATGCAAGAACAAGTTTCAGTGGAGGAAACCAAAGGCAGTGCTGCCCTGGGGGCGGAAGTTTAAAGGGATAAGTCTGCCTCGCTGAATGAATGCCAGAAAGAGGCTTTTAAATTTCAGCAGCAGCCTTTTCTTTCCTCCTCTGAGACCTCTTGGCTAATGTGCCATCTAAAGGTGGGTTTTGTAACACTGCGTTGAGGGTAAAATGGATATCACCAGGCACTGGATTTTTGTTTTTTGTTTTTTGTTTTTTGTCAGTTTTAGAAAACCAAAGTGTACATTTCCCAGGGATGTGAGTGTGATGCCCCTTCTTTAGTAGATGAAGCTTGTAATTTTTTGTTTTCAAAATGTAATTCTAGATTCAGGGCGACGCTGTTGCAGTTCGAAATCTGAGGGGATGATTTCAGGGACCTACTGTCTGGAAGTTTTCATAGCTTTGGTGTGGCTTAGTCTCGTGAGACTAAGGCCTTGTTAATTTTTTTTTTTTTTTTTTTTTTTTTGTTTGTGGGATATTTTTCCATTACGCAGGTCAGGCTCGGGCAAGTCACTCTAACCATTTCTCAGCGTCAGAAGGTGCCAGGGTTGGAAAAGAAGAATTTCAGAGGACTGGATGATGAACAATGCGTCTGAGTGTCAAATGCTAATCTGAGGAGACAAGCCTACAGATGCCTGTAATGGCTAAAGGCTGATGCTGTTGCAATGAGTCATGAAATGCTGCTTATTTTCTTTGCTACACCCTGTGGTCTAAAAGCGTAATTGTAAAGATGAGCAGTTCATGGAGTCCCTTTTTCTCATCCTCCTCCCCCTCTGTGTTGGTTTCAATCAAATGTGTTTTGAAATAAAGTTATGGTGGCATTTCTATCTTTTACAGTGTGTCTGGTGCCCTGTTTGGTTAAAGAATACCCTCATCACAGACTAGACTGATCCAGGATGTGTTTTGAAACTGAGTTCAGTCAGGCTTTAGCCAGAATTGGAGGGGAAAAGCACAAAGCTAATCTTATCTTGATCAGTTATTAAACTGCTACATCAAGTCTAAATTTTATTTCCAGCTGGCTGCTAAAGCTTACAGCCACTGCTGTAAGACTTTTTGCACATTACTTTTTGAGTATTTGCCACACTTGAAGGAATTTAAAAGAATAGTTTCTGGCGCAGAGTTGGAGAGCAAATTCCTAGATCTAGTCACTGTTATAATATCATAATTCCTGCAGCCTGGAGCCACAGCAGGTCTCCTCAGAGCTAGCTGCAACTTGCCAGTTGCCTCTTTGATTCTGATTAAGCATCTCTAGCTTGGCGTGACAGTGAGGTGTAGGAATGTTGGTTCTTGAAAATGCTGCTAGGGACTAGTGCACTCTGACCAACAAGACTGATTCACATTTAAAGACCTGTATGTCTGACCTGGGTTTAAACCACCTGTATGGGCCTCGTGTTACTTGATACCAAATATGTGGCTTTTGTTTATTTATTTTTTAAGATTTGTTGTGGAGACTTTCTTGGAATACCTGCATTTCCAAATGCATGGTTTTAATCTCCTTTTGGGTGTGAAAGCTTATCATTTGGTTTCTTCTAGTGACTTTCGGTTGAAGTAATGCTTAAATATTTAACTTAATTGAATAAGAGCTCGAAATGTCTATTTTCTGTACATACAGAGGTCCTTTAACAAGGTTGTTTAAAGTCATCACACTGCTTGGATGTTTTGTTTTTGTGTGTGTCCCCCCCCCCCCAAGCATACAAAACATCTTATCTGCCGTGGGCACTCAACAAGGCGTTCCTATTATTATTATTATCCATCCATCCATTCGCTTCCACTTATCCTTTTCAGGGTCGCGGGGGGCGCTGGAGCCTATCCCAGCTGTCATAGGGCGAGAGGCAGGGTACACCCTGGACAGGTCGCCAGTCTGTCGCAGGGCCAACACACAGGGACAGACAACCATTCACATTCACTCGCACATTCACACCTAGTGGTAATTTGGATTATCCAATTAACCTATCCCCACAAGCTGCATGTCTTTGGACGGTGGGAGGAAGCCGGAGTACCCGGAGAGAACCCACGCAAACACGGGGAGAACATGCAAACTCCACACAGAAAGACCCCGGCCTGATGTTGGAATTGAACTCAGGATCTTCTTGCTGTGCGGCAACAGTGCTTGCCACCGTGGTTGTTGTTGTTGTTATTATTATTATTATTATTATTATTATTATTATTATTATTTTATCTTTAAAAAAAATTATTTTAATTTATTTATTTTTCTCTCCCCTGAAATCAGACGTCTGTAAATGTAATGTTTTGTCAAGCAAAACTGTATAACCACAAACTGTGTAAAGGTCTCGGGTAAACAAACTGCACTGATATTTGAGCAGCTAGAAACTGATTATATTTTCCACCCATTTAAGAAAAATAAACTGTTATTGAAATAGTTGGATAACATTTCTGTGGATCAGCCTATAATTATTCAGCTAATTGTTTCATATTTAATGATAAACATCTGCTGTATGACCATCTGTCCACAAAGGCTTCTTTTAGTTGCTGTGATCCTAAAATAAGACATGCACAAACCTCACAGATTCACAGGCTGCTGTTCTTGCTCACTTTGACTTTTATGAATGCAAAACGAAGTTTTCCCATCACTTCTCAGTCTCATGCTTTTGTTTTGAACCCAGAGCTAACTTAGTGCTCCGATCACCTTGGCACCATGAGTTGGAGCTTTCTAACCCGTCTGCTGGATGAGATATCCAACCACTCCACCTTCGTGGGAAAGGTCTGGCTGACTGTGCTCATCATCTTCCGCATTGTGCTGACGGCCGTTGGCGGCGAAACCATCTACTATGATGAACAGAGCAAATTTGTCTGCAACACACAGCAGCCTGGTTGTGAGAACGTGTGCTATGATGCATTTGCGCCGCTCTCACATGTCAGATTCTGGATCTTCCAGGTGAGCTCTAGCAAAAGAAGGCTGTCTGTGTTTATTTTACTCACACAAAACAGTACTGTTAATGTCAACATGCATACATTTACCTCCAGGTGATCATGATCACCACCCCAACCATAATGTACCTTGGATTTGCCATGCACAAGATCGCCCGCATGGAAGAGACGGACTTTCGGCCGGGCCCAAAGCGGAAGAAGAGGATACCAATCATCAAACGTGGGGCTGCGAGGGACTATGAAGAGGTAGAGGACAACGGAGAAGAAGACCCAATGATTGCTGAAGAGATTGAACCAGAAAAGACAGACAAAGCAGAACAAAGTAGGGCAGCAGTACGTCTTTCACAAAGCATCTTTAATGTTCTGTCTAATAGATTACAACCCCTACTTGATACTAAGTTGGCTTCTAATGTTTCTGTTTTCAAGGCTCAGAGAAAAAACATGATGGTCGCCGGCGGATCTTGCGTGACGGCCTGATGAAAGTCTATGTGTGCCAACTGCTGTGGCGCTCTGCCTTTGAGGTGGCCTTCCTTTTTGGGCAGTATATTCTGTACGGCTTCGAGGTGATTCCCTCCTATGTCTGCACTCGTTCTCCGTGCCCGCACACGGTGGACTGCTTTGTTTCCCGTCCCACGGAGAAGACTATCTTCCTTCTGGTGATGTACGTCGTGTCCTTTCTCTGCCTTCTCCTCACCATCCTGGAAATCATCCATTTGGGTATCGGCAGCATCCGTGACACTTTCCGCAGGCGGGCCACCCTCAACACACGCACCTCCCGTCCACCGGCCTCACGCTCCATGCCTACAGCTCCACCAGGATACCACGCCACCATGAAAAAGGAGAAAATGAAAGAGCTGAGGGACTTGCCAATGGGTGATTCTGGGCGAGAGAGTATTGGGGATGAGGGTCCCTCGTCCAGGGAGCTGGAGCGGTTGAGAAGACACCTGAGGCTGGCCCAGCAGCACCTGGACCTCGCCTACCAGGTGGATGAAGGAAGTCCTTCACGCAGCAGCAGCCCAGAGGTGAACACAGCTGCACAGACTGCTGCAGAGCAGAACCGTCTCAATTTTGCCCAGGAGAAGCAAGGAGAGGCGAGCGAGAAAGGTAAAGAAGACGCTCGGACCTCCATTCGACACACTGAATTTGACACAGATGAACCAGGAGGTAGAGTTCAGCCTTCAATAATCAAAACCAAATCATTTATTTATATAAAAAGCCAAACATTCAGCTAAATGTGGTTCAGGTTTCTCAAAAGTAAGAGTTTGCCACTCTTCTGTTTTGTATAACTGTAAATTAACATCATTTGGGTTTTGGACTGTTAAAAATTGAAGAAAATTATTTGCAGCTCTAAACCATGGAGAAAATATTTGGAAGAGGAGTATTGCCAGCATATAAAAGTACTTTTTCTATAAATAAATTAGGGCTGGAAGATGTGATTAATCAGCTAAAATCATAGACTCTGTGAAACATGTAGCCACAGTGACCTCACCCACTGGTTTGTGGGTTTGCATTTTGAAGCCTCAACTTTAGCTTTATGGCTGCTGCCATCTTGCTTGTCTTAAGACTGAAGTGACCATATTTGGGCAAGATGGTGGAGTGCTAAGGTATTAGCTAATGCTAGCGAGTTTGGTTGGAAAGCTGCACATGGAATCCAGTGGTGCATTGCCCAGTCCAGGTTAGCTTCTAAGTGACCTAGAGATACAATATTAGATTTTAACTTGGCAGACTGAAGCACAGATTATAACAGGTTGTGAGTACAGTTAACTGTACAAAGTAATTATTTACCAGGTGATTGCATCATTGTGTTGATGATGGCTGCCGACTACAGCCGTCTTCTTCCACCAAAGTGGTATTAAAACAATTAAGTAGTCCTATCGTGACTTGGAATAGTGTGTGGGTTTTTTTTTTTTTTTTTAATGGGCCTCAAGTGGCCATTGGAGGAACTGCAGTTATAGAGATCCAACCCTTCATTGTTGGCTTTCCATCATTTAGTTGTTTGAAATTTTGTCCAGTCAGCACTCTAAAATTCAAGGATGGCACTAACCTTAATATTTGGCACATGGAAACCAGAGAAGAATATTGAATCTTTCTACTTCCAGCCGATTATGTAAATACAGGCTTAACTTTGGACTTTATGTCAGATTTTTATATATTTTTTGTGGTTTATTTCCTACTTTGGTTTGACCTAAAAACATCAGAAAAAAAATCTCAGTTTTAAGTGAACATGCATGCTTAATAATCTCTGGTCTCTTTATCTTCTAGGGATACATGCCTGAGCGCGCTTCCTGCCTCAAATGTCTGTCCTTTCATTCCTACTGGCCTTAAACACATGGGGGAAGCACATATGGGAATGCAGTCAGACCACTGAGGGAGACCAAAGTGTGTGTAATATGTGTGCGTGTGTTTGTGTGTTGGGGATGAGAGAAATGTGCCTTTCAGTATTAGAGGTCAGTTGAAAACAAAGAAATGCTGACTGAGCGGTGTTGTGACAAATGGTTAATTTCCACGACTCTAAACTTGAAAGCTTGCCGACCTACATCCAAACTTTGACTGTGCCTTTGGCTAGACCTCGTCTACCCCATGTTCTTTCGTCATCTCTGTGTTTTGTTGCATTGCAATAACCTGTCCATTTAAGACCACGCAAGGATTATTGTAAGCTTCAGCTGAGTGTTTTTTTTTGTTTGTTTTTTTTTTTTTTTTTTTTTTTTTTTTTTGTTTGGTTCACAAGAGAGAGGCTTTTTTTTTTTTTTTTTTTTTTTTTTTTTTTTTTTTTTAATTAATGTTTCTGAATGTTGATGTCTCACTTGGTTGAAGCTTATTGGTCTCAAATCTTAAACATGACCTTGCGTTATGTAATGTTTTTGAGTATGTGCAGAAGCTTGTTAAGTGGGGCTTAACCTGTAACTGGATGAGTCATCTTTAATTTAAATGTTGGGAATTATTGGTGTATTAGCCAGAAGTCATTCCACTTCAGAAATGTTTGACAGAAAGATTTTTTTTTTTTTTTTTTTTTTTTTTTTTTTTTTTTTTTTCCCCCCCCTATTTCTTTTCGAAGCCTATTTACCCAAATCAGCCAAAAATATTTACCTGGGAAATGCTTGAATTCTTAATCAACAGGAACCGTTCCACACATTTCCAACAATCATCTTTGTACAATCATTTTACCGGCCTTTATTTAAGTTCTTTTTTTTTTTTTTTTTTTTTTTTTTTTTTGACCAAACGCTGTAGGCTAGTGACATTTGTGTAGAAGGAAGTGTTGTCATGCAAATACCACCTCAGCATTTCAATGTTAATCCTTTCCTAAATTATGTTCTAAAACAAATATTTAGTGTTCGTTGGGGCAGAAAGTTGGAAAATAAATTCACTTTTTGTGGTTTTTCATGCTAACTGGCTAGAAACATCTGTTTTCTGGGGCACTGTCAAACATGTAATTCCACCCTTGTCTTTACAAATTTACATTCTTCTTTAGTGAGACATATTTTCCGTCCTTGACATGCAACCTCTTTCTCCTTCTCCTTCGTGCTGAAACACGGATACCTTTGTGCATCCCGAGAAAGAAGGAGGAAGAAAAGCCAAGCTGAGGAAAGGATGACAGTTTGCTGACGCACAGCCTGGTGCCATGTAAACATGTAATCTTCAACTCACCGTGAGATTCCTTCCTCTTTTTTTTTTTTTTTTTTTTTTTCTTTTTGTGTTCAGTAGCTTTCAGTATTCATACAGTTGAAACGTTTTCATAGTCGGTTTTATATCCTGGAGAACAAAGTGCAGATCGCCAAAGAACTGTTGCTGTATTCTTATAATCATCTCACTTCCAGTTTTGCTACTTATTTCGAGGTACGACATTCAATTTTGAGTATAGTACTTTTTTTTTTCTATTGCAAGTTTTGTAGTTATTGTAACTGTAGAGATTATTTTGTCTTCAGAGTAAATAAATATATTTGAAATGGTTTACTCCTGTCCTTGATTTGATTTCTTTTTTTTTTTTTTTTTAATAATTGTTTAAACCTGTGGTTGAATTGCAGTCTGCTCAATATGTATTAACATGTTAATTTATCAATTAAAATAAATTTATTGGACTGTAAAAACGAGTGACATCTGTTAGTTACCCTGACATCTACAGGGTAAGTAATTATTGGTCAGTCATACTGTTTAAGGTAAAATGATGGGTTTTAAAGTAGGCCTACTATGCCCTCCAGAGGAATAATCAAGAAATGGTTAAAAGGGGTTTAAATGAGCTCAAACGATTTCACTATGTCACTTTGGTTTATAATAATAATAATAATGTTTCAGTGGCCCAATAAGGGAAGAACCAGATTTTCCCCTTGATTTAGTCGTTAAATTGTTCATTTCCTTATTGGTGGTGGGGGGGTTCTGGATTAATTCAGCAAGCAAAACAAACATATTGACCAAGTCCTCATCAGGTATGAATTGAGTTTTAAGCAATGTATTTAAAATGCCAAATTATGCATACATATCCAAAAAATTTGGTATAGCAAATATGCGACTCTAAGTTATGTGGAAAGGAACAGATGTATAGAACTCAATAGATAAATTAAACAAGGAAATTTTAACAGAAATTTTAATTTTAAGTTGATCATGTCATTGGCCATTTTTACAATGTTCAATTTATTTAATTTACGTCAGTAAGGACTTTAATTGATGGTGGTTAAAGTGTTCCTAGAAAAAGTATCTTAAATTTTATTGACTTTAATTTTTAGCACATGTAGAACTATATCTTACACTTCCTTGTATGACTGTGTGTTGAATATTGATGTGAGGTACACTAAGCAGTACCAGTGAAAGGGTGAAAACAACACATTAAACAAACAAAGCCTGCTAAATAACACTTTAATCAAGGTTAACATATAAAGTACAATCTGTTTTGAGGCTTATGTAGCACACACCCAAACTAGAGAACAATCAGGAAAAAATTGTAAGTGAATAAGACAAAATCAAGTTTAATAAGAGCAGTAATCAAATTTCAACTGTGACTTGTAAGTAAACTGAAATCTTTTATTTGGGTGAACTGGCCTTTAAGGTCTGATGTTCAGATACATGTACACTCTTCAGGTATAATGTTAGGCAAGGTCTCATACTTGAATGAGTATCCACCATCAGATGTCGTGGTGATCCTCAGGGACCTCATGGTCCCCGGGACGGGAGCGCAACACTGAGTGATCCCCAACATTGCAGTGGTTAGATCCCCACCCGAGCAGTTTCCGTGACAGTAGTAAAATGTCAGCACTTTCGGATGGACGATCCAGTTGTCCCACCCCAGCTCCTCAAAGCTGATGTCGATCTCTGCTCGGTGGCAGTCGCTGTGTAGAGGCCTTTCCTGAGAGGGCCGCTGCAGAAGATAGATGGCAGAGGGAGACCAAGGAATGGTCACTGCTGCATTGCGGGGTGACCGGGAAGGTCCACGAGGTTGAACATGGAGGTGAAGAAAGGGCATCTTGTCTGGTTCTCCCGCGTGGCACTGACAGGCTGGACAGTGGACCTGAAGAAGAAAGGGGCCTTCGGCGACAAGGGCCAGCAGGTTCTGATCCAGATGGTAGGTGGTCCATCCATCAGAGCTTGAATTTGATGGAGCCTCCGCTGCCTGGAGTCGTTCTAGTGCTGTGGTTACAATGAAAAGCTGGGCGGAGGAGTTAGCTGTGACTGCTTCGCCTGCAAAGAACCAGAAGTGGGCTGATGTGACTACAGTGTCCTGGCTGTTGATGGAGGGCTGGAAGTAATATGTCATATGTCTGTTTGCAGTTTCTCCCTGAGCTGAGTCCGATTTGGTGCAGTCTGCAGGGAGACATCAGATTAAAAAAAACAAACATCTGTTAGCCTACTTAACACTTTCTTTCATCTCTGAGCACAAAGTGAAATTCTTCACAGTGAACAGCGGTGATGAAGATGTGTACATCACAGCACAGTCACTTAAGAAGGCACTTGGCTGAGTGACGAAACGTTTCTCCCACTGAAAACGCTACTTCCAGATGAACAGAATCAACTTTTGGTGATTTACTTACCTGGATGATTGAGCATGCATCAGGACACTGACAAGTATGATTACTAATTTGGATTCAGCATGAACTTCTTTCAACCTGAGAGGACACTAACATGTTTATTTCAGCCCAGTATAAAGTTATTCTTTGACAGTTAAGTTAAACCCCAAATTACACATGCCCCATCTACACACATTTATTAAAAAAAACTTGTTTTCTACTTGCCTTTTATTATTTAAAAAACTGCATTGTGTTGGCTTTGTTTCTTTCCTACATGTAGTTAATGTGTCTAAACATGAGTTAAGTTTATAAAAATTAAGTGTTGCAGATAAAGTACACATCTCTGCCAGTTTACTGCAACATAAATATAAGTAAGGCTGCATTACAATATGCAGCACTGAAATTTAAGCATTGTCACCACCTAGGAGGTTGTGTTTTTAGTAGTGTTTGTGTGCATGCATGCCATTATGTCTGTAAAAACAATGGCTCAAACAGTTGAATGAATTCTGATAAAACTTTGCAGGAGTGTAAAGTGGGATCATGTTAACAATCCATTAAAATTTGGCTTAAATGCACCATTGTCTTCAAGGTCAGCTTAATGATTTATTGGTTGAAAATTGATAAAAAGCCTTATGACTTGATAACTATGATTCTTACAAGTGTGGTGTGTCAACATATACCTCTCATAGACCTCTCCTTTAAGGTCAAGTTTGATTGATCTGAAGGTCAAAGTGTTAATAATGCTAACAAGAACCATTTAAAATGACAAGAGGTTTTCACTCTGACCATGATATGATACTATGGTAAGTACTGTTATACTATTATGACATGTACTATTTTCCTGTACTTTTCTTTTAAACTTGCAAATAAAACTTGCAGTCACTTGATATTTATTTCTAAGCATTTGTTTATAACAAGTGTCATACCCATATAAATAAATAAGTGCTCAGAATTATGTCAAGTATGTTAAAATGGGTTTAATCAGAGTAATTAACAAAAGCCTCCACTTTTCACTTGTTTTTACTGCACTAAAAAATTCTAAAGTACCTTTAGAAAAAGCACAAAGAAAACATAATGAATTTTGTTTAAAAGAAATACCGTGCAGGGAGTGAGCCACCTTAGCAGACAGCACTTCAGGGCGAGTGCCATTAGTTCCATTACATTTTAGAGAAGGCACATATATTCAGAACTAATGTCTCTGAGGTTGCAACTCACACTATAACAGTGATGGATAAACAGCACTGGCAAACTTCTCCCCCCCCACAAAAAATCCCATATTTATTAATGGAAACTTTAGAGCCAACAATCCATTTCACCCTTTTTTTTGAGGTGTTCTATTTTATTTTCAATTAGACAAGAATTATCATTTAAGGCGATCAGGTGTGTTCAAAGGTTACCAAAATAAATCGACTTTTAATTCTTTTAATGCTGCACAATAATGTTTAATATTTAGTATTTACTGTCATATTCCCATATATCATTGTGATGTTGTTTATTCTATTACTCTTGTTCTCTTCTGCTTGTTTTCTTTTTTCTTTCTCAACAGGTGATCCAGGTGATCGATATATGCATTTTCTTTTTCTTTTTTTCTTCTTCTGCCCATTCTGTTGGTTTTTGTTTTTTGCCCTTCTCCCCCATCCCTCTTCTCAGCTGTTTCTCTTTCCCTCTTTCTTTCTCCCCTTCTTTCCCCCAGTCAAGTCTGTCCCGTATTCAGCAAGTGAAGATAAAATAAACAATAAAAGGTGAATCAAATGGACCATTACGGCAAGGCTGGGATGGTCAATTTGGTCAAGTAAATCCGTTGGGCATCTTTCTTTGCCTTTAGACAATAATTCTGATGGCAAAAGAGCCAAACGGGACAGGCAAAAAAAAAATAAAAAAAAAAAAAAAAAAAAAAAAAAATCGACTTTTAATTCACATACAAAGACTGATATAACATAAAGCTTGAGGAACTTCAGTGAAGGTGATGAATATCAGTAGATCAGGTTAATTCTAAACAACTTACTTTTGTGTGTATTTTGTGAGTTTTTGAAACTTTTATACACTCTATGTTGGTTGTAACAGAGAGTGTATAAAAGACAGATGGTGCTGCCACCATGGGGTGAAAAGATAACATTACACATTATTGATTCTGTTTGTGGCAGCGGGCCAGAACTAATACGTTTTAAGGAAGGAGCGAGGGGCCATATAAAGTTTACACTTATTTGATCCCACCACCCTTAATACTATTACATAATTTTGATTATTCAGTGTATCTTATTATCTTACTACCTGGCATTTGGATAAATGCAATTCTGCTGCTCATCATTTTGTTTTTACTACTAATACAAATGTATATTAATGGATGTTAAAAGAAGTAAAAATATGTATAACCATCTATAATATACAAATACTAAACTTTGCAAGGAAATTTTGCAGAAAAATTTTGCAAATAATGGCATCCTTATGGTTTTCATTTAGAATAAGATCTATTAAAACTTAAAGTCAAAATGTATCCGTATACTGTTTTATTTGTAAGAGTAAGAGGACATTTTGACCTGTTGATCGATTTAAAGACCTGTGTGGAGTTTTAGACTCACTCCACTCAAACAGATAAGTGCAAAAGAACTTCTCACCTGAACCCGGGAACAGAATTATTTGCGATGATTCCTGGTTCGGACGGGTTTGAGGATTAACCCATGATGTTCTGCTTGTCCTGTGGGCCCTCTGGTGCAGATGCCTCGTATCAGGAGGTACCCTGTCTGCATCGGGACCTTGCAGCGTGCTCAGAGGGGGTTCTTCGAGCCCGAGACCTTCCAGAACCCGTACTTTGAACCAGGATAGCACAGCCCCACGGGACAGCTCCTCACCCATGCAAGCTTGAATCATACCATGGATCCAAAGAGGACCCAGGATGAGGACAGTACAGGACACCATGACTATATATCTTGAAACTCTTGATGAGAGGAAAAAAAAAATCCTTAAAGTAGGCGCAACTATTTTTACAGCTTCAGAGTCTGCCTTGTTTGTCTGGTTACCTCTAGAAAATGGATTCCCTCCTGTTGCTTTCCCTATTTTCTAACATATTTGTTTTGTCTCTGCGTGCTATCTGCCTCTGAGGGAAGTCTGTGAAGTAAGGCATTCTGCTGGTGAAACAAATGGAAGATAAAGCGTGACCTTGACGGATTGGATGTTACACACAGTAACAGGGGAATGTGTCTCTGTCTGCTTCTTTGTCCTACTCAGTTGTTTCTGGGTAGATTGGTTTACTTTAATCTTCAGCATGCAGATAAAAACAAATAAATGCCACAAATATATAAACTTCTCCTTTTTTATTTGATGTGAATTAAATTTAGGCATCTGTCAAGACATTCCTCCTCTCAGATTTCGGTATGCTTCCATGTTGCACACACACACACACACACACACACACACACACACACACACACACACACACACACACACACACACACACACACACACACACAAAAGCAGTAATACATTTTGAAATGATAGGAAGTAAATTGGAAATCCTTTCGAAATTAGGAATAAATCTACCTGTGATCACTAAATCTGTAGTCTGGCATTAAGCTGAACACACACAGCTGTCAAAAACAAAATGCCTTTGTCTGCGCCTCTTTATCTGACTGACCTTGAATCCCTGTCTGGGAAAATGTTTTCTGTGGTTTAGGTTTGAGGAGAATTTATAACCTTTAAACAGGCCTAAAAGCAAATTTTCACAGTAGTTTTCTTTTAAAATAGGCATATTTGATCATATATGATCCAGGCGATTGATATATGTATTTTTTGTCTGTTTGTTTTGTTGGTTTTTCTTTTTTTGCCCTTTGTCACCGTTCCTCTTCCCCGCAGTTTTTCTTTTTCCCTTTTCTTTCCCCCAGTCAAGTCTGTCCCATGTGTAGTAAGTGAAAATAAAATAAACAATAAACGCGAAGGTGAATCAAATAGACCAATACGGCAAGGCCGGGATGGTCCATTTGGTAAAGTAATTCCATTAGGCATCTTTCTTTGCCTTTAGACAATAATTCTGATGGCAAAAGAACCAAACAGGACAGGCGGAAAAATAGATAAATAAAATAAATAAATAAAAATTAAATAAATTAAATAAATTAAATAGGCATATTTTCAATCAGTAAAGCTTTTATTTTGAGAAAATGTTAAGATGTGAAAGTACAACCAAATCTGTGAAATGATAAATAGAATGAAAACCCATCCTAGCCCACCGAGGAGCTTTAAGAGTAGTGCACCTCAAACTCGTGGACTTAATCCTGAAGCAGGATAGGAGAGATCTTTTTTCAACAAACTTTTAAAATAAGCAATAAGGGAAAATGCAAGAAAAGAGTTTTCCACAAAGTCTTGCAGAAATGGCAGATATCTGACATAGTGCATTGCTAGGTGGGTATAAAAAGGATCAAACTTTTCCCACTGCTTTATCCGTTTGAAAACCAGCTTTTATGTGTTTTTAGGATCATTGTCCACACTCAAAATTTCCAAGTTTCAACTGTCTATCTGCTGATTTGAGTTGAAGATTGTAGCATTGTCTTAACACACGCTTGAATGTTCCACAACAGGGAGCTGTCAAAATGTCTGCTTTTATAGAGGAGCTCACACTTGCTGATGGTCATAAAGGTGAACATAAATGGGCACTTTGACATCAACATCATGATGTAGTCACAAAACATAGAAGGAAAGGACAGCCTTGATTTAGCAGATTTTTCCAGGTTTAGAAGCTCAACTTTGGTTTTCTGTCTTCTTTCAGGTGAAGGACTAGATATATGTGGGACCTTCAGATTGCTCCTGCCTCTGAGACTCTCCGGGATGATATAAAACCAGACTGGATGTTAAAAACATTTGTCACATGCTCAAGAGTATGTAAGGAGAGATTAATCAAAGCTTAACTTTCAGTTTTTGCAACAGAAGATGGTAGGAAATATTTGGATGTATTTAAGAGAATATTCATTTATTCAGTAGTATTAGTTTACACTGGCAGTTTGAGCTCCATAATTTTAACAGTTATAAATTAAAGATAGAGCTGAAATGAACAATTACTTTTATTATCTACTGTTTCCTTCATTTAATTATTTTTTAATACAACAAAAAGATAAAAGAAAGAAGAAGAAAAAAGATATTTGATACATACATACATACATACATATGTATATATATGTACATACATATATATATATAGAGAGAGAGAGAGCGAGAGAGAGAGCGAGAGAGACAGATTTTTTTTGCGTAATCTTGAATCTCGTGTTCACAGTACAAAAAACAAAAAACTTCATTTGCTTCTCTTGGTTTCTGAACACTTATTCTTTCCAATTTGCTTTGGCACTTACACACTGGTTTGTTAACATGTGACGTCAAGACTCATCAGCAAGTGTTTGTTAAAAAAATAAATAAACGTTTCTTTGTGTGTCTGTTAGTAATGAAAGAGTAGTGGCTGACTCTCAGCTGATAATGAATTTGTCTGTGAATGAAAGCATTGACAGCCAACATGGAGACCGAACCTATGATTTAGCATTAATAAGATATGCAGTTATACAACATGAACATTTTCTGTGTTTCAAAAGGTGGTGGTATGAAACACATTACTTCATTAAAAAAAACAAACCCTAGTATGGGCATTGAACTCATGCCCTGTTAACACCATATGATAACAATCTGAGCTAAGTGGCATACTGGGATTACTTTTTTCAACTTGAGAAAAATGTGTGCTTATACAGAAATATTTCAGTTGGTACCAATGAAAACAACCATTAAATGGATAAACCCAAATCTTGGATGCTCCATTTTGCCTACTATTCAGAAGGTAGCTGTGTAGTTCATTCAACGAGTAATGTGGATGAAACAATTGAGAATGGTATACTTATACAGCCATTGTTGTATTGCTGAGTCAGCTGGGATAAGTAAAGAATGGGGGGAATTTTATGTTAAGTTTTTCTTAATATAACCACTGTAACCTTTTGACTTTTTCTACTGAAACATTATGTGTGAAAAGCCTAATTATGTTTACTTAATAGCCATTAATTAATTAGAGGTTGCACTATTGTTCTCAGGCATAAAAGAAGTCCTAAACCTAGCATCCTCTTCTGTCACACCAGCTCTCTGCATGTCCGGTATCCAGGAATGTACTCTGTGATCTTTGTCTTTTCCTCCTGCCTGGCAGCGCCATCTTCAATATCCTTTATCCCTCTGTAGTTACTACAGTTCTGCATATTACACTTGCTGCAAATCAGTACCAGTACACTTCATCTCCTTTTCTCAGACATTCTCCCTCTCCAAGATTGTGTTCAACCACCTGGCCAAAAACTCCATTACCCTCTCTCCACAGGTATGTCATCTGTACACTCTTCATCCGCTTCATAGCTGTCCACATTTTCTCTTCTCTACACCTTTAATCCAAGAAGGGACATTAAAATGTGAGGAATAATAAATACAAAAAGTGTCAGAAGGCTTTTAAAATGTGTGGCTACAAGATCTTTCAAAGTATTGGCATATCTGCATTGACAAGATTTGGGCCTTTGATGTAGCCCTGGTGTTATAATACTGCTAAGTTACCAAATAATCACTGCCACTCATCTAAGCAGGAAAAAGTTGCCACACCTACACTGAAGATCAGATAGAAAGATGAGGAAAAGAGGGAACCATAATGAGAGACAGGAACCAATGAAAATGAAAACAAAAACAATGTTGGTCTAAAGGGGGCGACCGTGGCTCAGGGGGTTGGGAATCGCATCTGTAACCGGAAGGTTGCCGGTTCGATCCCTGGGCTCTGTCCTGGTTGTTGTGTCCTTGGGCAAGACACTTTACCCTACTTGCCTACTGGTGTTGGCCAGAGGGGCCGATGGCGCGATATGGCAGCCTCGCTTCTGTCAGTCTGCCCCAGGGCAGCTGTGGCTACAACCGTAGCTGCCTCCACCAGTGTGTGAATGTGAGAGTGAATGAATAGTGGCATTGTAAAGCGCTTTGGGTGCCTTGAAAAGCGCTATATAAATCCAATCCATCATAAAGAACACAGACTACAGGCATTGGAAAACAGAAAGCTTCTGGCATCAAAAATCTGTTCTACTTCTTTCAGTTTCTCTACATTCATATGTAGAGAAACCACCAATTAGGCTTGGATTCATTAAAACATGTTGTGCAGCAGTGTTGCTCAAACTGAACTCTTTACCTTGCACTATTATAAACATTTGTGTGTTATATGAATATTTATTATTGTAGAGTCTTTACCTTACAAATAAATGCATCTTGAGGAAACTTGATGTGATTTGGGGCTATATATTTTTTACCCCCAGCATTTTCAAGCTCTTGTAATTACTTAATCCACATGAAATTTTCAAAGCAGAAAAAATAAAAACTTTGTGGCACAGTTTTTTGCTATAACAGCATGAATATCAGTTTAATATCTGTGATCCAGAGGAACATAATTTTGCACCGTTACCTTGGAGGACCTCTTTCTGATAATTCACTAACAACCCCCCCCCCCCCCCCCAAAAAGTCAGTAAACTTAAGTAAAGGCTCATACCAACCATGTGGCAAAGTTCAAAATATGTTATAGCATGTGGAATGTCCCTCTTTTTTAACCTAGAGTTCGATTGCAGGTTCATTCTGTGTAAATAAGCGGACTAGGAAGATATTCATATTATGATGGTTATGTTTTGCATGGTTTACTTTAATATGCTAAAATTATTGTCCAAAAAAGTAAAAAAAAGAAAATCCTGAAGCCAGGCAAGACTCCAGAAATCAAGCTACAACTCGTACTCCTAATCCTGCTAATTAACATTTACCCCCCCCCCCCCCCCCCCCCACACACACACACACACAAAAGCAGGAATACATTTTGAAATGACAGGAAGTAAATTGGAAATACTTTCAAAGTTAGGAATAAATCTACCTGTGATCACTAAATCTGTAGTCTGGCATTAAGCTGAATACTGGGTTTCAAATGTCTCAAGATCAGTCTGTTTCATGAGGCTATATTTGTTTCATACCTTTTATTATTGTTATTAGTAGTATTATTAATTATAAAGCCATAAATGTTGTGTATTAAGTCTTTAACATTTTTAAAGACAGTAGGAAGAGCTTAGTATTACAGATAGCTATTTTGTGGGTCTCGCTTAGCATAAAGCATTTCTTTTCTGCATGTGTACATTGAGCTGAGAGAAAACACAGCATCAGCCAGGAGGGTTGGCAGAAATGGGAAGATGCTGAAGAAAAACATCTCCATGGTGGAGACCAGCAGGTATCTGTGTTTCGGCCGAGCAGATGTGACCGCGTGCAGCATTGCTGCGATGACCGGATCGGCGTCCTTGAATCCCACCCTACATGTTGACGTGAAGTAGTCATTGGCCAGATCAATGTACTCTCTGCCAAAGATTCGTTTTTTCTCATCATCCAGTTTGTTCCAGATGTCCAAAGCAGTTTTCCTCTTCAGGATGTTAGTGGCTTGGCCAAAATTACCTGGCTGAATGATGCTGACCTGAAAGGGAGTTTATGTTCAGTTAGTCCATTTACAGCGTTTTTGTGTGTATCTGTGTTTCTGTGTGTGTTTTAACTTAAACAACAAATCCATGACATTTATGAAAGATTATTTGCGTTCCTGATGAAACTTGAGCTAGCTTAGCATAAAGACTCAACTAGGAGGAAAGAGTCTTCTATCAGGTATTATTAAATCTTGATGGGTGTTCACATCAGTATCAATTACTCCAACTCATGGATTCCTGTAAACCCATAACTTGTTTTCTCACTTCTATTTTTGTTGGGTTAGACCAAAAAGAAGAAATGGATTAGGCAAACTTCAGATATACTCTAATCAATTTTCTATGATATATACTATGATGTCATGTTTGATCACAATAATCTCAAAATTAAGGACACAGAGCTAATATTTTTACATTTTTAAGTAAAGATTTAGGTTTCAAGAGAAACAATGTGGTTTTGAAAAATGGCAAAGCTTGCACAATGTTCAAGGTTTCTGCCCTGGACTCGTTCAAAAGGTCACAACGTAACAGGTAAACACATGGTCACTTAGAGCTTCATGTCTGTTAATGAAATACACATTAACAGACAAACAGTCTTGAGCCACCCCTCATTTGTTTATATTTTGTTTCCAAGAAGCCAAAATTTTCTGTATTTTTTTCAAAGTGGTCTTGATCAATAGCTTGCTGGACTTTCTAAAGGTCTTTCAAAGTTTTTGGGGGGGGCATTGGTTGCTATTTTAGTCATCTGTGGTCTATACGTAACAGGTAACTTAGTAAAGAACCAGGTTTAAATTGCATTTAGAGGCACTATGTTAATAGCTGCCCATTGCAAAAACACATTTAAGGACAAAAGGAGAAGTGGGAGGCCTTTAAAAATCCTACAGCAGATGAAAAGCATCTTAAGAAATAGGAAAAACAAAACAAAACAAGCCATTCTTATTGAATGGAAAGAGGAAGAAAAGGCTGAAAGGCTGAGGTGTGAAAATTACACAAGAACTGGACTAAAAAGCTTTGACAACTGTTCTGATGGAGTGATGAATCCATATTTGACATTTTTGGTTCAAATGGCCATCATTTTTACAAAAGGTCAGGAGAGTGGTACAACAGTGACTTTCTTGATGCATGCTCAATCATCCAGGTAAGCAAATCCCAAATAATTGATTCTGAAACCTGCAGTCAGCTGGGACTGAAGAAGTCACTTGGATAACTGAAAAAATGTTTCTCACACTGAAAATGTTACGTCTAGATGAACAGAATCATTTTTTTTGGATACAACAGTGAGTGTCTACAGCCATCTGTAAAACACGGTGGGGGCTCTGTCATGGTTTGGGGCTGCATTTGAACCACTGGTGTAAATTAATAGAATTATGAACAGAATCAAAGCAGCCAAATTGTTCTGTGTGTTATACAGGTGTGAGAACCAGATGTTTCTCTGAATCCTGTTCCTAAAAGCAAAATAAATAAGCATTGGAATGTCTTGGAAAATCCAATGAAAACATACCATGGTTTTTCATTAGAATGTGATGTCCCACAGCACTGGCAAAAACAACTCTGTACAGTGTAATTAAAATAAAAAAAAATTCAACTTTACTTACTCAATGAACCGTATTCATAGAAAGACTTCGTTCCCATTCCCCTCACAGGCATAACATTTTATGTACCACAGAATTACTAAATTTTCTACTTCATGCTTTACAGTGTCATGGGATGTTTTTGTGTATCTTTTCACCCATACGGTACCTTCACGCCAAAACTAGCCATTTCCACTCTTAAGCAGTCAGCAAATGCCTCCAGTCCTCTCTTTGACACACTGTATGCTCCCATGTTCAAGCAGTAGAAGAAGGAAAAGATGCTTGACACAAAAACCATCCGACCTGAAAACATTACACAAGCCTTTATTATCCATAACGCCACTACAGTATAAATGTGAGGACAGTAATGTAGCTACACATGGAACTCACCTTTGCTGGCACGAACCAGAGGTAGGAAAGCGATAGATGTCCTAATGGATCCAAACAGGTTAACATCCACCATGTTTTGGAAATCTTCAATAGTGCTCCATTCGATCTCGGCCCAGTCTGAGATCCCAGCATTGTTCACAACTGCCCACAGACCTGACAAACAATAAAATCCCACTGACCCTACTTTTTTCTTTAGAGAAATGTAGTTTTAAATGTGAAATAAAAAACATGCAACATGTCATGGTTAGACCAAATAGACTAGAAAGTTATTTTTTTCCCACACTATTTGTCAAATTTGTAAAAGTTTTATTTCTTGCCAAAACAGAAACTGAACTGGCCTTTGGAAAGTTCACCTCACAAGCTAAAAAAATTAAAAGACTGGATTTACTGTGGATTCAAGACTTTTCATTATTCACCTTTGCCTTTTAATCTATAACTATCATTGAGATTTTATCCTTACATATTTAAATACAAACAAGTCAAGAGATAAAGATAAAGAGATAAAGAAAAGTCAAAAGTTTGTCTTTTCTTTATCTATGGATATAAGCAAACAAAAAAAATACAATTTTCTCCTTTTTGCCATGGCTAAACTTTAATACATTTTTTCCATTGAGCTAAACTCCTACCTTTCTCTGGCAGGTTCTCCTGCACCATTTTCTTTGCCTGTTGCAAGTCTTCATCCCTTGTGACATCCAACTTGAGGATTTTCAGATTACTGGAGCTCTGTCTGACCAGGCTCTGGGCTCCAGCTCCTCCTGGAGACAAACACCCAGCAAAGACCACAAACCCCTTTTGGTCCAAACAGCAAGCCAGGTGGTGCCCGAAGCCACTGTCACAGCCTGTTATCAGCACAGCATGGCCACAGCTGTCCAAAACATGGTTGGAGCGGTAGATGGAAATAAGCTTGGAATAGATGAAGAGGAGGATGGCAGTGATGGGGATGATGCTGACCATTTCGATGAGGAAGAAAATGGTGATCATGCTGCTGAAGTTTCAATGAACTACTGTGCTAGATGATTATCTGTATAGATGCACAGTTGATGAGGTTCAGAGGATAGACTGGCCACCTTCCTTGGCATATGTAGAATATATAAATAGCTTCACCAGAAAGAAAGAAAACAGAAACAAGATTCAAAACAAGTGAAAATAGACGAAATCTTTTCTTCTAAAAGAGAAAACGTTTCTTCTTGAAACATTAAAAAAGGCCACAAAATAAAGATTAACTCTTACCAGAAGTGTCATCTCATGTTCTGGTGAAAGGGAGTGCAGTCTTTAAATAACAAGTCATCAGGTGAACTCTGCCAGGACGACAAAGTCAGATCAAAAGCCAATCAGTGATGAGGAAAGGTTCAGAGTTTTTTTTTTTTTTTTTTTTTACAAAATGCCTCCGGCTGCTTTCATTTGAGACATGTCTTTGTAAGAGATTGTATGTGTACTGGAACCTTCACACAATTATGTGGGGATAGCTTTTGTGGCTTTACCAAGAACTAAAGATTATACAAAAGTACAGGAACTAAAGATTATACAAAAGGGTATTATACAGGGGCACTGCAAACAGCCAAAGTGTTTGTTGCCTCAGTTCAACAAGTCAGTAGTCGTTTCATCAGGAGCAGACATTAAAAAGGAAACAAATAATCTTGTTGACACAGCCAACAAATAATCGAAACAACTGGCTATAGGCAGACTTATAGAGCTATAGAGCTTTAAGGCATCAGTACTCAGTCTGTCCCCCTCTTTTGTTTTTTTTTCTTGCCTGTGCCGTTCGGTTCTTTTGCCATCAGAATTATTGTCTAAAGGCAAAGAAAGATGCACAACGGATTTACTTTACCAAATGGACCATCCCAGCCTTGCCGTAATGGTCTATTTGATTCACCTTTTATTGTTTATTTTATTGTTTATTTTCACTTGCTAAATACGGGACAGACTGAGGAAAAGAAAGGGGAGAAAGAAAGAGGGAAAGAAAAACAGCGGAGAAGAGGGACGGGGATAAAGGGCAAAAAACCAAAACCAACAAAATAAGCAGACAAAAAATACATATATCAATCACCTGGATCACCTGTTGAGAAAGAAAAAAGAAAACAAGCAGAAGAAAAAGAGAGCAATAGAATAAACAACATCATGATGATATATGGGAATATAACAGTAAATACGAAATATTAAACATTATTGTGAAGCACGTAAGATCGACAGCGCACAGTGTGCTTTGAGGTAGGAGCCAAGACATATCTTTGTAAGACATCATATGTGTACTGGAACCTTCACACAATTATGTGGGGATAGCTTTTGTGGCTTTACCAAGAACTAAAGATTATACAAAAGTACAGGAACTAAAGGTTATACAAAAGTACAGGAACTAAAGATTATACAAAAGGGTATTATACAGGGGCACTGCAAACAGCCAAAGTGTTTGTTGCCTCAGTTCAACAAGTCAGTAGTCGTTTCATCAGGAGCAGACATTAAAAAGGAAACAAATAATCTTGTTGACACAGCCAACAAATAATCGAAACAACTGGCTATAGGCAGACTTATAGAGCTATAGAGCTTTAAGGCATCAGTAGTCAGTCTGTCCCCCTCTTTTGTTTTTTTTTCTTGCCTGTGCCGTTCGGTTCTTTTGCCATCAGAATTATTGTCTAAAGGCGAAGAAAGATGCACAACGGATTTACTTTACCAAATGGACCATCCCAGCCTTGCCGTAATGGTCTATTTGATTCACCTTTTATTGTTTATTTTATTGTTTATTTTCACTTGCTAAATACGGGACAGACTGAGGAAAAGAAAGGGGAGAAAGAAAGAGGGAAAGAAAAACAGCGGAGAAGAGGGACGGGGATAAAGGGCAAAAAACCAAAACCAACAAAATAAGCAGACAAAAAATACATATATCAATCACCTGGATCACCTGTTGAGAAAGAAAAAAGAAAACAAGCAGAAGAAAAAGAGAGCAATAGAATAAACAACATCATGATGATATATGGGAATATAACAGTAAATACTAAATATTAAACATTATTGTGAAGCACGTAAGATCGACAGCGCACAGTGTGCTTTGAGGTAGGAGCCAAGACATATCTTTGTAAGACATCATATGTGTACTGGAACCTTCACACAATTATGTGGGGATAGCTTTTGTGGCTTTACCAAGAACTAAAGATTATACAAAAGTACAGGAACTAAAGATTATACAAAAGTACAGGAACTAAAGATTATACAAAAGTACAGGAAGTAAAGATTATACAAAAGGGTATTATACAGGGGCACTGCAAACAGCCAAAGTGTTTGTTGCCTCAGTTCAACAAGTCAGTAGTCGTTTCATCAGGAGCAGACATTAAAAAGGAAACAAATAATCTTGTTGACACAGCCAACAAATAATCGAAACAACTGGCTATAGGCAGACTTATAGAGCTATAGAGCTTTAAGGCATCAGTAGTCAGTCTGTCCCCCTCTTTTGTTTTTTTTTTCTTGCCTGTGCCGTTCGGTTCTTTTGCCATCAGAATTATTGTCTAAAGGCAAAGAAAGATGCACAACGGATTTACTTTACCAAATGGACCATCCCAGCCTTGCCGTAATGGTCTATTTGATTCACCTTTTATTGTTTATTTTATTGTTTATTTTCACTTGCTAAATACGGGACAGACTGAAGAAAAGAAAGGGGAGAAAGAAAGAGGGAAAGAAAAACAGCGGAGAAGAGGGACGGGGATAAAGGGCAAAAAACCAAAACCAACAAAATAAGCAGACAAAAAATACATATATCAATCACCTGGATCACCTGTTGAGAAAGAAAAAAGAAAACAAGCAGAAGAAAAAGAGAGCAACATCACGATGATATATTGGAATATAACAGTAAATACTAAATATTAAACATTATTGTGCAGCACGTAAGCCACAGCCCCGTCCTCCAGGGCATGAAGCAGGTATGGAGGCGATCAAAACTCCAGACATCCAGAGGCCCCCAGAACACAAGAGACCAAGGAAGACCAACAGAGGGGCAGCCGCGCCACTATCCCAGAAAGAGCTGAGGAGAGTCCCAGATGAGGGGTCACTCAGCAGCCGTGGAGCAGAAGCCAGGGGGGGTTGCAGTGACGTGCCCGTGAGCTCCGCCGGCAGCCAGCTGTGCCAGAGTGACTGAGGCTGAGGGCACCCCACCCCCGAAGTGGCCCGAGCGAGCCCCAGGCCCGAATAAGCAGCCACCAAGGAGTGAGCAGGTGTGTGCCTGGACGCCCATCCCCGGACACAAAGAACCACCAATGCACCGATGTCTGAGGGCGTCTGCCACTGGAAGGGGAAGTGGTGGGGGGAGATAGGTCTCCATACCTTGGAGGGCCTGAGATGTCCCTAGAGAGGTGGCGTCTGATACCCAACCTGACATATGGACACAGACATACAGGCACACACAGATACAAACATCCATTCCCACCCTCATGCTCTCATATGCAATTACTCAACACTCACCCAACGTGGAGACAGACATAGAGACACTGTACACACAATCACACTCCCCAAGCGTACTCTAAGCCCCGGGTCTAGGTACCCTTGCCCCTGGAGGGGGAAACTGCACCCAGACCCGGGTGGTGTTACCCTTTTCCCTGGGGTGGGGAGAAGCAGACCGCCCCGACTCCGCAGCAGCAGGGAGGCCCCACATTCCAGACCCCAGTCGGACAGCCAACTCCTCCTCCTAGCCCTCCTGCTCCAGCAGGCCGCAGAGAACGGGGGTGTGTGAAGACTCCAAACCTCCCTCCGCCCGCTCATTTGTAGTGTTGATGCATGTGTGTTCTAAGGTGCATATAAACCCAGGAGGGCATGGAGCTACCTGCCAGAGAGCAGCAGGTAAGCGCATAGCCCCTCCTGATAGCCCTCAATGTCTAAGTGTATTTAAAATTGAGAGGTGGGCAATGATGCCAGGGGTGAGGTGTACACCCTGATGGTCTTTTGGATTCCGTGTAGCGTGCCCACCCCCAAGATCCTATATGTATGTGTAATGAGAGTGTGAGTAATGTGAATGTCTAAGTTGTGGGATAAAATTGAGGCACAGGCAGCCAGAAGGGGACAGAGGGGGGGGGGGGGGGGGGGATGCCTCCTCTGCATCCTGGTGACACACACTTACCCCAAGGCCCTACATGTGTGGGTGATTGTGGTGGAGCGGGAAGAGGGAGGCAGCTGGAGATGGGGAGGGAAGGAAGGGAGGGGCAAGTGACCCCTCCCTGGGGCCAGTTCCCCCGCTGACCCCAGTAGGCACCCCCATACTCCGCAACCCGCCAGGGAAAGGGGGCCCTGGCCCATCCGGACCGGGGGCCAGTACAGCAGCGCCACCTGACCCCACCACAGAGAAAACTGCACCCACCCCGTCATCCACTCATCTTCCAGACTACACAAGACAATAGATGCCCAGGCTGAGATCTTCCTCCACCTCTCCTGTATCTCCCCCTCCTGCAGAGAGAGTTCCTGAAGAGAGGAGACCTCCTGCAAGATGTAACAACCTTCCCCACCAGTTGAAGAGCCCCCCAGGTGGCTCGATGCACCGGCGGCACCCTGCACCAGGGCTGGGCCCCCAAACACCCACCCGCCCACAACCCCGGCAACACACCAACCAGGACCCAAGCCCCCGAGGCCCAGCCAGGGCCCCAGCCCAGAGACGGAGCGCCCCCAGAACTTCACGCCCGTCCTGGACCCACCCAGGGGCAGCCAGGCTACCAGGTCAGTAACCCACGTCCGTCAGCACAGACCCTCCCCTAGCCCCGCTGCACGCAGCCACGAGGAAACCGTCACCTAAGAGCCAACAGAACCCTTAATAGGCCGTGACCGCTACCCCGGGTTGAGCCCTCCAAGGAAGATGCTCCTGGGGAACCCCCCGACGCCCCAAGCCTGTCCCTACCCCCACACCAATCACAACAGCGAAGGCAGGACCAAACTATGACCCCCCACCCCCATTAGGTGATGGAGCTGATCAAAGGAGCCCAGAGCAATTGATCTGATGTGGTGGCAGAGGCTGTATCAAGACTAATGTAATCTAATAGATAGTTTATATTGGTTAGAATTAAGATTATTTTTATTTTTCCAGTTCATGAGGACTGTTTTCTTGGCTATGCATAAGGCAGTGAAAACCATATGGGCTATATTCTTTTCTGTAGTGACATTATCTAAGCTGCCAACAAACACACTAAAGGGGAAGTTGGAATGTTACATTTCAGACACTTTGATAAGTCTTCACATATCTCGCGCCAAAACTTCTGAACTGGTGGACAGAACCAAAGAGCGTGGATATAATTGTCCGGTGAATTGGTTTGGCAGTGTGAGCAGTTGTTGGTAGACGTATAACCCCTCTTGAACATCCGATGACCTGTATAGTGCACTCTATGTAATATTTTGTATTGAATTAATTGAAGACTGGGATTTCTAATTAGATGAAAGGTTTTTAAGCAAATCTGAGACCAGAAGTTTTGGTCTAAGTTAACTGATAAATCCGCTTCCCATTTTGCAATAGGAAGTGATATTGATTCATCTGTTTTAGAAAGCATTCTGTATATTTTGGAAAGTAATTTGGGGGGTTTTAAGAGTACGAAATTGAACCACACTTGGTGGTGTTTGTAGTTCAACTTGACCCGGTTTAATTTTCTTTTTTACTATGGATTTAATTTGTTGATATTCTAAAAATCTTTTCATGTTGATCCCATATTGTGTAACTAGGCTGTCAAATGAAATAAATTCTGTTCCTTCTAATATATGTTCTAAATATTTGATTCCTTTACCACTCCAATCTGAAAAGTTTATCATATTATTGTTTTGTAATATGTCAGGGTTGTTCCAGATAGGTGTACGTTTTCATGGGATTAATGAAGACTCCGTCAATTTTAGAAACTCCCACCATGCTGTCAGAGAAGAGCTGATGTTGACACTTTTGAAGCATTCATGTCATTGGATATTTGAGCTGATAAATGGTAGGTCTGAAATCTCTAGATTATTGCAAAGTGCTTGTTCTACAGCTAGCCAAGGTTCATCTAAGAGGGTATGTTTTAGCCATCCTGAGATAAACTGAAGCCTGTTGGCTAAGAAGTAGTGCTGAAAGTTAGGCAGTTCTAGTCCTCCTTTATCCTTGGTCTTTTGTAGTGTTTTTAAGCTGATACGTGGGGGGTTATTTTTCCAAAGGAATTTGGACATATATGAATCTAGAGATCTGAACCAATCTTGTGGCGGTTTAGTTGGGATCACTGAGAATAAATAATTTATTTTTGGTAAGACCATCATTTTTATAGCGGCAACCCTTCACATGAGTGATATGGGTAAACATTTCCATCTAGCCAGATCACCTTCTACTTTCTTTAAAAGTGGGATATGGTTTAATTTAGTAAGAGCTGCAAGCTTGGGAGAAAAATTAATACCTAAATATTTTATATTTCCTGATTGCAGTGGTGTAGTAGTAGAATTATAGAAGGAGCAATTAATTGGAAGGACTGTAGATTTTGGCCAGTTAACTGAGTAATCTGATATTCTTGCAAAAGAGTTTATCAATTCAATCACTCCAGAGATATTAGTTTGTGAGTTTTGGAGAAAAAGTAACACATCATCCGCATAAAGGCTGATTTTATGTTCCACATTCTTGCATTTTATGCCCTTAATTACTGAATTCTGTCTGATTGCTGCTGCTAGTGGTTCAATAAAAATTGCAAACAGTGAAGGGGAAAGTGGGCATCCCTGCCTGGTGCCCCTCAGGAGACAGAAGCTGGAAGATGTTTGGTCATTTGTTCTGACACAAGCTGTTGGGGAATTATATAATATTTTTAACCAGTTAATGAAAGAGGATCCAAAACCAAATTTGTGTAAAGTTGCAAATAGAAATTTCCAGTTAACTCTGTCAAATGCTTTTTCTGCGTCTAAAGAGAATATTGTAGTTTCAAGGTTTTTACTGTATGAGTAGTCTATTAAATTAAGTAATCTACGTGTATTTGTTGATGAGTGCCTACCTTTTATGAAACCAGTTTGGTCAGGATGAATTAAGAGGGGGTTTATTTTCTCTAATCTCTTTGAGAGAGCTTTGCAGATTATTTTAAGGTCTACATTTATAAGGGATATTGGACGATAGCTTGAGGGATATACAGGGTCTTTGCCTGGTTTTAGCAGGAGATTAATGTTTGCAGAATTCATATTTGATGGAAGTCTGCCCTTTTCTTTGATTTCCAACAACGTTCTGTAAAAAACTGGTGCTAGAATCGTCCAGAATTCTTTGTAGAATTCTGCAGGAAAGCCGTCTGGACCTGGAGACTTATTATTGGGCATACTTATCAGGGCTTCCTGGAGTTCACCTGATGTCAGTGGCGAATCCAGTGCCATTGCTTGAGTGTCTAATAATTTTGGAAGAGTTATGTTGTCTAAAAACTGATCAATTTCCTTTTTAGATGGGTTTATTTGTGGTGAATACAACGTTTTATAGAAATCCCTGAAAATGTTGTTTATTTGTTTCGGGTCATATACTGTGTTCTCAGATGAATCTTGAACAGCACATATAGTTGTTTTTTCTTTATTTATTTTTAGCTGGTTTGCTAGAAATTGACCGGATTTATTACCATGTTCATAATTTTGTAAGCGTAGTCTTTGTACTAAGATTTTCTTTCTTTCCTTTTTTTTTTTATATCAATTATCTCATTTAATTCTAGTTTTGTTTTGCATATTTTGTTCAGTGTTTCCTGATCTTGGTGGGATGCATAGGCTTCTTCTAGGGATTTGATGATTTTTTCTAATTCCTGAATATTTTTGTTTTCTTCTTTCTTTTATGTGATGAGAAAGAAATTATTTTACCTCTCATCACAGCTTTCCCTGCTTCCCATAGAACAGAAGCTGATGTTCCGGCAGTGTCATTGAAGTCTAAATATGAAGTCTACTCTTTTTAAAAATATTTAATAAGTAAAGTCCTCATCTTTAAGCAGTGATGTATTAAATCTCCAGTTTTTACTTGGTGTAGTCTTATTCTTGTGCATTAGTGTTAAAGATACAGGACCATGATTGCTGACAGCTGTAGGGTGAATCTTGGTGTCTGAAATGTCGCTCAGCAGTGAGCTGCTGACCAAAAAATAATCCAGACAAGACTTACTGTTGGGGTGTAGGGAGCGCCATGCATCGCAAAGACCAAAGTCGCCCATATACTGTTTGATTATATTTGTGGATTGCCAATTGCGCTGAGTTCCTGCTGTATTGAGCCTATCCATTTCTTCATTTAGTCCAAGGTTGAAGTCGCCTCCAAGAACAAGTGTGCCATCTAAGTGTTCAGAGAGTGCACTGAAACAACCGTGAAAGAATGAGGGATCATCAACATTTGGACCATATACACTTGCAATACATAGCTTTTTATCAAGTATAGATAGTTTAATGATTAAGAATCTGCCCTCTGGATCTATAACTGTATCGAGTGCTGTGAAATTAATATTTTTATGTTTTAAAATTGCTACTCTCCTTTGTCTAGAATTATAACAAGCTGAAATCACATTAGGAAACTCAGGTGTTTCAAGTTCATTCAAACCTCTAAGAGGTCTGTGGGTCTCTTGTAAAAGGACAACGTCTGCCTGTAGTTTTTTGAGTTGGTTAAATATTTTTAACCTCTTTTCTCTGGAGCCAGCTCCATTTACATTCCATGTAACAAACCTTAGTGCGCCCATAGATGTCTGTGTATAACTAGGGGTGTACGCTGTGTGTGTCGCTTAGACAGGTGGAGAGAATACATCACTTGTTCGTAAATAAAGAGAAGGAGAGAGAGAAAAAAATGTGTGGCGAGATGCTCCCTGAGTTTGACTATGTGTGTGCATATTTACTAATATGAGTATGCTTGGCTTAAGTGTGTGTATCCTGTACGTCTGTGTGCGCTGTCTGACTGATGTAAATGTGCTGCCGTTGAGCGCATGATTGTGCGTGATTGTGCTGTGCGTATGTCGAAATAAAGGATGTTGTTTGTGGATGAATGTGGAAGCAGGTGATCGAAGCAGTGAAAGAAAAACAAAAAAGAAAGAAACCAAGGACAAGGGTGAGCAGCATAAAAACAAGAGGGGGAAAAAAAATGAGAAGGAAAAAAAACGGAAACATTCCAATCAAACCATTGACGGAGAGTGAAGGTGTTAATTCTGCTATGATATCACACTTACGATGCGATATGATACTGGTAAGTTAAACAGATGTTAATGCAAGTTAGTGTGAGTGGATATGAAAAGGGTGTAGCGGATTCTTATCTGGTGTGAAGTTCATACAGCCACGGAGTGATGCCGGGGTCGCGGTGAAGCTGTCCGTCCACGTACAGCCGGTCCACAGCGATGACAGCGCGGGAGCCCTTCTGGATGAAGCCGCATCGGATTGGGAAGAGGACCCTGCATCGTTCCAGGATCTCTTTGGGGAACTGGTCGTTCGCGGCTTTTCACATGTTGCTTTTGTTTGAAGTAGCCAAATCTGGCCACAATAGGACATGGTCTCCCGGTTGCAGCCCGCATGTGGCCGATGCGATGCCCTCTATCAAAGGCGATGTTCTTCACCGTGTCCTACGGCAGCTTCAGGTGGGTTTTGATGAAGCTTTTCACTGTAGTCTCCGCGTCTTCTGGAATACCAGAAAATACAAGATTATCACGCATGCCACGAGCTTGCAGATAAATAACTGTTTCTTTTATTTTTTTATTTTCTCTATTTAGCTGGGTATCATTGTCTGTGAGACATTTCACAGACTCCCTTAGCGTGGCATTTTCAGCAGCGAGTGTTTCCACCTGCTGCTGGCTGAACTCCAGGGATTCTCGCAAGGATTTAAATTCCTGGTGAAGAATCTCCACCAAGGACAGCCTTGCATCAAAACTGGACAATCATTGGTTGATTGACTCCAGTATGTCAACAATATCTTTGCCGGCTGGCGATGTTGTGCCGGGGGAATCTGCCGGGCGAAGTCTTTTCGACGGCGGCGTGTCAGATTTGGCCAGGGAAGCTGCATTCTGGGCCTTCTTCATCACAAGATTCTGGAAGCACTGATCAATGTAATCTTGGAGAGCCTCTAAACTCTCCCCGTTGTTCTCCAGGGTGTTGGAGATGACTTAGACAAATGTTGTTAGTTATAAGACAATTGATAAGTGTATTTTGTAATACTGAAGCTTAAAGGAATTTGTTCAATTCTAAACTACCATTCGCTTTAATTTTCTGCCAAAATCTGACGTCAGTTACAACCAGTGTTGGGACTAACGTGTTATTAAGTAATGCGTTACAGTAACTACGTTATTATTGCGGTAACGAGCACGTTAACTAGTTATTATGCCAAAATCAGGAACACGTTACTCGTTACTGGGATTTAGATAGGGTCGTTATTCGTTACTTCGTGTGTTGCGTTCGACTTACCTCGGAAATCGGAACACGAACCTGAGAATAATGTCACACTCGAGTAAATGGCGTTCTGGTTAGCCTCGTTGGAGAGGTCTGCATTCCAATATGGCGACGCCCTCGAAAACGCTTGTTTTGCTAGCCCTCTACAAAAACAAATTACTACTAAACACATATGCAGCTCATCTGCAGTCCCGAATTTCCGAGTCCCGAGTACAAAGGAAAGCACCACGACTGCAGTTTCCGTGTTGGACATAAAAAGGGCACGTGACACTGTGACATAAGCTACAATCATGGCAGCAGTCGAAGATGGTCCAGGCATGGGTTTTCTCTCCTGGAAATATTCACATTATTTCTCCTTTCTGGTGGTAAAAGACAGGAATATTGTCGTGAACTGTACTCTCTGTGGAGGTTCTAAAACTCTTTCGACATCAAAGACTAGCAATTCTAATCTGATGAAACATCTTCAGAAACAGCATGCATCTACCAACTTAGTTGAAAAAGAACCCGAATGCAACGCCGGTGACTCTAGCTCCGTTGACGCTATTCCAGCAAAACAACGAAAGCTTGATTTCGGACAGCCTGCTGCACAGTCCATCACCCAGCCCCAGCTACACAGGCTGATTGCCAGGTATGTTGTGGAAGACATGAAACCCATCTCAACGGTTGAGTCCCATGCTTTCAGACAACTGATTAGTCATATACCTGTGCGAGGGAGAGCTGGGAAGGCACCATCCAGAAAGACATTTTCCAGTTTCCTAGACCAAGAATATGCCAACATGGAGTCAGAGCTCAAAAATACACTTGACATGGTAGAATACATCTCCACAACAGCAGACATTTGGACTGTGCATAATAAAAGTTTTCTTGGCGTGACCGCGCATTGGATAAATGCACAAAACATGAAACGTGAGAAAGCAGCGCTGGCATGCAGGCGATTTATGGGTCGACATACGTATGACAGTATTGCATCTGAGCTGGACAACATTAACTCATCTCATGGCCCATCTCATCGTTTAAAATCACATCAACTGTAACGGATAATGGCTCCAATTTTGTCAAAGCTTTTAAAGTGTACCAGCCACCACCTGAGTCAGATGACTCTGAATATGAGGAGGATGAGGTGACTTTTGTTTCGATTGGGGATGTGCTGCAGAATGGTGCTGATAATGTTGATGATGCAATTTCTTTACCGCCACATCAGAGATGTGCATCGTACACAATGAATCTTATCTCTTGCACTGATGTGGAGAAGTGGCTATTGTCTGAAGCTGCAACAAAAACCATCTACAGAAGTGCCACCACAAAATGTGCAGGGCTGTGGAACAAGGCCAGTCGTTCCACAGTGGCTGCTGAGATTGTGGAAGACATTATTACAAAGAAGCTACTAGTACCTTGCACAACAAGGTGGAACTCGTTCTATTATACTCTGGAGAGAATTTCAAAGATACCTGTGGTGGAGCTGAACACAATCTCATCCACATTACAGTTGAAATGTTTCAATGAGAGGGAGCATCAGTGTATCAGAGAGTACTGATGCTTACTGTGGCACTGGACATTCTTCAAGGAGAAGACCATTGTTTTTATCGCACACTCCTACCCACACTGGAATCGCTGATGACCAAGAATCTGGCTATAAAAAATGGTCTGCAAATTCTTGTTGGGCTACCAGATACAGTTGTCCAGGTAAGAGATGATATTTTCATTTGTGTTTATCTTTAATGAAATGTTTTACTCAATTGCTTTTTATATTGTGCTGTGCTGTTCACATGCAAGTGAATGCTGTTACAGTTACAGATACTTAACCCCAATAAATAAATAAAATAAATACAACGTAGTAAAATACACACTATTTACAAATTAAAATACATTCTATATAAAACTACAGCATGCTGTTAATGTTTAATTAATTTAATGTTGAAACAATGCATACTTTCTCATGCAAAAATGTTTTTTGCACTTTTACTGTGTCGTTATTACAGGCAGTCAAAACAAGGTTTGCACATGTCCTTGGAAGTGAAGATGCTTTGCTGGCTGCTGTGACACTACCAAAATTTAAGCTTCGTTGGCTACATGACCAGGCGCGGAAGGACCTCGCAAAGGCACGTCTGCTGGTAGAGTGTCGAAAACTTCTCCCTGAGCAAGATCAGCTACAACCAGATACCAGCGCCACCAACACAACACAGCACGCGGGTTCTAGCAAAGAGGATGAGTTCTTCTCCTTTGAAGAGAATGAGGACATATATGCCACTGCTGAAGGTGAGGTAGCCGCGTACCTCAAATCAGGAGCAACAGGGTTAGACTCTCTGAATCATTTCCCAATGATAAAGAAACTCTCTCTTAAACTTAATGCAGTTACTCCTTCAAGTGCACCAGTTGAAAGGCTTTTCAGCCTGGGAAACCTGATTCTCACTCCAAAGAGGAACAAGTTGTCTGATCATAAGTTTGAGAAGCTTCTCCTCTTGAGGTACAATCGTTGGTTTGATGGAACCAAAGTTGAGTAGTGCTCATATGATGATGATGTGTTGCCTTCAGTGGTACTCTACAAGGTAAAGTAGGGTTATTTCCAAGTGAAACTTGGGCTTCTGAAGCACTTAAAATACCATTATATTTTATTTATCTACATGTTCAAGGTTCAAGGTTCTTTATTTGTCACATGCATAGTTATACAAGTATAACACACAGTGAAATGTAGCCTGACATGCTCCTCGACATGTGCAAAAAAATTGGGGGGGGGGGGGGGGGGGTGTAGAGGAAAAACATTATATATATATATATATATGTAGTATATACATTGGGTGAATGTGCAGTAGTAGCAGCAAGCAGGTGAATTCTGTACATTAATATGAATAGACATCTGACTATTTTACAGGATAGACAATATAAACATATTTAAAATTAAAGGAATTGAAATGTACATTGTGCCTTGGTTTAGTGTCTGGAAGAGTCCTGACTCAGTCAATTATAGATGATGTGAGAGGGCGGGTGTGTGTGTTTAGGGCACGGATGGCTTGGGGATAGAAGCTCCTCTTGAGTCTCTCTGTCCTTGCCCGGAAGATGCGGAACCTTTTACCAGATTGCAGAAGTTGGAACAGTTTGTTGCCAGGATGGGACGGGTCCTTCAGTATCTGCGCTGCTCTAGTCCGGCATCTCCTGGTGTAGGTGTCCTGAAACGGGGGGAGAGCAATCCTGCAGCAGCGTTCTGCTGTACGGATCACTCTCTGGAGAGCTTTTTGGTCCTTCACACAGCTGTTCCCAAACCACGATGTCATGTTCTGTGTGAGGATGCTCTCCACAGCGCCTGTATAGAAAATCCTGAGGATCTTTGGAGAGACCCTGAACTTCCTCAGTTGTCGTAGGTGATACAGGCGCTGCCTAGCCTTTTTGGTCTGGACCTGAATGTGGGCATCCCATGTCAGGTCTGAGGAGATGTGGACACCAAGATACTTGAAGGACTGCACCCTCTCCACTGGAGCTCCATTGATGATAATGGGCTTGTAGTCTCTGTGCTGACCCCTTCTGAAGTCCACCACCAGCTCCTTGGTCTTGCTGACGTTCAGCTGGAGGTGGTTGTCCTGGCACCACGATGCCAGATTCTTCACTTCATCCATGTAGGCCGCCTCATCGTTGTTGGAGATGGCACCCAACACCACTGTGTCGTCAGCAAACTTCAAATTCAAATAAAATCAAATTCAAATTTTATTTGTCACGTACACAGTCATACACAGTACGATATGTAGTGAAATGCTTGGACAACTGCTCGTGACCTAAAGAAAACAAAAAAGGAAAAGGCTATGAATAAGATAGGAAATAAATATGAAAAATTAAAAAGGGTAAATTTAACTAGGAAGGAATAAAATATAAATTAAGGTTAAAAATGAAATAACTGTACAACACAAATTAGAATGAAGGGTAAATTTAACTGGGAGAATAAGATAAAATATATAAATTAAAGTTGAAAATAAAATAACTGTACAACAAAATACACAATATAGAACTATATAAGAATGTATGAAGAAATATAAATAAATATATACACAATAACAGCAGCATATACACAATAACAGCAGCGTGATTTAAGTAATGAAGTGAAAACAATGTCCAGAATGTCCAGTGTGTGTGTAAGAACTATATGTGTGGGTCAGTACTGTGTGGTGGTGTGATTGAGAGACCGTATCGCCTGCGGGAAGAAGCTCCTCCTCAGTCTCTCTGTGTTGGTCTTCAGGGAGCGGAATCGCTTTCCTGACCTCAACAGAGAGAACAGTCTGTTGTTGGGATGGCTGAGGTCCTTCACGATCTTCCTGGCCTTGGTCCAGCACCGCCTGCTGTAGATTGAGTGCAGGTCAGGGAGCTCGGAGCGGATGGTGCGCTCAGCTGATTGCACAACCCTCTGTAGAGCTCGTCTGTCCTGCATGGTGCTGTTCCCGAACCAGGTTAAGATGTTTCCCGTCAGGATGCTCTCTATGGTGCAGGAGTAAAAGTTCCTGAGCACCTTGGAGGGCAGTTGGAAGTCTCTCAAGCGTCTGAGGTGGTAGAGACGCTGACGGGCCTTTTTCACCACGGTGTTGATGTGACAGGACCATGACAGGTCCTGCGTGATGTGAACTCCGAGGTATTTGAAGCTGTCCACTCTCTCCACTGGGCACTCGTTGATGACAGGGGTCTGGTAGTTCCTCTCCTGCTTAGTGCTGAAGTCCACTATCAGCTCCTTTGTCTTACTGACGTTTAGAAGGAGGTTGTTCCTCTGGCACCAGTTCTCCAGATTCCTAATCTCCTTCAGGTAGGCCGTCTCGTTGTTATCAGAGATCAGGCCCACCACGACGGTGTCGTCAGCAAACTTGATGATGGTGGTGGAGCTGGTAGTGGCCACACAGTCATATGTGTACAAAGAGTACAGCAGGGGGCTCAGAACACACCCCTGGGGGGCTCCAGTGCTGAGAGTGGTGGAGGCTGAGACATGTCCGCCCATCCTTACTGCCTGTGGTCTGCCAGTTAGGAAGTTGGAGATCCACAGACACATAGATGAGCTGAGTCCCAGATGCTCCAGCTTGGTGGTGAGTGTGGAGGGAATTATGGTGTTAAATGCAGAGCTGTAGTCTATGAAGAGCATTTTAACATAATTCCCCCTTCTAGTGTCCAAGTGAGTGAGTGATGTGTGGAGGAGATGAGAGATGGCATCGTCTGTGGAACGATTTGGACGGTAAGCGAACTGTAGTGGGTCTAGTGTGTCTGGTAGTGAAGAAATGATGAAGTCTCTGACCAGGCGTTCAAAGCACTTCATCACTACTGAGGTGAGGGCTACAGGGCGATAGTCATTGAGAGAAGCAGGGTGGGGTTTCTTCGGGACAGGAACAATGATGGACTCTTTGAAGCATGTGGGGATCACCGACTGAGATAAAGAGATGTTGAATATCTCAGTGAACACAGGAGCTAGCTGGTATGCGCAGTCTCTTAGGATACGACCTGGGATGCCGTCTGGGCCTGCTGCTTTCCTGGTGTTCACTCTCTTGAAGGCTCTCCTTACTTCATGCTCGGAGATGACGAGCACGTTTCCGGTGCTGGCAGTATCTTCCTGTCTGCAGCCGTTAGCGCCGCTAACACTAGCATCGTTGGAGTCCTTAGCTGCAGCCTCGAAGCGAGCATAGAAAGTGTTCAGCTCGTCTGCCAGAGTCACGGCCGCGTTCGTCATACCGGTTGTTGGTGCTTTATAGTCCGTTATTGTCCTTAGTCCCCGCCACAGGCTCCTAGAGTCACTCTGTTGGAGTTGTGACTCTAGTTTCCTCCCGTAGCGCTGCTTCGCCTCTTTCACCGCCCTCCGCACGTTATATGACGCGGCTTTGTACGGGTCCATGTCCCCCGTCGTGAGTCCCATGTTGTAGGCAGCGGTGCGGGATCTCAGAGCGTCGCGGATGGTTTTATCCACCCACGGCTTCTGGTTGGGAAACGTTGTGATAGTCTTTGTCTCCACGGTATCATCCGCTAGTTTCCCGATGAATCCCACAACCGCTTCCGTAAACACGTTGACATCATCATCGGAGCTGTTTCTGAACATGCCCCAGTCTGCGTCATCTAGTGCGTCCTGTAACGCGGCCACCGATTGATCCGTCCAGCGCGCGACCTTCCTCTGAACCGGAACTTCACAATGGTGTTGGAGCCATGGGTGGCCACACAGTCTGAAGTGTAGAGGGAGTAGAGCAGTGGCGAGAGGACACATCCATGAGGTGCTCCTGTGTTGATGGTGATGCTGTTGGAGAAGCACCTGCCCACCCTCACCACCTGAGTTCTGCCAGTGAGGAAGTCCAACACCCATGCACACAGACGGCTGTTAAGTCCCAGATCCCTCAGCTTTGTGAACAGTCTGCAGGGCACTATTGTGTTAAACGCTGAACTGTAATCAACAAACAGCATTCGCACATAGTTACCCTGTTTCTTGTCCACATGGCTGAGAGTGGTGTGTAGGACGTGGGCGATGGCATCCTCTGTGGATCTGTTGGATCTGTAGGCGAACTGCAGCGGATCTGTGGTGTCTGGGATGGAGGAGGAGATGATGTTCTTCAGCAGCCTCTCAAACACCTTCATTACTACCGAGGTCAGTGCAACTGGCCGGTAATCGTTCAGGGATGAGGGTTTGCTGTTCTTGGGCACAGGGATGATGGTGGATCTTTTGAAGCATGTGGGGACCACAGACTTCGCCAGGGACTCGTTGAAGATGTAAGTGAACACACCTGCTAGCTGGTCAGCACAGCAGCGCAGCAGACGGCCGGTGATGCCGTCTGGCCCCGCCGCTTTCCTTGTGTTCACTCTCCTCAGTGCCGCTCGGACGTCATGCTCCGCGATGCTGGTCACCGGTCTCTCGCTGATGACGTCACTGTCCTCGGTAGTCAGGCGGTAGATAACATTAGCCGCCTGGCTAACCTCGAAACGGGCGTAGAACTGATTCAGCTCGTTGGTGATTTTGGTGACATGTTTTTGCACTTTGATACCTACTTTGATACCTACAGGTCCTAAATTGTCTGAGGTACAGTTTAATGTTGGCACTGCTAAAAGCATACTTTCTGTCCATTTAAATGGCAAAAATAAATATCTTTCAAAAGTTTCAACACACTGTATGTTGTGTTTTGTGATCCACTGCTTCTTCCTAGTGATACTACGTACAATGTTTAGACACTGCTGTAACAACCCCAGAATGATGAGTTTGCATTTGTAGAGGGTTGAAACAATAGAAATAGATTAAAACACACAGATAAAAAAGTGACACATAAAACAAACTTTGTTAATTTCTAATTTAGTTTCATTCATTTCATCATTAACTTGCACTTGCACTACTACACTGCCATTTTAACCATTTTAGGTTCAGGCCATTAGGTGGCACAGTGTACTTGTGGCAGGAAAGTGCTAACATGTAAGCAAGCTAGAAGACTGGCATCCTTGCTGGGTATCCAGTTAGGGAAGCAACACATTAATAAGAGAATTCTGGGTAAAACCAAAGTTACTTTCCCTAGTAACTAGTTACTTTGAAAGTAACGAGTAACTTGAAGTAACTGAGTTACTTTTGATAGGGGTAACTAGTAATGTAACTAAGTTACTAAGTTAAAGTAACTTACCCAACACTGGTTACAACATGAGTCACTTACCTTGTCCGTCACTTCCGTCACTTACCTTACGTCTTTCTGGCACGAAGTGGGCGATAAACAAACAAACAAGAGAGACGGGCCTTTTCTCAATTCTAAGTACGCAAGTAATTTCGAGACCGTTGAAAATGATGTGCCGGGAGTCCGCTGTTCTCGCTGGCTCTAATGATCCTCGACCTCGCTGTCTGGTATGTAGCTGGCGGGTCACAGACGTCTCCGAAAACATCGGAGCGCGTTTGGAAATAAATGGTATCTTAATAAATCAAGCAGATATTTGAAGTTTACACAGCTACATTCTCGCTTGAAAATAACTTAAAAGTTTATTTTGTGACCCAGAAAGAGTAATATTTAAAAGGTTTTAGCCCCGCTCGTCCGCCATTGCCGCGTTTGAGTTTTGGACGAAATGCATTCTGGGATATTTAGCTGTACCAAGTCCACACAAGTCACCACTGATGCATGCTCGATAAAACGGGTGAAGCGAGAACACATCCGGGACTTTTTCGCGTTCTCGACTTGATGTGTACTTAGAATTGGAACAGTACTTTGACTGATGACGTATCACAAGTACACAAGAACGCAAGTACGCACAAGTACGCATATTGAGAAAGGGCCACGAACTCGCGACAGAAAAGCCGATCAACTCCTCTTTTTTCTCTGTAGTGTGATAAATATGCAGTGTATATACAGTAGATTTTTAAAATGAGCCTCTTTCGCAACAAAAAACAAAATAAAAAATCAAATCAAATAAAAAACAAAATAAAAGCGGTATCCAGTTTTTACCACACACACAGAGTAATATACATTGTAAGTTACAATATGAAATATTAAGACATCTGATCTCATCAAGTTTAATAAAGGTTGGACAGCTGTGGATTATCAGAAATCAGCTGTCCTACTCTGACTTCAGCTCTCAGTCCCACGCATCCCATCTGAAATAACTGGAGTAATTGGGTAACAACAACCTGCAGGATTCAGATGTGGAGCAGCTGTCTCTTATGAAGAGTCAACACTGTGGACTAAAGATTCTGAGTCAAGTAAAGAGTTGGAGTCACTCTTGCGACTTTCAGCAGTATTGTGCAAAAGATAGGTGGTATAAAAGCTAAAACCCACTATTTCCTTTAAACCTACAGAGACGGCTCAATGGCTCTTTTCCTCAGTATAGTTGTGAATGGAGAATGATGACAATTAACCAACCAATCACATCAGCTAGAAGCTTATTGTGATCATGTGTTTGAGTTGGCGTGAAGGTGACTGTCATCACTATGTTCATTAGTGATGGGCAGATGAAGCTTCATGAAGCACTGAAGCTTTTCATTCAATTGGTTCACCCCAGCGCAAAGCGTCTTGAAGCTTCATTTGCTCTAGTAGGACATCTACTGGACGTAAAAATATTAGTTGGCATGAATTTGAAAAGTGTGGCATTTTGCACACAGCCTGTAAATGTCAACAACAAAAGGAGTGTGTAAAACATGTATATTGTAGTGATGGCAGTATACTGTGTATATTTATACTGGCAGTACGGAAAATCATTAGTTGGAAATTTACATACCTTGTTGGGAGGAATAAGATCAAAATGTTCCCACACAGGGGAGGACATCCTCCTCTTCTTAGCTGGCTCCATTCTCTCCTGACTTTCTCTCCTCACTCTCCTAAACCTCCAAACTGTCTCCAAACTCTCACTAACCGCAACTCTCCATCAAACACCCACATTTTGAATGAAGTTTGAGGGGTTTATATCGCTGCCATAGCTCACGGCAAAGTTCGAACCACTTCCTGAACCAGTCACGTGGTACAGGCGGGCAGCGAGGCTTCGGACGTCATCATTTTCAGCTCCTCCCATAGATGAAGAAAGCCTCGTTACGCGCATCGCGGAAACGCCCCCTCCATTACTCGACACAAGCTTTGAAGCCTCGATACAGAATGTCACATCACTATGCACAGTCTATCATGAGATAGCACCTTCGATGGTTGCCCATGTAGCTAAGCATGTAATGTATTCATTACCGTGTTATGTGTCAGTGAATTTTGTGGTTTGCTGTCATTTGTAGTTGCGTACATCACTCACCTGGAAGTTGGCAAAGGTTTTTTCTTGGATCCCACCCAATAAAATCCACAGTATATCATGAGACAGCACCTTGCATGGCTGTTGGAATGGCCAGTATGGGGATTGAACCCATGACCTTGGCGTTATTAGCACCACGCTCTGACCAGCTGAGCTAACTGGCCCACAACTTGTGCCTAACGTGACACCTTTTTTTGTGTCTAATATACCAAAAAAGAGGGTGGAAGAACTGTTACGAACACAGGAGAAATGTGTGTTTACAAGAAATTACTTCAAGCTGTACCAATGAAAGCCAACTCTTGGAAGCTCCTACTGATCAGAAGCCACCTATGCAGGTGGAGTTCCACCAACAGCCTGCTTCCAAGTTGTGATTTTTTCACCCGTGTCGCTTGAGGTCATGGCATGTTATTGACTTTTTATGGTTGCTTCTAAGCCAAGACCACTGGGGCCTGGCACTGGGGTCCGTTCTTCGTACCTCGCTAAGTAAGTTAGCTGGATTTGATTGTTGACGATTTCGCGTGATCTTGGATCGTTCGGTTCTCCGAAGCTCATCCGGGACTTGCTGTCATAGCAACAGATCCGTAAGCGTAAACCTGCTCGGGAGCAGGCTTACTTTATGTAAACAAGATTAGATCGCGGCCACTCAGGTATGTCCACTTCATTTATATGAAAGCAACAGCGATATTTTACCACTGTTTTACCATAAATAAATATTATCAATGTAACTAAAGATAATGCAGTATTTGATTCTTTTATTGATTTCATACAGATACATACAGGTCATTTCCTAAAAAAAGGGAAATGTACTATTAATCATTCTATTTCATGTATTTGATTATTTCAGATGTAATTCATATTTTAGAGTAGTAATAGTAAATTACTTTATGTAATCAAGATGAGAGACCACGGCTATAAAAGCGAAGGTGGATTTGGGACGTCTGTCGCAGCCATGTCCTGTCCGTTTGTACGCGAGCAACCCATTGCGGAAGGTGCAAGATTGATAAGGAGAGTTTTCAGAATTCAGCGTATATTGCGGGATAGACAGGATCCTTTAGCTCAGCGCAACAGTGTGCTCATAGAGAGATATCGATTTTCCCGTGAGGGTATTATTTACTTAACCAACTTGTTGACGAGGGGGTGCAGGACCACCACCTGTCTTTTTTTGCTCTGCCCTTTTCTTGGTTGCTGTTATAAACAAACAAACAGATTATTTCAGGGTCTCTTTTCAAGAGACTAAAAGCAATATAAGTGATAAATATTACCATTCTGTAGAATATTCCTATATTTCACTTTTACTTGTTCCCATGTTCTAGTGGGTCCTGTTGTGGCTCTAATGTGAAAGAGGATATAATGTAATATAATATAATATGATATAATGTAATATAATATAATAAATTTACCCTACCGCCTACTGGTGTTGGCCAGAGGGGCCGATGGCGCGATATGGCAGCCTCGCTTCTGTCAGTCTGCCCCAGGGCAGCTGTGGCTACAACCGTAGCTGCCTCCACCAGTGTGTGAATGTGAGAGTGAATGAATAGTGGCATTGTAAAGCGCTTTGGGTGCCTTGAAAAGCGCTATATAAATCCAATCCATTATTATTATTATTAAATTACTTACGAGTTTAATTTGTCAGCAACTTTCTGCCAGACCTCTCTCCTTGCTTTTGCAGCCTTTGCAGTGTTCCATTGCGTTTTAATTAAACTCTGAAACTCCTGAAATCCCTCAATCAAGAGTTCTTGCTCTGCTTCCGAAAAATACTGAGCACGCTCCTTCGACATTTTCGCCGACCAATCAAAGGGTTGCCGATAAATGTTTCTACTATCGATGTGTAGACCCTGTTAAGCCACCCAGTGATCTCACATTACTTCATCCAGCTATACTAATCGTCAACAACAGGTGTGTTTGGAGAACCGGAATAGCGAGCTTAAAGTTAGCGCGATGATTTGATCTTGGATGTGTCATTTGATCTTGGATGTAGTAAGCGAGGTACGAAGAAAAAACCCCTGATAAGGCCAAGTTCATGGCTTCAGTCCGCAACCTGGCCATTCGAGCCTCGTTTGAGAACTCGTAGAGTCTCTGTTGAAGGACATGAAATTGACAACAGTGTAGCAATTTTGGATGACATAAAGGACCTGAGGTTGGCCTGCTGCAAACCAAATGGGAACGCATGCCTGCTCCTCAAGGACTCACAACAAACCACGAAGGGACTTGAACCCTCAATCTTCTGATCGGAAGTCAGACACCTTGTCTGTTAGGCCACGTGGTCAAGCAGAAATTCCCACTTTTCACGAACGTTCATTGGAGTCTGTTTGAGTCAACTGCTGGTGTTGGGTTGATCACGTGGCTGGTGGATATTGCTTGATTGTTGCTTGAAATAATTGATTGTTGTTTGAAATAAGTGCATGCCACAGCATTTCTCCCATGTATCACGCTCTTAAAAACGTAGTCCTACCTGCCACATGCACAGTGGATGCACCCACTAAGCCAGAGTATCATCTGCCAATGGAGGTCATAAAGCATACGTGGCCCGATCTGTCACCTGGAAGTTGGCAGAGGTTTTTTCTTGGATCCCACCAAACAAAAACCACAGTCTACCATGAGACAGCACCTTGGATGGCTGTTGGAATGGCCAGTATGGGGATTGAACCCATGACCTTGGTGTTATTAGCACCACGCTCTGACCAGCTGAGCTAACCGGCCCACAACATATGTGTGAAACCATCCTTTTGTTGACTAATATACCAAAAAAGAGGGTGGAAGAACTGTTAAGAACACAAGAGAAATGTGTGTTTACAAGAAATTACTTCAACATAGTGGGAAAAAAAAGTCTTCTGTTGACTTACAAAAAATGCTTTAAGAAGAAATTTGCCACAAAAAAATACATGGTGTGCGTCTTCTAATGTTAGGGTCGATTGGTGAGGATATAAAGCAGCTGTTTTTGATGCAGTATGCTGTGTCAGACTTTGGAAATGAGTGATTCATCCAGAAAGTAGCTGGAAAAGTGATTTGGAGATTGCAGCTAAGCATGTAATGTATTCATTAGCGTGTTATGTGTCAGTGAATTTTGTGGTTTGCTGTCATTTGTAGTTGCGTACATCACTCACCTGGAAGTTGGCAGAGGTTTTTTCTTGGATCCCAGAAAATAAAATCCACAGTCGATCTTGAGACAGCACGTTGCATGGCTGTTGGAATGGCCAGTATGGGGATTGAACCCATGACCTTGGTGTTATTAGCACCACGCTCTGACCAGCTGAGCTAACCGGCCTACAAGCATGCATGTGAGCCCATCCTTTTGTTGACTAATGTACCAAAAAAGAGGGTGGAAGAACTGTTAAGAACACAAGAGAAATGTGTGTTTACAAGAAATTACTTCAAGCTGTACCAATGAAAACCAACTCTTGGAAGCTCCTACTGATCAGAAGCCACCTATGCAGGTGGAGTTCCACCAACAGCCTCCTTCCAAGTCGTGATTTTTTCAACCGTGTCGCTTGAGGTCATGGCATGACTTTCAATGGTTGCTTCTAAGCCAAGACCACTGGGGCCTGGCACTGATAAGGCCAAGTTCATGGCTTCAGTCTGCAAACTGGCCATTCGAGCCTCGTTTGAGAACTCGTAGAGTCTCTGTTGAAGGACATGAAATTGACAACAGTGTAGCAATTTTGGATGACATAAAGGATCTGAGGTTGGCCTGCTGCAAACCAACTGGGAACACATGCCTGCTCCTCAAGGACTCACAACAAACCACGAAGGGACTTGAACCCTCAATCTTCTGATCCGAAGTCAGACGCCTTGTCCGTTAGGCCACGTGGTCCGACAGAAATTCCGACTTTTCACGAACGTTCGTTGGAGTCTGTTTGAGTCAACTGCTGGTGTTGGGTTGATCACGTGGCTGGTGGATATTGCTTGATTGTTGCTTGAAATAATTGATTGTTGCTTGAAATAAGAGCATGCCACAGCATTTCTCCCATGTATCACGCTCTTAAAAACGTAGTCCTACCTGCCACATGCACAGTGGATGCACCCACTAGGCCAGAGTATCATCTGCCAATGGAGGTCATAAAGCTTACGTGGCCCGATCTGTCACCTGGAAGTTGGCAGAGGTTTTTTTCTTGGATCCCACCAAACAAAAATCACAGTCTACCATGAGACAGCACCTTGGATGGCCATTGAACCCATGACCTTGGTGTTATTCCTGACGGACAGGAAGCAGCATGTGAGGCTGGGAAAGAATGTCTCGGACTCCCGGACCATCAGCACCGGCTCCCCTCAGGGCTGTGTTCTTTCTCCTCTGCTCTTCTCCCTGTACACCAACTGCTGCACCTCCACCCACCAGTCTGTCAAGCTAATCAAGTTTGCAGATGACACCACCGTTATCGGACTCATCTCGGACGGGGATGAGTCTGCCTACAGGAGGGAGGTTGAACGTCTGGTGTCCTGGTGCAGCCACAACAACCTGGTGCTGAATGCCCAGAAGACAGTGGAGATTATTGTGGACTTCAGGAAGCACACAGCTCCACTCCCCCCCATCATCCTGACTGACACCCCCATCACCTCTGTGGACTCGTTCCGCTTCCTGGGTACCACCATCACCCAGGACCTGAAGTGGGAGCCCACCATCACTTCCGTCATTAAAAAAGCCCAGCAGAGGATGTACTTCCTGAGGCAGCTGAAGAAATTCAACCTGCCAACACGGACGATGATGCAGTTCTACACTGCAATCATCGAGTCCATCCTCACCTCCTCCATCACTGTGTGGTACGCTGGAGCCACTATCAGGGACAAACAGAGACTGCAGCGTGTTGTGCGCTCTGCTGAGAAGGTGATTGGCTGCAGACTCCCATCTCTGCAGGACCTGTACACCTCCAGGACACTGCGGCGTACAGCTCGGATCTCAGCTGACCCTTCTCACCCTGGACACAGTCCGTTTGACCTGCTCCCCTCAGGCAGGAGGCTCCGGTCCATTCGCACCAGAACCTCTCGCCATAAGAACAGTTTCTTCCCCTCTGCTGTCGGACACATGAACAATAACCATATGACTGTTCCCACCACTAACACATGACCCTACGCTGTGTTCACTGCATCATTCCATGTTTGGCACTGATCACCACCTGCACTCATGTATATATCATGTATATATCTATCCACTTAGCACTTTTAATTCTTATTCTTATTTTTATATTTTTATGACAGCGTGTTGCACTGAAGCACCGCAGCAATTTCCTAACATGTAAAACCTCCTCAACATCTGGCAATAAACCCTTTCTGATTCTGATTCTGATTCTGATTAGCACCACGCTCTGACCAGCTGAGCTAATCGGCCTACAACATATGTGTGAAACCATCCTTTTGTTGACTAATATACCAAAAAAGAGGGTGGAAGAACTGTTAAGAACACAAGAGAAATGTGTGTTTACAAGAAATTACTTCAACATAGTGGGAAAAAAAAGTCTTCTGTTGACTTACAAAAAATGCTTTAAGAAGAAATTTGCCACAAAACAATACATGGTGTGCGTCTTCTAATGTTAGGGTCGATAGGTGAGGATATAAAGCAGCAGTTTTTGATGCAGTATGCTGTGTCAGACTTTGGAAATGAGTGATTTATCCAGAAAGTAGCTGGAAAAGTGATTTGGAGATTGCAGCTAAGCATGTAATGTATTCATTAGCGTGTTATGTGTCAGTGAATTTTGTGGTTTGCTGTCATTTGTAGTTGCGTACATCACTCACCTGGAAGTTGGCAGAGGATTTTTCTTGGATCCCACCAAATAAAATCCACATTCGATCATGAGAAAGCACGTTGCATGGCTGTTGGAATGGCCAGTATGGGGATTGAACCCATGACCTTGGCGTTATTAGCACCACGCTCTGACCAGCTGAGCTAACCGGCCTACAACATGCATGTGAGCCCATCCTTTTGTTGACTAATGTACCAAAAAAGAATGTGGAAGAACTGTTAAGAAGACAAGAGAAATGTGTGTTTACAAGAAATTACTTCAAGCTGTACCAATGAAAACCAACTCTTGGAAGCTCCTACTGATCAGAAGCCACCTATGCAGGTGGAGTTCCACCAACAGCCTGCTTCCAAGTCGTGATTTTTTCAACAACAGTGTAGCAATTTTGGATGACATAAAGGATCTGAGGTTGGCCTGCTGCAAACCAACTGGGAACACATGCCTGCTCCTCAAGGACTCACAACAAACCACGAAGGGACTTGAACCCTCAATCTTCTGATCCGAAGTCAGACGCCTTGTCCGTTAGGCCACGTGGTCTGGCAGAAAGTCCTACTTTTCACGAACGTTCGTTGGAGTCTGTTTGAGTCAACTGCTGGTGTTGGGTTGATCACGTGGCTGGTGGATATTTCTTGATTGTTGCTTGAAATAATTGATTGTTGCTTGAAATAAGTGCATGCCACAGCATTTCTCCCATGTATCACGCTCTTAAAAACGTAGTCCTACCTGCAACATACACAGTGGATGCACCCACTAAGCCAGAGTATCATCTGCCAATGGAGGTCATAAAGCTTACGTGGCCCGATCTGTCACCTGGAAGATGCCAGAGGTTTTTTTTTCTTGGATCCCACCAAACAAAAACCACAGTCTACCATGAGAAAGCACCTTGGATGGCTGTTGGAATGGCTAGTATGGGGATTGAACCCATGACCTTGGCGTTATTAGCACCACGCTCTGACCAGCTGAGCTAACTGGCCCACAACATATGTGTGAAACCATCCTTTTTTTGTCTAATATACCAAAAAAGAGGGTGGAAGAACTGTTAAGAACACAAGAGAAATGTGTGTTTACAAGAAATTACTTCAACATAGTGGGAAAAAAAAATCTTCTGTTGACTTACAAAAAATGCTTTAAGAAGAAATGTGCCACAAAACAATACATGGTGTGCGTCTTCTAATGTTATGGTCGATAGGTGAGGATATAAAGCAGCAGTTTTTGATGCAGTATGCTGTGTCAGACTTTGGAAATGAGTGATTCATCCAGAAAGTAGCTGGAAAAGTGATTTGGAGATTGTAGCAAAGAATGTAATGTATTCATTAGCGTGTCATGTGTCAGTGAATTTTGTGGTTTGCTGTCATTTGTAGTTGCGTACATCACTCACCTGGAAGTTGGCAGAGGTTTTTTCTTGGATCCCACCAAATAAAAACCACAGTCTACCATGAAGTAGCACCTTGGATGGCTGTTGGAATGGCCAGTATGGGGATTGAACCCATGACCTTGGCGTTATTAGCACCACGCTCTGACCAGCTGAGCTAACCAGCCTACAACATATGTGTGAAACCATCCTTTTGTTGACTAATATACCAAAAAAGAGGGTGGAAGAACTGTTAAGAACACAAGAGAAATGTGTGTTTACAAGAAATTACTTCAACATAGTGGGAAAAAAAAGTCTTCTGTTGCCTTACAAAAAATGCTTTAAGAAGGAATTTGCCACAAAACAATACATGGTGTGCATCTTCTAATGTTAGGGTCGATAGGTGAGGATATAAAGTAGCAGTTTTTGATGCAGTATGCTGTGTCAGACTTTGGAAATGAGTGATTTATCCAGAAAGTAGCTGGAAAAGTGATTTGGAGATTGCAGCTAAGAATGTAATGTATTCATTAGCGTGTTATGTGTCAGTGAATTTTGTGGTTTGCTGTCATTTGTAGTTGCGTACATCACTCACCTGGAAGTTGGCAGAGGTTTTTTCTTGGATCCCACCAAATAAAATCCACAGTCGATCATGAGACAGCACGTTGCATGGCTGTTGGAATGGCCAGTATGGGGATTGAACCCATGACCTTGGCGTTATTAGCACCACGCTCTGACCAGCTGAGCTAACCGGCCTACAACATATGTGTGAAACCATCCTTTTGTTGACTAATATACCAAAAAAGAGGGTGGAAGAACTGTTAAGAAGACAAGAGAAATGTGTGTTTACAAGAAATTACTTCAAGCTGTACCAATGAAAGTATGTGGCAGGGACTAAACACGATCACAGACTTTAGAGGGAAAACCAGCACACCGCAGACCACGGCCTCTCTGTGTGAGGATCTAAACGTATTCTACGTTAGATTCGACACAGCGAACACCATGAGACCGGACAGTGTGCGCACCGCGGATGACGTCAGTGCGCACACTGTGTCTGAGGAGGATGTGCGGAGGTGCTTCAGGAAGGTGAACGCACGCAAAGCTACTGGTCCGGACGGGATTCCCGGCCGCGTCCTCAAGTCATGCGCGGCTCAGCTGGCTGGAGTGTTCACGCACATCTTCAACCTTTCCCTCTCTCTGTCTGTAGTCCCAGCCTGCTTCAAAATGGCCACCATCGTCCCTGTACCCAAATCCTCCACCGTCTCCTCATTGAACGACTGGCGACCTGTAGCCCTGACCCCCATCGTAAGCAAATGCTTCGAGAAGCTGGTCAGGGACTTCATCTGCTCTGCACTACCCGACTCACTGGACCCTCTACAGTTCGCATACCGCCACAACAGGTCCACTGATGATGCCATAGCCCTGACACTACATACTGCCCTGTCACACCTGGTGAAGAGAGACACGTATGTGAGAATGCTGTTTGTAGATTACAGCTCAGCATTCAATACCATCGTTCCCTCGAAGCTGGACAGGAAACTGCAGGATCTAGGACTGAGCAGCTCCCTCTGCAGCTGGATCCTTAGCTTCCTGTCTGACAGACGCCAAGTGGTCAGACTGGGCAGCATCACCTCATCCCCCGTCACACTGAACACTGGTGCTCCACAGGGGTGTGTACTGAGCCCTCTCCTATACTCACTCTACACCTACGACTGCACGGCCACTAACAACTCCAACATCATTGTGAAGTTTGCGGACGACACTACAGTGGTGGGTCTTATCACCAATGGTGATGAGACAGCTTACAGGGAGGAGGTCAGCGCCCTGACCCACTGGTGTCAAGACAACCATCTCACCCTCAACGTCGCAAAGACAAAGGAGTTGATAGTGGACTTCCGGAGGTGCAGAGAAGTACACACCCCCATCACCATCAACGGCGCTGCTGTGGAGAGAGTGAGCAGCTTCCGGTTCCTTGGTTCCTTGGATCCCACCAAACAAAAATCACAGTCTACCATGAGACAGCACCTTGGATGGCTGTTGGAATGGCCATTATGGGGATTGAACCCATGACCTTGGTGTTATTAGCACCACGCTCTGACAAGCTAAACTAATCGGCCTACAACGTATGTGTGAAGCAATCCTTTTGTTGACTAATATACCAAAAAAGAGGGTGTAAGAACTGTTAAGAAGACAAGAGAAATGTGTGTTTACAAGAAATTACTTCAAGCTGTACCAATGAAAACCAACTCTTGGAAGCTCCTACTGATCAGAAGCCACCTATGCAGGTGGAGTTCCACCAACAGCCTGCTTCCAAGTCGTGATTTTTTCAACCATGTCGCTTGAGGTCATGGCATGACTTTCAATGGTTGCTTCTAAGCCAAGACCACTGGGGCCTGGCACTGATAAGGCCAAGTTCATGGCTTCAGTCTGCAACCTGGCCATTCGAGCCTCGTTTGAGAACTCGTAGAGTCTCTGTTGAAGGACATGAAATTGACAACAGTGTAGCAATTTTGGATGACATAAAGGATCTGAGGTTGCCCTGCTGCAAACCAACTGGGAAAGCATGCCTGCTCCTCAAGGACTCACAACAAACCACAAAGGGACTTGAACCCTCAATCTTCTGATCCGAAGTCAGACGCCTTGTCCGTTAGGCCACGTGGTCCGGCAGAAAGCCCCTAACCTGGCCTTTCGAGCCTCGTTTGAGAACTCGTAGAGTCTCTTTTGAAGGACACAGCCAGGGTCTGCAGTCTTAAAGTCTGCATTTCAAGACCGATTACTTCACAGCGACGCGATGAAGGCTGTCCCAATTCAAAGGCTGCTCGAAATGCGGCCCTCAAATGCGTCTTTCATTTCCCTGAATTTCAAGGATGGGTCGGTGTAGCCTCCATGGTCCAACATATCTCAGACTTCATAGCGCGGCGGTTGTTGGGATAATTTTTCCGAAAAAAATGGTGAAAGCGGAGCAGCCGAAGAGTAAACTTTCATAAGTAAGTACTGAATATTATGTCACTTTTTTATGCGCAAATGTTTAATAATGAAGAACATTAAAACATTACTGTTGGCCACATGTCGGCAAAGTTATGTGACATTAGCGATGTTTGTACTTTTTAAAGTAAAGGTTTTAAAGCCTTTACTTCAAAATATACGCCGTTCAATAGTGGGTCTTAATCTTACAAAGAATGTGCTGATTTTATGGATAATTAAAGGCTGTATCCCAATTCAGGGTCTGCAGCCTTAAAGGCCGCATTTTAAGGCCGATTACGTCACAGTGGCGCGCCAAAGGCTGTCCCAATTCAAAGGCTGCTCTAAATGCGGCCCTAAAATGCGTCCTTCATTTCCCTGAATTTTAAGGCTGTGGCAGTGTAGACTTCGTGGTCCCATATATCCCACAATTCATAGCGCGGCAGTCGGTGTGGATAATTCTGCCGCAGACGGCAGAAGCAGAGCGGCCGTTAAGAAGAAGACAGACCAAGAAAAAGGCCAGTGGAGAGGTAAGTAACGGAAGTGACGGACAAGTTAAGCGACTCATGTTGTAACTGACGTCAGACGCCGGAGATTTTGGCGGAAAATTAAAGCAAATGGTAGTTTAGATTTGAACAAATTCATTTAAGCTTCAGTATTAACAAATACACTTATCAATTGTCTTATAACTAACACTATTTGTCTAAATAATCTCCAACACCCTGGAGAACAACGAGGAGAGTTTAGAGGCTCTCCAAGATTATACTGATCAGTGCTTTCAGGATCTCGTGATGAAGAAGACCCAGTGTGCAGCTTCCCCGGCCAAACCTGAGACGCCGTCGTCGAAAAGACAACGCCCGGCAGATTCCCCCGGCTCAACATCGCCAGCCGGCAAAGATATTGCTGACATACTGGAGTCAATCGACAAGCGATTGTCCAGTTTCGACGCAAGGCTGTCCTTGGTGGAGATTCTTCACCGAGAATTTAAATGCTTGCGAGAATCCCTGGAGTACAGCCAGCAGCAGGTGGAAACGCTTGCTGCTGAAAATGCCACACTAAGGGAGTCGGTGAAATGTCTCACAGATAATGTTACCCAGCTCAATAGAGAAAATAAAAAAATAAAAGAAACAGTTATCGATCTACAAGCTCGTAGCATGCATGATAATCTGGTATTTTCTGGTATTCCAGAAGCCGCTGGAGAGGACGCGGAGACCACGGTAAAAAGCTTCATCAAAACCCACCTGAAGCTGCCGGAGGACACTGTGAAGAACATCGTCTTCGATCGGGTACATCGCCTCGACCCCATTCGGGCTACGGCCGGGAGACCACGTCCTATCGTGGCCAAATTCGGCCACTTCAAACAAAAGCAACATGTGAAAAGCCGCGGCAGGGAATTAAAAGGAACGGACTTCAGCGTGAACGACCAGTTCCCCAAAGAGATCTTGGAATGACGCAGGGTCCTCTTCCCAATCCGACCCGGCTTCATCCAGAAGGGCTCCCGCGCTGTCATCGCTGTGGACCGGCTGTACGTGGACGGACAGCTCCACCGAGACCCCAACATCACTCCGTGGCTGTATTAACCTCACACCAGATAAGAATCAGCTACACCATTTCCCTATCCACTCACACTAACTTGCATTAACATCTGTTTAACTTACCGGTATCAAATCGCATCTTAAAGTGTGATTTCATAGCAGAATTAACACCGTCACTCTCCGTCAGTGATTTAATTGGAATGTTTACGTTTTGTTTTTGTTTTTTTTTCTTCTCGTTTTTTTTTTTCCCTCTCTTTTCCCCCTCTTGGTTTTATGCTGCTCACCCCTGTCCTTAGTTTCTTTCTTTATTCCTTTCACTGCCTCGATCACCTGCTTCGACACTCATCCACAAACATCCTTTATTTCGACACATACGCACCATGCGCTCAATGGCAGCACATTTACTTCAGTCAGACAGCGCACACAGTTGTTTAGGATACACACACTTAAGCCAAGCCTACTCATATTAGTAACTATGCATACACAAAGTCAGACTCAGGGAGCATCTCGCCACACATTTTTTCTCTCTCTCCTTCTCTTTATTTATGAACAAGTGACATATTCTCTCCACCTGTATAAGCGACGCACACAGCATACATCCCTAGTTATACACAAACATCTATGGGTACACTGAGGTTCATTACATGGAATATAAATGGAGCTGGCTCCAGAGAAAAGAGGTTAAAAATATTTAACCAACTCAAAAAACTACAGGCAGATGTTGTCCTATTACAAGAGACCCACAGACCTCTTAGAGGTTCGAATGAACTTAAAACACCTGAGTTTCCCAATGTGTTCTCAGCTTGTTATAATTCTAGACAAAGGGGAGTAGCAATTTTAATACATAAAAATATTAATTTCATGGTACTCGATACAGTTATAGATCCAGAGGGCAGATTCTTAATCATTAAACTATCTATACTTGATAAAAAGCTATGTATTGCAAGTGTATATGGTCCAAATGTTGATGATCCCTCATTCTTTCACGGTTTTTTCAGTGCACTCTCTGAACACTTAGATGGCACACTTGTTCTTGGAGGCGACCTCAACCTTGGACTAAATGAAGACATGGATAGGCTCAATACAGCGGGAACTCAGCGTAATTGGCAGTCCACAAATATAATCAAACAGTATATGAGCGACTTTGGTCTTTGCGATGCATGGCGCTCCCTTCACCCCACCAGTAAGGAATATACTTTTTTCTCACATGTCCATCACTCCTACTCTCGTCTGGATTATTTTTTGGTCAGCAGCTCACTGCTGAATGACATTTCAGACACTGAGATTCACCCTATAGCTGTCAGCGATCATGGTCCTGTATCTTTAACACTAATGCACAAGAATAATACTACGCCAAGAAAAAACTGGAGATTTAATATATCACTACTTAAAGATGAAGACTTTATTAAATATTTTAAAAAAGAGTGGACTTCATATTTTGACTATAATGACACTCCCGAAACATCAGCTTCTGTTCTATGGGAAGCAGGGAAAGCTGTGATGAGAGGTAAAATAATTTCTTTCTCATCACATAAAAAGAAAAAAGAAAACAAAAATATTCAGGAATTAGAAAAAAACATCAAATCACTAGAAGAAGCCTACGCGTCCCACCAAGATCAGGAAACATTGAACAAAATACGCAAAACAAAACTAGAATTAAATGAGATAATTGATAAAAAAACAAAATTCTTAGTACAAAGACTACGCCTACAAAATTATGAACATGGTAATAAATCCGGTCAATTTCTAGCAAACCAGCTAAAAATAAATAAAGAAAAAACAACTATATGTGCTGTTCAAGATTCATCTGGGAACACAATATATGAACCGATACAAATAAACAACATTTTCAGGGATTTCTATAAAACGTTGTATTCACCACAAATAAACCCATCTAAAAAAGAAATTGATCAGTTTTTGGACAACATAACTCTTCCAAAATTATTGGACACTCAAGCAATGGCACTGGATTCACCACTGACACCAGGTGAACTCCAGGAAGCCCTGATAAGTATGCCCAATAATAAGGCTCCAGGTCAGACGGCTTTCCTGCAGAATTCTACAAAGAATTCTGGACGATTCTAGCACCAGTTTTCTACAGAATGTTGTTGGAAATTAAAGAAAAGGGCAGACTTCCATCAAATATGAATTCTGCAAACATTAATCTCCTGCTAAAACCAGGCAAAGACCCTGTATATCCCTCAAGCTATCGTCCAATATCCCTTATAAATGTAGACCTTAAAATAATCTGCAAAGCTCTCTCAAAGAGACTGGAGAAAATAACCCCCCTCTTAATTCATCCTGACCAAACTGGTTTCATAAAAGGTAGGCACTCATCAACAAATACACGTAGATTACTTAATTTGATAGACTACTCATACAGTAAAAACCTAGAAACTACAATATTCTCTTTAGACGCAGAAAAAGCATTTGACAGAGTTAACTGGAAATTTCTATTTGCAACTTTACACAAATTTGCTTTTGGATCCTCTTTCATAAACTGGTTAAAAATATTATATAATTCCCCAACAGCTTGTGTTAGAACAAATGACCAGACATCCTCCAGCTTCTGTCTCTTGAGGGGCACCAGGCAGGGATGCCCACTCTCCCCTTCACTGTTTGCAATTTTTATTGAACCACTAGCAGCAGCAATTAGACAGAATTCAGTAATTAAGGGCATAAAATGCAAGAACGTGGAACATAAAATCAGCCTTTATGCGGATGATGTGTTACTCTTTCTCCAAAATTCACAAACCAATATCTGTGGGGCAGTGGCGGCTCCTGAAAAAAATCTCAGGGGGGGCAATTTTTATGATATCGACTAAAATGACCCATTTAATGAGTACATCAAACAACACAATTTTAATTTGTTGCTAGGTGATTAACTCATACAGTGATACCTCATGCCCACTAGATGGCAACACACAACAGAAAGCTTTCCTCTAGCTACATAAGTTACAGGTAGAAAGCGAAAGAAATTAGCATCCAGTAGCCTTTAAGCAAAAATGAATGTGTCCACTTACTCATTACTTAGGCTACATCAATCCAATGTTGTGTGGTGTAATCAAGCAACAATATAAAGCCGGCTGCATCATATAAATCAATATGCACAGCCTGTCAGCCACGACTTGCGCTGGAACCAACTCCGACAAAAAGTCCTGTTGTATGCTTTTGACTTCTCCTTCGTTGCCTGGGTTAGTTGAATTTCGGGCTTGTCAGGTCCCAACTCTTTAACTTGCAGTTTTTCTGCCATTGTCCTTCTGGCAAAAGGGTAGGTTAGAAGCGATCTAACCGAATTTGGGGGAGGCTGTGCCTCAACCGTTAACAATACCGCTGCCATCGTCTCTCTCTGACCTTATAGCTCACTTAGGCTACTGACTGAGGTAAAATTCTAGAACAGCAAATCTTCGCGCGTTTTCTGCAGGGGCGCAATTTTAAGCGCCCCCAAACCATTTAATTCAGCGACGCTGATAGGTCAAATATTTATTATTTTCCCCTGGCAACCATTTAATGATAGGCTATTTCGCTGCATATCAAGGGCGCTTTGACGAGCGCCCCAGAAGAAGAAAAACACCGTTTGTTGGTTGAACTTTAATGAGTCAGCTGGTGAAAATGTTAAAATACGCCTGGCTGTATATGGGCACACACATAGTAAAACTATCATTGATGAATTTTTTAAAAATATATATTTTTACTCCTCCACATTTGGGGGGGCGGAGCCCGAGCGCCCCCTATGGGCCAGCCGCCACTGCTGTGGGGTGATTGAATTGATAAACTCTTTTCCAAGAATATCAGATTACTCAATTAACTGGTCAAAATCTACAGTCCTACCGATTAATTGCTCCCTCCATAATTCCTCTTCTACACCACTGCAATCGGGAAATATAAAATATTTAGGTATTAATGTTTCTCCCAAGCTTGCAGATCTAACTAAATTAAACCATATCCCACTTTTAAAGAAGGTAGAAGATGATCTGGCTAGATGGAAATGTCTACCCATATCACTCATGGGAAGGGTTGCCGCTATAAAAATGATGGTCTTACCAAAAATAAATTATTTCCCGAAGGTCCCGCCTTCACTGTTGTGATTGGTGTGGGGGTAGGGACAGGCTTAGGGCGTCGGGGGGTTCCCCGGAGGCATCTTCCTTGGGGGGCTCAACCCAGGGTAGCGGTCATGTCCGGTTGGGGGCTCTTTTGGCTCTCGGGTGACTGTTTCCTCGTGGTTGCGTGTAGCGGGGCTAGGGGAGGGTCTGTGCTGACGGACGTGGGTTACTGACCTGGTAGCCTGTCTGCCCCTGGGTGGGTCCGGGATGGGCGTGAGGTTCTGGGGGCGCTCCGTCTCTGGGCTGGGGCCCTGGCCGGGCCTCGGGGCCTTGGGTCCTGGTTTGTGTGTTGCCCGGTCTGGATGGGCCTGGGCCCCCTTTCCCTGGCGGGTCGCGGAGTATGGGAGTGCCTACTGGGGTCAGCGGGGGAGCTGGCCCCAGGGAGGGGTCACTTGCCCCTCCCTTCCTTCCCTCCCCATCTCCAGCTGCCTCCCTCTTCCCGCTCCACCACAACCACCCACACATGCAGGACCTTGGAGTAGGGGTATGTCACCAGGGTGCAGAGGAGGCTTGGTGGTTCTTTGTGTCCGGGGATGGGCGTCCAGGTACACACCGGCTCACTCCTTGGCGGCCGCTTATCGGGGCCTGGAGCCTGGGGCTCGCTCGGGCCACTTCGGAGGTGGGGTGCCCCCGGCCTCTCGGCCTGGGGCTCGGTCACTCAGGCACGGCTGGCTGCCGGCGGAGCTCACGGGCGCGTCACTGCAACTCCCCCTGGCTTCTGCTCCACGGCTGCTGAGTGAGCCCTCATCTGGGACTCTCCTCAGCTCTTTCTGGGACAGTGGCACGGCTGCCCCTCTGTTGGTCTTCCTTGGTCTCTTGTGTTCTGGGGGCCTCTGGATGTCTGGAGTTTTGATCTCCTCCATACCTGCTTCATGCCCTGGAGGACGGGGCTGTGGCCCCCCCACACCCTCTAGCAGATCATTACATGAAGGAACCTTTAAAAAAAAAAAAACAAGCGCGTCCATGCTCACAGGTGTACACACGGGTGATCACACCCACAAACTACACCCTTTTTGGCTCCTACCTCAAAGCACACTGTGTTCTGTTGATCTTATGTGCTGCACAATAATGTTTAATATTTAGTATTTACTGTCATATTCCCATATATCATTGTGATGTTGTTTATTCTATTACTCTTGTTCTCTTCTGCTTGTTTTCTTTTTTCTTTCTCAGCAGGTGATCCAGGTGATTGATATATGCATTTTTTTTCTTGTCTTTTTTTTTTCTGCCCGTTCTGTTGGTTTTTGTCTTTTGCCCTTCTCCCCCGTCCCTCTTCTCAGCAGTTTTCTCTTTCCCTCTTTCTTTCTCCCCTTCTTTCCCCCAGTCAAGTCTGTCCCGTATTCAGTAAGTGAAAATAAAATAAACAATAAAAGGTGAATCAAATGGACCATTACGGCAAGGCTGGGATGGTCAATTTGGTAAAGTAAATCCGTTGGGCATCTTTCTTTGCCTTTAGACAACAATTCTGATGGCAAAAGAGCCAAACGGGACAGGCCAAAAAAAAAAAAGAAAGAAAAAAAAAAAAAAGAAGCAGAGCGGCCGAAGAGTAAATTAAGTACTTAATATTATGTCACTCATTTATGTGCAAATGTTTAATAATGAGGAACATTAAAACATTACTGTTGGCCACATGTCGGCAAAGTTATTTGCCATTAGTGATGTTTGTACGTTCAGCTTTTACTTGCTTTTAAAACCTTTAAAATATAATAATACAATAGTCGACCTTAATCTTACAGAGAATGTGATGATTTCGTGGATAATTAAAGTCAGTCATATATCCACAAACACAACAAGCTGTAAGTCAGTGATGCTGCTCGGTTTGCAGTCCTGAATATCACGGCACAAGCAGGATTCACTGCACTGTTAATGTTAGCTGTGTCATATCGCTGCCTCTGTTCGGTGGTGTCGAGCAAAACGGACTTTAACATGTGTTTGAACGAGTTGACGGTTCACTCGTTAAGCTGAAAGAAAGATGCTTTAATCACAGGAGTCACACATGTGTCCACTGTACCATCTGGGAACTCTTCTTGTTTAGCACTCGTAATAACACAAACACTAAATCCTGCTTCTCTTGTGTTGTTTTGTAGCAGTGTAAACACCTGAGACTGTCACCTGTCTGTCTGTCCTGCACTCTCTCTCTTTTTCTTTCTCTCTGATTGTGTAACAAAAGTATGAACATGTATTTATAAGTTACACTTGTGTTTGAATCCTGCAGCTTATTACACATTTGATTTCCATGTGTGACAACTGCAAGTGTCCAGAGTGAGGACAGACTGAGGGACCCACTGCTGCACATCATCTGTGAGGCTTTGCACCCCTGATGATCCACCAGGACAAACTCAACAGTGTGTGAGGAAGAGGAGGAGGAAGAGCCAGCAGCAGCTGACAGATGGAGAGAATAGACAGACTGTTCCCTGTTTGTGAAGGACTGCTAGAAAAGTTTAACATAACTAATTGTCTGTCCTGAATCAGTCTTATTAGGTAATGTTCAAATAATTTTATCATTCCAGTGTTTTCAGTGTGGGAGAAAGTACTCAGGGCCTTCAAGTTACACACTATGAAAGGCAGCAACAAGTTTAACATTCAGAAACCTAAAGTATGTATCAGCAGCAGAATGGACCTAAAAATAAATGTTTGTTTCAGTTCTATGAAGCTTTGAGTATTTTGGATTAGTAGTAGTACTGCTGTGTTTGTTGCATCATATTGCTGTAATTGTTTATATGCTTTATATATTCTGAGGTAAGTTGATCTATAGTGTTACATCATATTCTATAAGGATGATATGTGTTTGTATACTTTCTGCCCAGTTTGACCCATTTAGCAGAAGTCTGCCTGTTTAAGGCTCTGATATCTATTCTGTATGACTTAAAGCAGTTATGACATAGTATGATTTTCTCACCCAATAAAGGAATATTTAATATATCGGTCTATTATTCATTCTATCAGAAACAGTTTTTACAGCTCGTACATTTTCTTTTTATACATATATGTAAGCAATGAGCCAAATTTAGTTATGCCAACATACTGAAGGAACAACATTTGTCTCTTATATATGATACACCTATATATGCACTGTCAAAGACACTTGTCTTTGAGTGAAGATTTAAGGTGATAAGACATATAAATAACTGCAACTTGAATCTGTACTGAAGCTCAGTATTTGACACAGTTCATGTTCACTGCTGTAATAGCTAATAATGATTAATATAATAACTATAATATTGGCCATATTATATTTACATTACCCAAGTGATATTAGTCTCATGAACAAAATTAGTTAAATGTTATTTACTAGCTAATCTTAAAATGACCGTTCAGTACAGAAATGAAGGCCAAAAATCATGTTTTATAGTCCTGTGGTCTCGGCCTCAGATACTTATCAAATCACACAAAGGTAATGTAGAAACAAGCAAACAAATGAACAAAATATCTTCTCCTTCATTTCTGTCAAACAAAGTTGCATGACACGTTTCCAGCGGTTAGTATCAATGGTTGCTAGGCAACCTGGGCAGCACGACGGAGCCTAGACCGTCCCATACCGCCCATGTGTTTGCAACAAACTTGCCATTTATTTTACAAATCGAGCTCAATACTGCCCCTAGCGTCCTGGAGCACTTCCGTTGTGTTTTGGTTTTTGCATGTGTTTTGAATTTTGTAAGTGTTATAGAGTTTGTAAGTGTTTTGGAGTTTGTACATGCTTTGTCTCTAGGGGCCACCGTAGTTTTTTACTACTTACTACTTGCTTTACTACTTGCTCATGTAAGTTTGAGACCCCTGCTATAAATAATGAGACACATGAAATTGCTCTGTTTCTTTAAGAGTCACGTGTGTTCCTCCGTAGCCTAGGAGAAGTTTTGTTTACTTCCGGGTTGTTCGAGTCGAAAACAACAGAGGGGTACCAACACGCCCACAGGCGCGGAGCAAAGCGGATTAAAGTACCGCAGAGATGGCAGGCGAGGCTGAAGATGACATTCCGGGTAAATATCAGTCATTGTCGCCTCTTCTGGCTCTCAGAGAACCGTTTGTATTGTAAAATATTCTTTAGCTGTAATGTTCACCTTCGGCTAGCTTCAGGCTAACGGAAAGTTAACCTCATGATATTGCATTTCTCCTCCCGTTATTCTGTTTTACTCTACACGAGTGCTTTAGCTATTAAGGTCAAGTCGTTTTTATGAATTTTTTCCTCATCATTCCTCACTTTGAATCACTTTGATAGTGATTAATTATCAAGTATCTTTTTTCCCCTGTCCTGATATTTTCATAATTTATTGTCGATGCCAATGTTCAACTCTACCACATGTCAAAGGTGGTTTTTTTTGTAGTCAATTGCATTTACGCTCAAACAGTAAAAGGAGAGGTAAAAATAAAAACGGTCTTACTAGATTGTTTTAATTTCATGAAAGTGCCTCTTATGCATATCCGTGTCTATAATAACACTAAAGCAATAAAGCAATAGCAAACAATGCATAATTTTTTATATTTTGATACAAAATACATTTTGTTTTCTCCCCCCTTTTTGTATTATTGTGTTTCTTTTACTCTGTTTTCTTTGATGAAGGAATAAAGTAAGTAAGTAATAAATGACCCCAACCAAAGAACATTTTTACAAAATCTGTAACCCTTTAAAAACGTTTATGTCATTTTTTTTCAGTAACAAATAATGCCAAGTATTCAGATCTGCAGCACTCAAATTTGAACGTTTTCCTCCTCTTCTTTTTTATGCAGACTAGATCTTTTCCAAGTGGAAAAATATGTTATTCCTGAATACATATTTTGGCGTAGACTTCTTGTTTGAGAAGACAAGACATTTGAAGACTTCACATTGGGTTAACTTGACTCTTTGGCTAATTTTTAATTAATGTGAAAAAAATGTAACCAAAATGATGCTAGTTAAATGGTAAAAACTACTAAATGAACATTTTGAGTTAGTTTAGTGTCTTAGTTTTGGTTTATTTGTTGGGATTATGCAAAACTTTAAAATATCCAAGATGCAAGCAACAAGTATGCACATAGCCATAAACCACGTAAACAAAAATATATACTGTAAGTTACTATGAGAAGAGAACTGAAATGAGAAGATTGTCTCAAAATGTTAGCTTAATAACTTGAAATTTCGAGTCAGGTATGAAAAACACAATTTTGAGTCATTAATTAAAAATTTTCAAATACTAACCTCAAAATTTGAATTATGCATAGCAAAAGCAGTTTCTGTTTTTCAGTGGAGGACACAAGCCTCTATAGACTGTACACACGTGGACACGTGTGGACATGTTCAGGATCTGAAAATTGAAGTCAAGACGTAGAGTGCATCAAACCTCCTTTCTTTTTAATGGCCATCTAGGCGGTAATGCCTGTAGTTATAAATCAAAGCTTCCTTATAAAGGAGTCTATGAGAAAATGAACCTGCTCCTCCCTTGATTTCTTACCTCAGTAAACACTTTTCTGATGAATTCTCTGAGCTCCAATGCTTACTTAATTTGGTAAATTATGGTCATTATCAGAATCAGAAAGGAGGATGAAGCAAGTTAGGACCTTAATTTTGACTGACAAGTTGAAATCATATGAGCACGCTGTGTCCTTTGGTGTCACAGTCAGATCGTTCCACAGCAAATTACGTCTGGATGGGAAAAAAAAAATACTCAGCTTGAGGTTTCACTAACACTAGACTGACATCAAGGTGGCTCCATCCATCCATCTTTTATATAAAGGGCTGAAACATCACATTTGGTGTGGTTAAACTTGAAAATTAATCCAAGTCGGTGATTGTTTTTTTTGGTCTCTTCTTACAGAATCGGGGGCAGTTTTCACTTTTGGAAAGAGCAAGTTCGCTGACAACATTCCAAGTAAATTTTGGCTTAAAAATGACATCCCACTCAGAATAGCATGCGGCGATGAGCACACCGCCTTAATAACAGGTGAGAGCCCCTCCTATGTTCCAGGTCATACTCATTTACGTCTTTCTACACTGCTGACAAACGTGAAAGCTGGAAATACTGTTTTGATTTAGTTTCACTTGCGCTGTCCTCTTAAAATATGTCTGCTCTAACATATCAGAACTGATATGTTTTCTCGGTTTTGTTTAGATGTACAAAAGTTAAATTTATTTTAAAAAAAAAGATAAATACATTAACCTCCATTTTAAGATTTGGATTATTTTTTAATGTTGTGCTTTACAATATTAACCTACTGTCATTTTTAAAATACAAAATTATTTTTACTCTTTACTTTTGTTTGTATCTACATGTTTACAAAAAATATATATTGTATCAGTCAAGTAAGTCAAAATTTCAATACATTTCTTCAATTTAAATTTTAGTTTAATTTCATGGTTATCTTTTGGAGGGGATTTTTACAATTACGTACAATTACTTAATTTGAGGAAAAGCTTTCTTTATTATCCAAATTAGATTTTCAGCTTTTTTCTCTTATCTTTCTTTATTATTTTGTTTTGTGACTGTAACTGAATCCAGCCCCGTGTCACTTTAAAATGAATCCTCCTGCTGAAACATCACAGAGTCCCTTTCAGGAGATTTTCTCTGTGTCTTCACAGAACATGGGAAGCTCTTCATGTTTGGTAGCAACAACTGGGGCCAGCTCGGCCTTGGCTCCAAAGTGACTGTCAACAAACCCACCTGTGTCAAAGGTTGGTCTTTATGGCACCTTCTCACTGTTTCAGTTCTAAAAAAAAAGTTATAGAGGATGAGTAGTGCCACTGAAAGCTGCTTTCAGCCAGTTTAAACAGGCAGTGAGGAGGGAGTCCCTGAAGAGGAGGAGACAAAGCCTTCAAATAAAGTGTGACTTTGTTGTAGATATAATCTCAGTCTAGAGGGCTAATAATCTGCTTAAATCTGGAGGGACATTAGCTGAGAAACAGTAAGTGCCACTCCTCAGATACAGAGAAAAGGATGTGTCCTGTATGAGGTTTGTTTAAGTGTGAATTAATCTGAAAATTACTTTAAAAAGAAAGGATCATTCTTACTGGAAATAGTTGTTCAATACAGAAAATGTAAATGTAATAAATAATCCTAGAAATTAAACTCAAGTCTGATTAATTCTATTTTCTGGTGATTTTAGTTTTTTGGTCATTAGTAGATGGAGGGAGCTGGGCCTCAAAATTTATGCAATGTCTATGTTGGAAAAGTTCTATATAATATTAAAAATGACCACAAGTTTTTAATAAATTTTATAACAGTTTGGAATTATTGTATTTTGCATTGAATTGTACTGAGAACACTTTGTTTTGCTTCATGAATCTTTTCTAAAGTTATCAAAAGATGATGAGGTAAGCTGCGTTCTCCAGATTACTGTTCCCATAGTTTTAAATTTCTTTGTGATGTTTCAGCCCTGAAGTCTGAGAAAGTTCAACTGGTGGCTTGCGGGAGAAACCACACGCTTATCTGCACAGGTCAGTGTTTAGTGTTCACAGCTGTTTTCTTTCAGGTGCTGATGAATATTAAACACGCTTGTGTTGATGTGTGTCTGTAGCCCAAGGGAAGGTGTATGCCTCAGGTGGGAACAGCGAGGGTCAGCTGGGGCTTGGAGACTGTGATGAGAGGACTTCCTTCAAGAGACTTGATTTTTTTGATTCACAAGGGCCAATCAAGATGCTTGCTGCGGGTTCGAACACCTCAGCAGCTCTCACCGGTAAGATCCACACAACACTGTAATTCAGCTATTAGCTCTGATCACAGCTAATCAGAGCTTAACTGCCAGTAAACATTAAGGGAAGTCATATAATAAATGCAAATTAAATGTTAGTTAAGTTTCATTTTAAGGTTTTTGATCATTTTTGATGTATATTTCATAATTGTGCCTACATCTACACTAAGATATGCAGTTTTTGTATTGTTTTATTCATTGTATATGCATTTTATCTTACTTTATTTAATTGTAAATTATATTTTTGCTATTTTTTGTTAGTGTAATGAGATTAAAAACATTTAAATTTTTAATGTATGTGTTTTTACCTTGGAATTTTTGTATCTTAATTATATAAATATATATTGAAGATTAAATTAAATTAAAATTAAATATATACATATATCATACATATTGTACTACTGGATGTTCAATTTTATTTTTTAGACTTTGCTCATAAATTAGATTTAAAGTAAAAAAATATCTAAAAACATTATTGATTTTAAAATAATTTTTTTAAACATTCATGTTTTTATATTTTTTGTATTTTGTTTAAATTTGTATTTCATCTGTATATTCTGTATTTTCTGCAGCATCTAAAATAAAAAAAAAGATAATTTCATGAAATTCATTTGTAATTAAATTATAGTTATTCTGTTATCAAATGAAAATTCTTGGTTAACAAAATTGAAGTAAAAAGATTCCGTATGTTTTAGAAAATGTTGCAAGTTTAAAACTGAAGTGTAGAAAAGAGAAAAAAGTGCCATTAACAGATAAATGTGTTCCCAAAATAAACGTAATCTCTTTATTTATTTCTTTTGCAGCGAGTGGTAAACTCTTTATGTGGGGTGATAACACAGAGGGTCAGATTGGTTTGGGTAAGGAGAGTCAGGTGTCGTCACCCCAGGAAGTCAGTGTAGGCCGACCAATCAGCTGGGTCTCCTGCGGGTACTACCACTCAGCTTTAGTGACAGGTGAGTAGAGATAGGTCCCAAATAACCATTCATCACTTTGCAGTGAGCCTGCAAATCGCACATGGTTACAGATAGCATAAGGAACATGGGTGACAGTGGCTAAAATATAAAAGAATAATTCTCACACGTGTGTATTTATACTAATGTAAAAATCAGAACAATAAAAGTTTTTTTAATGCAAGTTAATTGGCAAAAGTATCCTATTTCCATAGATTTTCATTCACCATATTATTTTATAATTTAAAAAATCAAAACTCCATTGTTCATTTAAATTTAGGTGTTTTGATTTTTGCATATAGATATTATTATAGAATTTAACATATTTTAAAATCAAGTGACACTTTTTTAAAAAGTTTTTTGAAGTTTAACCAGAATTTTGTTTCCCCTATTCGTTCTGGACCTAAAAGCCAGTGGATAGCTCTGAGTATTTCCTATTTTTGTTTTCCAAGTGGATGGCGCTCTGTACACATTTGGCGAGCGGGACAGCGGAAAACTGGGTTTGGGCACCCACCAGCTTCCAGGGCACCGAGTGCCTCAGCTGGTGAAGAGCATCAAGGAGCCAGTGAGGCAGGTGGCCTGCGGGGGTGGACATACAGTGGCACTCGCAGGTAAATGTCTGATGACAGCAAATAAGACATGTTATTTATTTATTTCCTTCAAATAACCAACTGAGAATAATATTCTCAGTTGGTTTCCCCCTTCCTTCAATCTTACTAAAAAGTTACAGAATGCTCTCAAACAGGGGAATAAAATACTGCAGCATGCTGCAAACACCTCTGATTGTGTTGGTTTCTTTCAGAGGGAAGTGTGTACACGTTCGGCCTCGGTCAGTTCGGACAGCTCGGCCATGGGACATTCATCTTTGAGTCCCGGGTGCCGCGTTTGGTTGAGCACTTCAAGAAGGGACGAGCCTATCAGGTGGCCTGTGGAGAAAACCACACCGCTGTCATTACGGGTAAATCTGAGCTCGGTTCATTAATGCCGAGCTTCTCATTGACAACAGAGTTGAACAGAAGAGGTTCTTCACGGATCTGATGTCAGAAATTTTAATCTTTTTTTTTTTTTTTTTTTTTTTAGAAGACGGGTTGCTATACACGTTTGGAGATGGCAGACATGGAAAACTTGGTCTAGGGGAAGAAAACTTCACTAACCAATTTAAACCAACACTATGCCTGCGATTCCTAAAGTATAATGTTCAGGGAGTAAGTGTTTCATACAGACAGGTTTACATTTGTTCATGCAGTAGAACTAAAAATAATGTATAGGAATTATTTAATTAGGCTTGGAGATAATTCATAAGTTTAAAGACAGTGTAATTTTATTGTCGCATTTCTTATATCTTTTTAATTTTTTGTCTTCACTTTTTACATTAAAAAAAAATTATGTTCGTTTTTCAATTTTTATTCATAATTGCATATATAACATAAAATATATAAAATTTTTAAATGAGTTTTACCTTTTAAAAAAAATTATTTTTTTGTAAAGCACTTTGAGTGCTCAGAGTAGAAAGTGCAATATAATAACCATTCCATTTGTCTTTTTTTTTTTTTTACCTTTTATAGTCTTTAAATACATAATTTAAAAAATTATGTATATTTGTGTCAATTTTGTGTCAATTTTTAAAATGTGTTATTATTTTTTTAATTACAAAAATCCTAAATACATACATATATAAAAATATAAAATTCATTTTATATTTTAAAAACATTTATTTATTTATAATCATATATATTTTCTATTTTTGTGCATTTCTGGGTGACTTTCATGCATGCAAATACTTTAATTTGGTTCCTGACGTGTCCAGGCGATGTGCGGCGGATGTCACATGGTGGTGCTGGCTCGGCCGAGGGCCCGGGGAACTGGTGAGGTCACGCTAGAGGACGACGATGTGACGGAAGATTTCCTGGAGAAACCATACGTGGAACTGCTGGGTAACACAGTTGACTCATCTACGCTGCAGAGGAGCCTCTCAGCCCGGGTTCGCAGGAGGGAGAGGGTGGGTATGAGGACAATGAACGTGACACTTTTTATAGTTTATCTGCAGATAACAGTTCGTTTCTAAAGAAGTTCATGGGTTAATATCGCTCATTGGCTAAACCCTCTGATTCAGGAGCGATCTCCAGACCAGTTTGGCACCATGTTCCGCACGCTGCCTGCCATGACACCAGGTAACCTCCTCCCGCCACTGACAGCCTCCAGCCAGACCATACCACCACGACTGGCTCCACCTGAGGTGATCCACGGAAAGGTGCTCAATGGCACTTACCAGCACAGGAACGAGGGGTCGATCCACCAGGGTACCAACTTCACCTGCACCGCCATTGCCTCATTCTCTTTCTGTTACATCAAAGTTTTGGACAATATTATTTACATTTTTGTTAGAATTTGGGGAGGTTGTTGTCTTTTTTTTGTCTCCTTGAGTCACATCTCTGATAAATCATATCCCTTTGGCTTCCTCAAGATCCCTTATTCATTTTTATGAAAACAGACACCTGTACGGTATATGTTTCTAAGACGTAGAAGCACTAAGATGAAGTTGGGAAAAATGAGAATGTGAGCTCTGTATTTTTGACATTTGACAATTGGTGTTCATGTCGTTCATGCCCTTTCCCTGAAAGTTAAATGAGTTTCTCTTGATCTCAGGGTTTTCTGCAGATTTGAAATCTGTAAATAAAGAGGTCAGATTCTCAAAATCTTGATTTTTTTTTAAAAATCTTACGTATTTGTTCATCTTTGTCACTATGTGATATTACCTGTATCTGGAAAGCTGCTGCTGAAGATAATGCTGTTCTGTTTTCAGAGCTGGCAGGTGGGGAGACAGACAGTGTTGTGGAAAGTTTGACAGACACTGACAGCGTGAGAGGTCTTGGAGAAACCAGAGACTTCCTCAACATGGTAAGAGATCAATGACATCATCTTAAATGTTGCTCAGAAAAAAAGACAAATATAACATTTTGCTGCTGATTTCATCTCTGCTCCTTCCTGACAGACTCATGTGATGAAGATAGACCCCAGTGATAAAACCCTCACGCTGTCTCCAGTTCAAAAGGTAACTCAAACTCTTGCTTTGTGTGCTATGTCCTTTGATGTTTCTGCATGTCTCTTCCTCTCTAATGCATGCCTCTTTTTTCCATCCTTTTCTTGCTTTCTTGCACCGAGGATAGAGGAAGGGTAAGAATGGTAAGGCTATAAAAGAACAGAGTCAAAGAAAGCAGAGAAAGCTCTCAAAGCAGAGCAGTTTCTCTTCCACTTCGCTGTCTTGTAAGAGTGAGGCTGCCTCTCCCCTCCGGGCGTTACCCACTGAACTCCTGAGGAGTCGTAGCACTCGTACTCAGGGCCCGCAGAGCCCCCAGAGACATCAGAAAAGCAACCAGAACAAGGTGAATCTGATCTTGGCTGTAGAGGAGTTGCAGGAGAGGCCCAGTAAAAACAAACCTACAAGCATCAGGGACATAAATAAGGCAGCATCCAAAGAGCAACAAATGCAAGTTCACAGTAAAAGCCAGGTGATAGGGGTTCACAGGAAGCTGGCAGCAGACTCAAAACAAAGTCCAGAAACTATGAAGAAAAGATTAGATTTCAACTCTAAATTTGCTAAAGTTGAGAAAGTGGAGTCTAAGCCTGTGAGGGTTAAAAGCAAACCCACAGGAATCAGTTCACCAGGTAAACCCAGTCATACAGACTCAGCAAGCTTTCCCCTGAGTGACACTTTGGATGAAGAGAGCATAGTGGGCTCTCAGCAGGTTTCTGAGGTGAAAAAAAAACCCAAATCTAAAGAGAAGAAAACAGATTTGTCTAAGAAAAACAAGAATGAAAAAAACATGAAAGAAGCTCAAATCAAAAAAGGGTCAGAGGTTCAGGAAAAGTCAACAGATCTCAGCCTGCTTGTTGGAGCTGCTTCGCTCGCCGCAGGAGCAGCTTTGATCCAAGCTGGAAGACGATTAAGCTCCACATCCCTTTCTGAGAACAGTTGTGCTGTACTTAAAGAGAGTGTGACTAAATCACTGAGTGAGGAATCTGAATCTTACGCTGCCAATTTTAGCCACAGATCTGCTGTCAGCATCAACATCATACCCGCACCTGAAAGTCCTGAAATGAGGACAATCTCAGATCAAAGTGAACAGCAGATGGACTCTGCTGCAATCAAAGAGGAAGAGGAGGATAATGACGAAGAGGGTGAAGAGGAAGAAGGGAAGACAGATGCAAAAGTAAGCGAGGAAGAGGAGGATGTTAGTCACATTATTAAGAAAGTGGCAGAGAACACTGAGGATGAAAAAGAGAGTGACACTCTTCACTCTGGAGAGAAGTCAGACAGCGATGTAGATGAGGAGGAGGATGAGAGCAATGTTGTGGTAGAAGATGAGGAAGAGGAGGAGGAAAAGAGTGGAGTAACAGAAAGTGAAAGCAAATCAGAGACTGAAGAGAAAGACAGAAACGGAGGTGATGTAGAAGAAGAGGAGTCGGAGGAAGAGGAAAGTGAGGAAGGGTCAAGTCACGAAACAGAGAGCAAACGTGGAGATACTGAAAGTGACTTGGAAGAAGGGGACGAGGAAGAAGAAGGGAGTTTGGAGAGTGAGGGTGAAGAAGATGAGGTTGAAAGTGAGTCTGTGAGGTCTTCAGAGAGAGAAGAAAGTGAGGAAGAGAGGGAGACTGAAGAAGGAGAAGATGAAAAAGAGGAGGAAGAAAAAAGTAGTGCTGAAGAAGTAGAAGAGGAAAACAGTGAAATTGAGGAAGAAGAGGAGGCGGAGGAACAAAGTGAGGAAAAGGAGGAAGAGACAGAGGATGAGGAGGAAGAAGAAAAAGAAGAGGATGAACAAAGTGAGGAGAAGGAGGAAGAGACAGAGGATGAAGAGGAGGCAGAAGAAAAAGAAGAGGAAGAAAGTGAGGAAAAGGAGGAAGAGACAGAGGATGAGGAGGAAGAAGAAGAAGAAGAAGGAGAAGAGGAGGAAGAAAGTGAGGAAAAGGAGGCTGAAGCGGAAGATGAGGAGGACCAGAGTGAGGAAGAAGAAGACGAGGAAGAGAAGGAAGATGAAGAAGAAGAAGAGAAGAAGGTTGTCAAAAAGAAAAGGTCTGCTGAAGTGAAAAGACAAAGTGCTAAATCAGCAACTAGAAGCAAACTAAGGTTAGGGGTCAAAGGTCAGGCGGCAGGTGAGTCAGAGGAGTTCTGGGATGATGTTTTACCTCAATACCTCAATCTGAAATAATAAGAGCCCTTATATCAATCAGCATGTCTATTGATTTATTGAATAACAGGAAATGGACACGATCAAAGTCTGAAAAGTAAAAAAAGTAAATAAATATTGTTATAAAAATGGCCATACTAGAAAAGCTTGATACAGGTCACATTACTTTTTCTGTATAAATAGTTAAAACTACATGGTTAAAACTACATTGTATTTAGTTTTGTAGGAGATTACTCAGTTAATTAATTAACATAACCAAAACAATGTCAGGAGAATAAATTGCATATTTTATATAAAGTTTTGTCATCTGCAAAGAAAATCACTAAAATACATTTATGTAAGAGAAGGGAAGACAAAGTGGATTAGCCAGACAGTTAAGCCAGTTATATTCTTAAAATGTCCAGTAATAGATATTTGTAGATGTATGAAACATTAGACATTTAAAGTCAATATCGCATAGTTTACATTAGTGAATTAGCATGTAATAGTGACCCTTTCGAAATACACGACATGCAGTGTGGATGTGACTGAACAATAGAAGGCAGGTAGCTTAAAAGATCAAGTATCCATGCTAATGCTGGTGAAAAAAGGATTCAATGTCTTGGTTAAAATTGCCTTGCAGGCAGTACTTAAATGCAAAAGCACAACAGATGTGGATTTCACATAATTATTTTTGTTTTCCAGTATTTAATTTTTTATTGACCTTATTTTTTCCTAGTAAGATATTATTCTTTCTCTTTTTACACCTGGAGACTATCTGAGCTTTCATGTTCTACACAAATTTCCATGTGTTTATCATCTATCTTTTGTGTTTGCCAAAACTACTTAAGTAGAATTTTCAGGTATCTGTACTTGAATCAAGTAGTTTTTTTTTTTCAGATAACTTTTTATCTTTACTCCCTACATTTTTAAACAAATATCTGTACTTTCTATTCCTTACATTTTCAGAACGTCACTGTGCACCTTCAAACATCAAACCGATTTGAGGCTAAACAGTAACACATGAGAGGAAATCCAATTTGTAATCACCAGAGCATGCGCCATAGTGAGGGGTTTAAGTTCGGGCCTGTGGTTTATTTGGAGCAACACCAGGACGAGTGCAGGTGTCCATGAGTTGTGGTTGCATTATTTCTGCATCTAGGTAGTGCTATAAAGGAGGGGTAATTTCAAATGCAGCATTTCTACCAGCAAACACAAACTGTTTGTGTCTACATTTTGTCACAGTGTGTTGTTAGCCAAAGGTCCAGACACTGTATTTCACAGGGAGAGAAAAGAAAGAGCTAACTTCACTAAACGATGAAAATAGATAAGGAAGACAGGAGGTTATATTTATAAGTATGGACTGCTCAGTGGTATTTGATAATTTTTTTTTCATATTGTGAAGCATGCTGCAAAGCAAACTAAGGTAGATTATCTGTGTTAGTTAAAGGTTGCATTAAAATAATTTAGTGCAGGATACGCTGGTTAGCTTTCAGTAAGGTGATGTTATGAATTTGAAGTTAAGTTGATGAAGTTTAGATTCATTCACTGAGTTCCACCTCTATATTGTTTAGTATTCTCGCCCTATGACAGCTGGGATAGGCTCCAGCGCCCCCCGCGACGCTGAAAAGGATAAGCGGCAGCGAATGGATGGATGGATGGATGGATGGATTGTTTAGTATAGAGACAGCATAAACAGTGCTGACAGCAGAGAACAGCAGGGCAACTCATAAAATACCTTCTTACATTTGATGAATTCAGTTGTGCAACTCCAGAGAGAGCAGTAAACCTCAGAGCAGTAGCCCAGATCAGCTGATCACAGCCTGTACACTCAGAAAATATACTATATATTACTTTCTTACTTTGAATACATTTCATAGCCAGTACTTTTTCCCTTTTACTTGAGTAAAGAAGTTAAATCAGTACTTAAGTACAGAATGTTTGTCCTTTTTCCACCTCTGGAATACACAAGCTTCTTTGTGTTTATCTGAATTTTATGTTTTCATTCTGAAACAGCTGGAACATTTGCATGTACTGTGCCTTTCCCTCTTACATGTTAACCACACCATCTTTTTGATTTCATATATTATGAATGTGTTTCTTTATAGCTTTCTGAACCCTTTCTCTCATAACGTTGTGTTGTTTTGGGCTGCTTTTGTATTTCCATCCAGCCTTTTGCTTTTGGTTTTCCTGCAATGTTTACTCATGTTTGTCTTAAGTATTGATTTAAATGCTTTTTGGTTTACTTATATTTCCTTGGAAGCCTTTTTTTTTTGCTTCTGCTTCTGCTCAGTTATACATGGCTCTTGCAACCAGAACTCTCTGAATTTCCAGTATTATGACTAATAGAGTACCCAAATATTCTTCAAACCTTCAGCCTTAATCTTTGTCTTGCTCAAATTTAAATATTTTATCTGGAATTATTTATGTTGCTATTTCTATTAATTTGTATTTGTAATAAATATTTGTGTTACATTACAATGTGTTTTTTTTATGTATTATGACATAGGACATTTGTTAAAGTAGGTCTTAATGATACTTAATAGTCACAATTGTTTGTGTACATTCACTACTAAACAAGATTGTATTAGTTATTTAGACCAGGCTGACATCTGCTTCTGCTTCCATTTCATACGTAATTGCATGCCAAAATCTTTCATTTTTGTAAATGTAAGTTTCTTCTGAGAAATTAAAAAAAAAACTCAAAAAAACAATCTCAGTGGAAAAAGGCAAAATTCCATGAATGTTAACCATTAGACTGTTGTATTTATTGTATCCAGTATGTCTTGCCCTGTTATATTTTGATATACCTTTATTAGTCCCACAAGGGGAAATTTCATAAGGCTGCCGACCTATTGCACGCAATGGCGGCGCCATCTTACCCTCCGACCATACATACATTACACAAAACATCACATGGGGAAGACAGGTCAGAGAGGTATAACAATGGAAAAATGCACCACATGAGGAAAGATAAGGAGAAAAAAATAACTCCCCCAGACTGACCTCCAACAGGGAGATCAGTTTGAGAACAGAAAAAAACACCGGTTCCGCTTTCTTAATTCTTCGATAAGTCAGGGCCATATAATGCCATATAATGCCTGGAAAAGACTACAGCGAATCATGTGGCTTTTTTCTTTCTCTTGTTTTTAAGGCACTACACAGCTCTCCAGCTGACACAGCTGATAAATAGGATGGTATCGTGAACCTTAATTGATACTACGATATACTATTAAGTATATTGTGTTTGAGTGTTATTTAAAAGAGATTTTAAATAACAGTCAAACATTTTTTTAGATTTATTTATTTTTTTGAAGGACGTCTTTCTACTGAAACACATTTTATAAGATTTTTGGTGGAAATAGTAGGGGTTCTAAACAGGTTCTTTGTGGGACACCATGTTCATTACATGCAAGTTAGGTTAAGGACAATCACGTATGCAGATAATACCTGATTAGCAGGGTCAGTGGGAGTTTTATAGTATATTCTTTGAAAGATAATAAATAAATAAAATTAGTTTAGAATAAAGTCACTCAAGTACTTTGACTACACATTGAATATTTAATTTATTTTATTTAATCTCTCACCACTTTATTCCTTTTTCAAATTTTGGGGGGATTCAAGCAGTATATCATTAAATAGACAAAAATTGAAAAACAACTGTCAAGACTCTGCAGGGCACAAAAGCCCATTGGGCTATATGATAACCCGACGGGCGGGGCTGAGATAGATTTTGGTTGCCCAACCGGAGATATCTCTAGCTCCGGGACGTCGGGCTAGCGATTTTGCAAGCCCCGAAGAGGAAGATTTTTTTTTTTTCTTTGGGAGGTAGCTGAGACCAAAAGCTGAGCTAATGAAGAGGAAACATTTGACTTTATGATGCAAATATTTAACTGAATTATAAGAAAATCTGCCTTTTTCAGCCTCAACTGTCAAAAATATCACAGTGGACACTGACAAACTCACTTTGTCAGTAAGGTGCCAGACTGGTGCTTTGTGTCTAGCATATTTCAAGAAGATGATGATGTGAGGAAAATCTGTTCCTCTGTTTCAGTGTCTGTTTGGTGTGTTCAGGATAAGATAAGGTTTGACCTGTTTCGTCTAGTGATGATGCTGTTTTAGTGTAGAGTAATACGTCTAATTCTAGCATCACTATAGTCTTTTCCAATCATTCCTTGCTTGTCAGTTAATTCAGCTGGCAGAGCTTATATTTTATTCTGTATAGTAAAAACATTAGCATCAAACTAGAAAGTGCATATTTTTCATGTCCTTTACTTGTTCTTTATTTTAAAGAACAAAGGAAAGGACAAGAACTGAAAAAAATGCTTTCCGTTCATTGCAAATCGAAAACAGTTTTTTTTTTTCTTCAACTTAAATAAACTCATGCCTTTGTCTTGTTGTTATTGGAATCTGCTAATATTAACCAAGCAAGGCCTCAGTCACACAGACCTAGAGACTGGACTTGTAGCCACAGGTCCTGAAAAAAGGTGAACTCCACTACTAGGTGGTGAGTGGTATCTAGAGGTTGCTGGCAGTGTTGGATCAAAAACCTTGTGATTGCTTTTGTCACTTGTGAGTTATGGTGATCACCAGTAATTTCCAGGGAAGATGCCAAGTTGTTTGCAAACCAGTCCCAAAGCAATAGTAAAACTGTAAAAAAAAAAAAGTATTACATAAACCAGATAGCAAGACCGTTGCCATGGTAAAGCACAACTTTTTTCCTTTGAAGGTGAATGGTCTGCATTTCTGGTTTGTGTCACACACTTGACAGTTTCACTACCACTCATCAAATAGTTGGTGATTGACCAATTAATGTCTTCTTTAGTGTCTTCCTTGCAATCTGCAGGTGATCTGCTAGCAGCTAAAACAATGACATGGATGTTTTCATGGTAGCACATACTGACTTTTCCGTAGCAACCAGAAGTTGTGAGAGAATCACAGACAAATCTCTAGGCCTATGTGGCTGAGGCTTAAAACTGCTTATGACTAAATATTTTTCATGTCCTTAATGCTCCTGTTTTTGCAGGACTTGACAAAAGGGTTTGCTGAGACATGGACCAAAGGCGAGGAACAAGGTCAAGAGGAAGAAGAAGGAGAGGAGGAAGATGATAAGGTTGATGATGATGACGAGTTGGAGGAAGACGAGGAGGAGAATGACACACTGTTGTCCTCGACAGAGAAACCAGTAGAAGAGACCCAGAGTTGTGTAAATAAGTAGCACTAAGTTGAATATGGGGCATCTTTGGTTTTTGTTGGTTATTTGTGATTAAGATGGATTAACATGTGAAATGTGATCTTCCCTGAAGCCCAAAGAGGTGAAAGAAGAGCCTGTGCCTGATGGACAGCAAAGAGGTGACTGATTTTATCCTTAGTCAGCTGCATGTTTAATGAAAAATCTAAGTAAAGACGGTTAAAAAGACAAGACAGATAACAATAATGTCTGGTATTACCAGCAGCTGAAATCAGTGAGCACCCCAATATCAAAGAAGAAAAGACACATGAATATACCACATCAGCCAACGGGGAGGTAGATGGAAACTCCAAAAACCAGCCGGGCTCCAACAAAAAGGTACAATAACTGTGAACATTGGATATATTCTTTGTACTGTGCCTTCAAAACACTCTCAGAAAATAAACTTTATTTTGCCTGTATGGGCACAACACTCCTCGCTATGGGATTACCTCTATGGTGCTGCTTTTTTATGTGTTTTTAACATTCATTGTTCGAATTTCAAGCGACAGTTATGTACCTTTGTGTAAAAAACACACCTTTTCAAAGCACTAAGGACTGTGTGAGAAAGCCAGAAAAAATCCACACAGGGCAGGAAAGCAAAGGTTCCACATAGGTTCAGGTCCAAAACCATGTTGTTGTGAGGAGACAGTCATTAAACTGGCTTCTGCCATTGAAACCTAGAAGACACTGCACAAATATCATTTTTTAGTGGTTGGGAACATAAAACATATATATCTTTCTAGTCCTTGAAAAGTTTTATGGCATTACCTTAAGGTCCAATCAGCCTTAGAGCATACATTAGTGTGAATTGTACCTGTATCGGTGTCTCACTGTATAGTTTTAAAAATTATAGAAGAAAGTAAACACACAAGGAAAGAAAAGACAAAAAATCAAATGTGAAATGTTTAAACTATCAGCTGAACAGATGTGCAGATGAAAATAGTATGAAAACGCCAGGTTAGAGATCTGAATCCCATTTTTAAAAACCTCAGTATGTTGACCAGTGTTAACTTTGACAGCAAATTTTGATTTAGTTTTATTTTTAGTCTTTTCACTAAAACGTAGTTTAGTTTCAATCATAATATAGACATTCAAATTCTTTTAATTTTAGTCTTTGCATAATCCTTAACCTACTTTACATGTGATAAACAGAAAGGTAATTAGAGTTAATTATCTCATCTTTGCCCTCGCAGCTCTCGCTCTTTAGACGACTTTCGTCCTCCAGGCCCAAGCAGACAAATGACAGGGATCAAACCTCAGTGCAGGGCCTTGCCGGCGGAGACCAAGCTATCCAGGGAGAACCTCCATCCCCGGCTGCTGCCATCAGTGCTGTGACTCACCAAGGTCGAGCTCCGCAGCAGTCTGGCTCCAGAGGACCTCGCTCTGGAGCCTGCACTGTGCTATAATTCCATGAAAAAAACTCTCAGATGGCCTCAGTAATCAGAAGAAGAGCAGAGTGTGAACAAGCTAATTAGCTGCAGATTCCCTCAGTGATGCACAGCATCATCAGCAAATACACTAATCAGAACAGACACAAACAGAGAAACTGAATCCTTCCTTCTTATAAACGGTACAAACTTACCACAAACTCATTTTGACTGAAGTCTTCTATTCTGGAAGGTTCTAAACACAAGATTGTGGCTGCTCATTAATCCTGGGCACACAGAGGGTAATACCACATCAAACATCCTTCGAAACCTCAAGGAAGCACATTGTTCAGCCAAGAAAACACACAAAAACTTTGCATTTGTTAAAGGATTACTCAACTGTCAGAGACTATAATATGGCTAGGAAAGGTTTTTATTTTTCTGTAAATTATCCTGTCACACCTGAAAACCCTGACACTGCGCTGACTCCAAACAGCAGTGGAAAGAAAAAGTAGAAATTTTGATATGATCCATGTTAGGAAAAAAACACATCTGAATGTTTGTCCAGCCTCAGTCACACAGGTCTGAAGATTGATTGTTGATCCCCTGCTAATCTCTGGTTGCTAGGGAAAAATGAGTGAGTGGTTGCTGGAGGTTCCTGCTAGCCACTTGGAGAAATCAATTGCAAAGAAGGTGCTGCACTAAAAACTTCATCCTGATGTCTTAGGTTGCTAGCATATTGCCGTGGTCGGCTGTAGTTTGCATGGAATATGCTAACCCATGGGTGACTGTGGCAACCTGCTTGCAGCCAAACAATTGCAAAGAGATTTTTGGTGCAACACTGTATACGTCTTTGTGATCGCTTTCATATCCATCAACCTTTTGACAACTGGTCAAGGAATACTCATGGTTCTCTAGTGATCAGTGGTTGCCAGGGTGTCACTAATTAGTCTAAACGTCTGTATGACTGGGGTTAGACCTCCTCTAATGGAGTATGGGACCACTTGGTGGCTCCTCAAAGACTCTTAAAGTGGACCTTTTGTCAGATTTTTCTGTTCTTGGCTCTGTGTGATGTCATACAGAGTGGATATCCTTAATATGGTCATCTGTGAGCAAAGAAACTCCACCTACCTGTGGTGAAAACTGTTTGGGAGGGGAGAAAAGCAACCCCTAGTATCTGATAAATAAGGATTATTTTTGAACTGTGAATCATGCAAAGCTGCTCTAACAGAGTTGAAGAATAAAAATTTGGAGGTTCAAGTAATAGAAAAAGGTCAACTTTAAAATGAATTAAAACCACTAAAAACCTTCAAATGGACCTGAGAGTAATGCGTCATAGATGGAGCAGAAGGCAGCTTCTGAGTGATGTATTTTTTTTCTCTTTTCCTAAAAAACAGAAGAAAAAAACATAACTGACTGACTAATCTCTTTATCATATTTTGGGGTTTTTTTTGCTAGTTATCAAATGTTTCTGTAAAAGTTTTAAAGGTTTTCCAACCCTTTGATTCCACTGTATTTCCTGTCAATCTAACTCTTTCCGCACTGAAGAGTTTACCTGGAGTATTCCTTTACGTTCTTGTGTTTTACTTTCTTTTATTCGGGGTCCCATGCTTTGGAGTCAGCAGCTGGACGTCCCAGTGAATGTTTTTGTTTTCCTCTCCTGAGCCTGTGTGTGTGTGTGTGTGTGTGTAAATAAGATTATTTATTGCTCATCCTGGAGCACATTTGCACTTTTAATATAAAGGTTTCTTAGAGATGCATTACTTTTATATTCTGATCCAATAATCTCATTTAATCTCTTGCTTATGTTGATTTTTTTTTTAAGTTTGGATTTTTGTGATAATAAAGAATTTTATATAAAGCGACAAAACAGTCTCAGTTTCCTTCCTTTTGTTTTTGTTTCAGTGGGAACATTTGTTGTTTACAAGCACTGTTTTTCATTTATTATTATTTATTATTATTTATTAAGCAGCACTGAAATACTTTTGAAACTCGATGAAAAGAAAATGGATGAAAATGTGAAGTTTGCAAAAGAGGTTAAAAGGTAAAAAGCATCTGAGCAGGTGTACAGAACAACGTGGCTGGCGAGTTTACGATAAAGTGTACGGATAGTCGATCTGCGTCATTTAAAGAGGTAATATCATGACAAGGAGTTATGAGGAGTGAGGACAGGGTTGAACTCGGAGTGAGGTGTTTTTTTTTTTAAGGCTGATATCTGGTAGTAAAAAAAGGGTGAGACAAAATTCAAAACAAATTTTAAACTTGTTTATTTATTCATTATTATATAGTGTTAGCATTGGGAACATGTTTCATGCAGTAAAAGATAACGATAAAACCACAGATCTACACTGATTTGCTATCAAAATCGACAGTGTACTGCACTTGCGCCTCACTCTTCATCAAACTTTTTTATTTCCTGATTCAAACCAGCAATGATCAGATAACAAGCATGTCACGCTGGCTGCTCTGAAAAGGACCCACTACTAGTTTGATTTCACTAGAAGAAAGACATTACCTGTGGATTGTGTGTGTCTCCTCATTTAGCAGACACGATACTGGGACTCAATAATCTTCATTTGATCTGGACCAGGACTTTTCTCCAGACATGACTCAGGTTTCTATGATGGGTTTTGTGCTTCTTTTGTTTGTGGTGAGTCAACAAAGAATTTTATGTCTTTACAAACTGAACTTTGTTAATTACTTATTACTTATTTATTTTTTAATGGGCTTGATCGGCTTTTTCAGCTAAATTTCTCCCAGACTGAAGAAAGAAGATAAATGGGGCTATTTAATAACATGTGGTTTAGCAGTTTTAGCAGCACCAGAATCACTTCAAACATAAGCGAAACTTTAATACTCCTTTTGGAAGAAAACAGGTGCCCTCGATTAGTATTTATTCTCGTGACTGTCTTTATTTAGCTGTAATTATACCTAGGATGGTGAATACTATATTAGAAGAAATCAAAACACCTCTGTGAGATCAGAAATTCCAGAAAAAGCTGTAAAACAGACTTCAAAGTCTTTTCCCTTCACTTCAAGTATCCTATTGCAACAACACCAAGAAAAGCCAATTGGAATGTGAATTTCACTAAAATTAAATTTGACTGAAACTCCTCAGATAGAAAAAGTCAAGACAATTTTCAGGGAAAAAATGTTAAATGTTGAGTTTTTATGTCATGTGTCAGGAAGAGATCCAGAGAGTGATAAAAAACAATGAGAGAAGCCTCACATTTACTGAGTCAAATAATCGATTAAATGCATTTTTGAGGCTGTCATTTTCTATATCTGTATGTATGTTAAAATCACAATAATTATTTTACCAGAACTGAGCAGATAAAAAGTCTGAGAAATCAGACAGTAGAAACTGAGTAAGAGACAAGAGGACAAAAGATAACAACTAAAACTGCTTGTTGACTTTTCTAATTTACTAAGAGCCAGGCTTTCAAACGAATTAAAACGTTGGCTGGGTTTGGTTAATTAATAAGCTGGAGTGGAAGACTGTTGAGGTCAAAAGTCCTCACTGAACATGGTGGATCTCTCCTCAGTAGCCTGAGGAGACTGAGGAGAGTCTCCTCAGGCAAGTATTACCCAGTATTTCCCAGTATTTCCCAGTATTACCTCGAACCCAAATGTTGAGTTTGCTTAATCCACTGCATCCTGTTTGTCTCCAGTCGCACAAGCAAACCAAGCTTCTTATGTTTTATGGCTCTCTTAAAGTTAAGATTAAGCTTCTATAATTTATCATTGTGAAACATACTGTGATATTTATTAAAAAACACTTAAAAAATTAGTCTCCTTTAAGACTAAAGGAATAAAAAAATAAATAAACTCAATACAGAAACCAAACACATGAAAACAGAAAAACAAACTGTTGTCCAGGGCAGGAACTAACTAGAAATACAAACTCAATAAACTAAGCAGCAGCTTGAACCTAAATAAAAAGAAAGTAGTAAGCACTCAGTATTTAAAAAAATGAAACCAATAGAATGGTTGAAAGGAACAATGGCCCTTAGGAATGCACCAAAAGAAGCCAAGCCAATATAGTTGATGATGTACTGTTAGTGCATCAGCAACAACAAAACTTAAGGTTTTGTTGTGTCTCTGCTTCCTGCACCAAAAATGGTGAAAGAGAAACATGAATTATGTCTCAGCTTTGATTTATGCACTTTTATTTATAAACACCAACAACCATAGGACCCCCATTTGGTGCCTTTGCTTTGCCTGTGAGTGTAACGATGCTCTGATTGTTTTCTAAGATATTTAGAAAGTGTGGCTTTCAGAAATGACAGCTGCTGATGTATAGTGTTTGTGAAAGCTGTGACATGCTAGTTATCAGATAATCATTGGTTTTAATCAGGAAGTAACAGAGTTTGAGGAAATCCTGATAAAGACTTAGGCGCTGGTTCACTGCTATTTTTTGCTGTCAGCTTTGGCAATAAATTAGTTTGATGGTTAGTTTGAAAGCTGGCAATTATTCTTGGATGATTATGCTTTCAGAGACCAAAATTATTGTTAAAAAAATACTTGACATCATTGTAAAGAACACCATCTTATTAGAAGACTTGTATATTTCACAGCATTTTATCATTTATGCAGCTTTAATTTATAAAAGTGCTGAGGGCACTAACCGACTTCAAGTGCCATCCTACAGTCCAGTGGCACAAAGTTTTTTCAGTGTCAGTTCAGCTTTTTTGCTAAAGAAAAAGTGATGCGACATGTTCATGAGCATGTTTTTTAGAAACAAAACAGAATGTGAGTGTGAATGAGAGGGGAAAGTTGCAAGAGTGAAGATACAAGGAGTGGTGGTAGTAAAGGTGGACAATTTACATCCACATGTTTTCTCGTTACACATGTAACACAACATGAATCCTGAAGGTGTTAAATTTGACAGCAAATTTTGATTTAGTTTTAGTCTTGACTAAAATATTTCTTTTTTTTTTCTTTTTTTTTTTTACTATTTAGGCATCTAAATAATTTTAGTTTTGGTCAACTACATATCACATGAATATAGTAGACTAAATCTGAAGCTGATTCAGTGACTAAAACATAAGGCGTAAAAGTTTGTTTGTATTACCGATGCGAGTGGCTCCACACGGTTTACAAACCACTTAATAATTTAACTATGGACAGATATCAAACATAATAGGATTTTCCCTGATAATGCATTATCAGGGATTGTAACCTCTAGTCCCTCATATGAATTTCACTTATGTTCTTCTTGTCTGCCGTGTCACAGGCTGTGAATTGTGAGAATCTGCAAAACGGTGAACTAGAGTTAGCTGTAAAAAACTAGAACCCACCGTTTGATGGAAGTTTTAGAAGTGGAGCAAGTGGTGCCAGGGGGTCAAGAGATGCAGGACCTGGAGTAAAAATTAAAATCTATCCCATCAAAATCAGTGTAAAGAATCAGCTTGAGGGGCCACGTTTTGATCCCAAGGTCAAAGCTATTCCCATCTCAGAGGGAGGAACCTTCTACAACAATGCCGAGGTTATTGGTAGCTATCCTGCAATAGATGAAGACACTGGAAAAGTAGCTGAGAATGTCAGGTCAGTGCTTACATAAGAGACATGAACTATATTGTCATCTTCTCTTCCTATGTACAATGATAACTGGCTTGTGGGCTCTTTCTGATGTAGGTATGCCAAAGTCTCAGACCCTGAAAACTGGCTGACTATTGACTCAGAGACAGCTGAGATCAAACTCAACAAGAGACCTGATAGGGAGTCTCCATACCTGGTCAATGAGACATATTTTGCCAAAGTACTCTGCATTACAGAAGGTACAGAATGAAAGTGTCGTGGTCCTGAGTCTGGTGACTCAGTGTTTTGTGTTTCTTTATTATGATCTTGTTTATTCTGATTGTGTTTTCTATTAAGATTTGCCATCTGCTAGGTTTCTGTTCTGTCTGCCCTGGTCCCACTTTTCTGTGTTCCCTCTGTCTGTCCATTATGTTATTATGTCTGCTCATGAGTCTGCGTCTGTTAAGTTCTGTGTCTCGTCTGGATCTCTGTGTCTGTCATGTACTTCCTGTTTTACTTTGTAGGTCTGTACCTTATGTCAGTGCGTTCAGCTTTGTCCTCTCCCAGTCACGTCAGTGTAATCTGCGTCAGCTGTGTCTCCCAGCTGTTTCCTCTTAGCTCTGTTCACCTCTGGTATTTAGTGTCTGCGTCTTCCCCTGCTCGTTATTGCGTCGTACCCTCACTTTCACTGTGTGTTCTGCTTGCCAGCCTGCCTGCCTGTTAAGTTTGTTCCGTATTCCCAGTTTAGTTAGTTTTTTGTTCCGTTTCTTTCCAGCAATAAAGCTGAGTATTTTGAGTTACGTTTGCCTCCGTGAGTTCTGCATTTTGGGTCCTCTCTTCCTGCCTGCCTGCCGATAATCATGATAGAAAGTCCCGGAACTTGTCTCTGAAGAAAGGAAAGATCAGTGGAAATGGTGACTAATATATTAACATCTCTGTTTTCACATCACAGACATGCCTAGTAAAACAGCCACTGGTACCATAGCCATCCAGGTTGAAGATTTGAATGACCACTGCCCCATCCTGACCAGTAATACCTATATTATATGCACCAGAGAGAATACTGTTATTCTGAATGCCAATGATGAGGATGCATATCCTAATGGACCTCCTTTTAAATTTGAGATCATCCCAGAAGGCACCAAAGGACAATGGAAAGTGGAGCATCTCAATGGTGAGGAGATGACTTCCAATCATTTAAAATATATCTAGTTAAAAAATACAATTTAATAAATAAATACAAAAAAAAAGCATAGAAAATTCAGAGCTAGTTGTGTCAACTTTGTTTTCATCTTTCAGAATTCATTTTATTACCGAGTAATAGGTCATGTTTTTAAACTAGCAGCAAGCTAGTCAAACTTGAGAAAGTTCAGAATCTGTCATAAATCAGAGAAATTTCAAATTTGCACTCAGTTGCAGACACATGAAGATAGGCAAAGTAAACTGAAAACAGATCTTCATTCTGGCTGATGAAAAGTCCAAAGTCACTTGAGTAATTAAACAAAATCACAAACTTGCTAGAAACATGCAGGAAAGGTTAACGGGTACTGGGACAAACACTGAGGGGGAGAACTTGTATTGTGCACTATACATACACGAGGATAAAATCCATTTGCATTTTTGTTTTGTTTTTTTATCAGCATTTTACTTGTATGTTTTGAGCTGTACTTTAAGAGTGGTGCACATTAATTCTGTACATGTTCCACATTTCTGTTTGATTTCTGACAGACACTGCAGCTATTTTGCGGGCTCAGGAGTCCGTGGTGCCTGGTATCTACATGGTGGAATTAGTGGTAAAAGATCAGCAGGGACATTTCTGTCCAGAACCACAAAAAATGACAGTTCAAATTTGCAACTGTGAGGATGGAGTCATGTGTGGAAACAATCAGCCAATCAAAGGAGCACGATTAGGATCTGCAGGGATTGGGACACTAGTACAGGGCCCATTGCTGGTGCTGCTACGTAAGTAAGATAATTTTAGTGGATAATTTTGATGAAGCAAAAATTTTAAGTGAGTTTTTGAAATTTCAGATCCACTGATTGGATTATACATTTAAATGTAAACGTGAGAGTCCATGCTTGCTTTTAAGTAATTAAAAGCAATCCTGGCATTCCTTTCAAATTTATAAAGAACCATTCTGAGACCAGAATATAAAAAAAAAATAATAATAATAAAATAATTATTTTTCAGTAATAGCTAAAATATAAACACTGGTGTCATTTCACTCTAACTCTAAAAATCTTAATGGAGTCAGTGTTAATCAAAGTCTTGTTTGAAGCATCAGTGCAGTCGTCTCCACATTTTTGAAGGCTTAAGTTTGACTAAAACCTTTTTCTTTGCAGTTGGTCCTCTGCTGCTGATATCCTGTCACTGTAGACGTGCTGCAAGAGATTTGCCCACAACGAATACTGTCAAGGTTAAAAATCGAGCTGAGGCTCAACAAGAGGTGGAGGAATTGACGCTGGAATAAGTCTGCCTGACAATTTTCTTATACAGTGTTAAACTCAGGTCAGTAATCTGAAGCTAACCTTGTGATGCTGAATTATTTACAGTTTAATATAAAATTGAAATCCAGTTTGAGTTTTTCAGTTTTTAAAGGTATCTTTAAAAACATGACTCCGTTTGTGATTTTTTTTAGAAGACTTTAGAGGACTTGTTTCGATATGACTATGAGTCCGGGGATTTTCTGCTGACGATGTTAGTGGAGGCAAAAAAATCCTTTAGAACAACAATGAGCTGACTCCTCTTTTTCAGTTTTAGCCCTTGATTCCTGTTTTTAATTTTTACCTATTATATTCAAGTTTGTGTTTCTGTTGAGGTTTTTCCTCTTCCAACGTTTTAATTTTTGTGTTTATTGTGCTTTATTTCTGTATTTTTTTATTCCTGTTTTGATTTCTCTTATTATTCTGATAATATTTAGTTTCCTGTTGTTCATGGTTCATTGTTTCTAGTTTAAAGTTTATGTTTGAAAAGAGTAGTAGTAGTGACTGTCTTCACCATGTTTCTGTTTGTGTGTTTGGATCTTGGTCCTTTTGTGTTTCCTTGTCTTGCACATCATGTTAAGTTTTCTGTAACTGTCTTCTTTGGTTATTTCCTATTTTACTTTGAAGGGATCTGTTTTCTTTCATGTATCACCCTGACTATCCTGATTGTCTGCATCTGTGTGTTGTTCCCTCAACTGTGTGTTACTTTTCTGAACATTTTACAAAAAAAAAAACTTTCTATGGTTTACTTTTTTGGACTTACTATCTGCAATTAAAGTTTGGATTTTAATGTAATCTTCTCTTTTGCATCCTGAATTTTGGGTCCTCGAAGCTTACAATCCACATGACAGCCTGCAGAGCACGTCTCTTAACACCTCATTCTTGTGTTAGTAATCAGACCTCAGCATCAAGTTTAGTGAGTTTCCAACATGTTGTCCCCTTCACACAAACGGTCAAATGGAATATAAACTACACTTAAGAAGACACAAAACAAGGCTATACAACAGTATATCAGAACCAGCAGATGCCCTCAGTACAACGGCCACACAATGTGACTCATTATTCAGTTTATTAACTTGGTATTCACAGTTCTCATATATACACAACATGATGTTCAGCACAGTTAATTTCTTCTACTTTCATCTATTGCATTCCCCTGCAATACTGGTCATCACTGGTTTTGTTTTCTTATATTAACTTCCATGACTATTCATGGATTTATTCTTAGACTACGACAGCAATTGGCCTACTACTCAATAGTCAATATCTCATAAAAGCAAATCTTTTAACTCCTAAACTATTGTTAGTGCAGCCTGAGTTTCATCCAGATTATCAAACAAACACACTCTGCTTTAATGTCAAGGCAAAAATCAAGACTGATTGTTGGTATTTGTTGATAATCATTAAGTAAAGCTGTGCATGTAGGTAAAGCTGATGTAACTAAAGAAAAAAGTGAAAAACAAATCCATGAAATAAAACTCATATTTACTGCGCAAAAATAAATAAATAAATAAAATGTGATCAAACCAATGAATATCATCATGAATATGCTTTTTTTTTTGTAAAGTCTTATTTTCCAATTATGTCAGGGCTCAATGGCCCGTGAAAAAGGATCGGACTTGCACGCAGAACAAAAAAACAGAGGCTGAGTGCCTTTTAACAGAAATTTATTTTATTAGAGTCTTTGACAGAGAAAGCTAAGCTAAAAGTAAATGCAACAGCGAGCAATGACAAGGTAACATGAGAAAGGCCAGAACACAAGCTGAGTCAGGTCACAGGAATAGCAGGGTCAGGAATGGAAGCTATAGCGGACAGGAACACTGAAACAAAGGAGATAATAATCAGAGTGGTCTGCGGTGTAGTGAATGAATCCAAGATTTCAAAGCTAAGAGGTTTTACATGGCGCAGGAGGAGATTAACTGGAGAAGGAAGTGAACTAGATCTGGGTGAGTACAGAGTGTGAGTGCGCAACGAGGCAGGCAGAGTTTTACCACCAGCAGCAGCAGCAGACCAGAATCCTGAGGTGTGACTACAACGAGAATTGGAAGATCCATCCAGGTGCCGACTAGAGAAAAGGAAGAGAGGGTTAAGCAAAACACACTGAGGAACACAAGACAAAAATGTGAGGCAGGGAACTGACTATTGTAAGCAGACAATCTGGTGAAGGTTCATTTTGAGCGCTGGTCATAAATACTGCTGGAGTATTTGCCACAGGTGAGGAGCAGGGAGGAGTGAGGAGGACTCCACCCAGGGGAGGAGAGCCGATGCTGTGGAAAATTACTCAGACTCACCCATCAGTAAGCTCTTCTTCAGTTATACTTTAACTACACAACCACTATTACAACAATATCAGAACAGTTATTCACTTTGGCTGTGGTGAACCAGCATTTCTTCCAGTTCTACAAACATATCACTTGAATCATAAAATACAATGTACTGTAAATTAACCATTCATATAAAGCCTGTGGCGTAATCTATATTGATTGTATATGCATGCGCCACTAGGTGGCAGTACTTGCCCACAAAATAGAAAATGGTTTGGCATGGAAACAACCACGAAGAGCGTTGTTAAAAATATGTTGCTCGCTTGAGCAGGAGTCTTCATTCAAGAACCAACACAACAAAGCCCATTACTGAACCAAAGACAGACTGAAAGTGTCCATAAGCCTGATTTACTTACTGTCACAAACATGGTTTGGGCTTCATGAGCATAGCTATTATAATTGAAACTCACTTTACCCACTGGCAACATCATGAGCTGTTTATTAGTAGGATTTATTCTGCAGCACTTGCCTCTACAGCGGTTTGCATTGCTCCTGAGCACTATGAGCCAGTTAGTGGCATGGAATAGTACATATAAATAACAACTGAATCAGTGATGAAAAACCGGTTGGCAGATAAGTGCCATTATCTGCTGGAGGTTTCTTTCTGCTAAAAGGGAGTTTTTCCTTCCCACTTCCCACAAAGTGGGAATATGATTGTTGGGGTTCTTCTTTGTATTATCATATGGTCTTTCTCTTACAATATAAAGCGCCTTGAGGCAACTGCTGTTGTGATTTGGCTCTATATAAATAAAATTAATGGAAATTGAATTGAAAAAATTTAATTAAAGACGTAATATAAAAATACTGAGATGTTCAATATTTCTTTAAACTTATTTAACATAAAAGTCCCCACAACCTACAAGTTGTCTTTCTATCCTCTTGAGTTTTTAACTATGATTATAATGTTTTTCTCTTAAACACACATTTCCAGCCTCTAAAATCTGCACATGCACAAACCATCTCAGTCTCGCCTCTTCGGGTCAGGTTTGCTTTGCTAATGCTTCGCGCCGCAAACTGCTTCTCCAATACTTGCGACACACAATTTGCTCTCAATTGCGCTATTCAGTGTTGGTAGGGGGGGTGGGGGGCAGGTCTTATTTTAGTTTTTATTTTTTTGCTTCATATGGTAGCCATTATTGCTGCATTGCAGAATGCAGATATTTAAGATAGTTCTCAGAGTGAGATATTCGTGGTATTTCTCCGCTCCTGTCAGTTTATTTGGAATGCCAGATGACGATGTGATAAAAATGTACAGATTTTCAAGCCTGTAGCGGTCCTAGCCCATCCCCACCCACACATAAAACATATTAAGGATTGTACATTGACATATTTTATTGTAAGAACTGAACCATACTGAATTTAACAAGAGAAACACACACACACACACACACACACACACACACACATATATATGAAGAGAGAGAGAGAGTATTCATAGTATGCAAACGGCTAACAAACAGCCATCACAATGAGAACTGCACAAATCAACAACTGACAGTCCAAAAGATTCAATAAGCTACATCAGTGTCTACTGTTTAACAAACGTTCTAACAAACATAAACTGAAGTTTTCACTATCCCTATTAATTAATGTTATCTTGTTGTATCTGTTGTGTCCACTGCTATCTTCTATGCTGTTGCATGCTGGGGCAGCAGGTTGAGGGTCATAGATGCCAACAGACTAAATAAACTGATCCACAAGGCCAGTAATGGCGTGGGGATGGCGAGAGTGAGATTGCCAAAAAGCACCACTGAACGACACAGGAAATCATTCCTGCCTGTGGCCATCTCCCTGCAACTCCTCCATCTAACACACTGTAATAGTTACACCCTTTTTATACACGCTCTTTTCTACTCTGTAATATTCTTGTCCATTTTCTTAATATTTCTTTATAATCACCTCCGTTAATCCTTGATATTTATAACTGAGTGATCTGTATATATTAGTGCTATTTCTTAAATGTGTAAAATCTGTAACATACTGTATTGTTTGGAGTTTAGTCTGTTACTGTTATTTTTACAATTTCTTCTTGGAGCAACTGTGACCCACATAATTTCCTTAGGGATTAATAAAGTATTCTGATTCTGATTGTTTCAGGATGACCCACCATTATGACACATCTGCTTACCTGTATCTTTTGCTCTTTTCTCCTCCTCTTCTTTTCTCTTTTTTCTAAACTGAGCACCTGATGGCTTTGAACTTTTCTTGTCCATCTTCCATTTGTTTTTTTGCACTACAGTATTTGCACTACAGTATGAACACTCATCCCCCAACCGGAGGATCACCACAACATAACCTAAAGTTCACAGATTCACTTTGTCTAAGGTGTATTTCTGGGATTTCACATAACCCAGGATTCAAATCATGAATTAATAATGGGCTTGGATTTACAATATTAATGAATGAAATGAATGAATGAAATGTGCTCTATTTGGAAGCAGCCAATTTAAAATTATAAATTTTAAATTGTTATTGATCCCTTTACCCCTAGTCATAAAGTATATATTTATTTTTCTTACTCTTCTTATTTTTATTGTTTGTTTACTTGCACTGTTGTAATTGGAGCCTCGTTGTTTCGTCTGTCTATATACTGGACTGTATGTAGCGGAGATGACAATAAAGTTTACTTTGACTTCAGCAGTGAGCAGGCGCACCGAGGGCTCTCGCGCTCACTTTTCGCGTATACAGGGAGTGCAGAATTATTAGGCAAATGAGTATTTTGTCCACATCATCCTCTTCATGCATGTTGTCTTACTCCAAGCTGTATAGGCTCGAAAGCCTACTACCAATTAAGCATATTAGGTGAGAAGGGGTGTGGTCTAATGACATCAACACCCTATATCAGGTGTGCATAATTATTAGGCAACGTCCTTTCCTTTGGCAAAATGGGTCAAAAGAAGGACTTGACAGGCTCAGAAAAGTCAAAAATAGTGAGATATCTTGCAGAGGGATGCAGCAGTCTCAAAATTGCAAAGCTTCTGAAGCGTGATCATCAAACAATGAAGCGTTTTATTCAAAATGTTATATACCTATGTGGTATGTGACTTTTGTTGCTATGATGCCAGGTCTCTCTTGGAAATGAGATTTTTAATCTCAATGAGATTTTTTACCTGGATAAATAAAGGATTACAGTTTTTTCTGATTGCTTAAGCACATTTTTTGTAACTATTGGCTAATTTTGCAAAACTCTACACACAAATAAGAAAACCTGTCACCCAATCATCAAAACATTGTAGTTCTCTTGCAAAAGCGAACACAGCTAGATTAACTCTTCACACCTTCATAAAAATGGTGTTTATGTATCAAACAGTACACACAAGCCATCATCTACTAAGCACACAATGCGCCAACTGCACACTGATGGTATGAATACAAAACACATCTGGCTTTTGCTTTCTCTGTGCACAAGGTAGGCTATGTCAGTTTGAGCTCATACTTCTGTCATAGATCCATAAGCATAGAGGGATCCAAACTTCAAGTACTGGTGTTTATTCAAACACATCAAAACAAACACAAGTGTTTATTTCCAAGTATAGGATTATTTGCAATCGCCATAATGACTATATGGGTTACTTGGTCTGCAGTGAACATGCTTCTTCTGCCCCCAGCATCTGGTCATCTAGCAATTCTGTAAAGTAACAATTTCAGTGTTTTTACATCAATGGTATTGGTGTGTTTCTCATTGGCATATGGCAGTGCTACAAATCTTTGTGCAAAGTGACTACTAACCGATTCTCATTTCAAAATGTCCTTATGGTACTTGCTACAGTGTAGCGGCTCGAGTTAGGCTGGACCCGTTGGCCAGCTACCCTCAGGGTCATTCCACGGTTGATTACATGGTCCACTATTGTAGCTCTGATGTCATCAGTAATTCTATTCCTTACTCTTCTTATCCTTCCTATCCCCCCTCCTCATCCTCCTCTCCCCCTCCTTGTCCTCCTCTCCCCCCTCCTCATCCTCCTCTTGGTCCTCCTTGTCCTTTTCGTCCTCTTCATCCTACTTCTTCACCTCCACGTCCTCTTCCTCGGCCTCCTCTACTTCTCACTCTTCCTGCTCCCTCCATTGTACTCCACACACAGAGCTTACCTGTATCATAGTGCTTAGGCTGATTGCAAAGTGAACTAATTATCTAAAAAAGTTTTCACATGTGACAGTGTGCCAGACAGTTGGCAAAATAGTGTAAATAATGGCCTTAAATGTGTATAGTTTTGCTAGGAGTGCATTGATCATTTGGAAATTGAGTGTAAAGCAGTGAGTTGTGTTTACAGTTCTGCAAAAAGAGTGCTGTGCAGTGGATTGTAGCTACAGGTTTGCAAAGTGTGTGTTACAAAATGGCAAACTGAGTGCAAAGCAGTGTTTGTGCTTTTAGTTTTTCAAACTCAGTGAGTGGTTTTGCTATAAGTATCAATAGTTTTAGAAATTGTGCTATAAGAATCACAGTTAGGGTTTAAGCATTCAGAAAAAACTGTAATCATTTTGAAAATAGTCAACAGGGTCGCAAGAAGCGTGTGGAAAAACCAAGGCGCAAAATAACTGCCCATGAACTGAGAAAAGTCAAGCGTGCAGCTGCCAAGATGCCACTTGCCACCAGTTTGGCCATATTTCAGAGCTGCAACATCACTGGAGTGCCCAAAAGCACAAGGTGTGCAATACTCAGAGACATGGCCAAGGTAAGAAAGGCTGAAAGACGACCACCACTGAACAAGACACACAAGCTGAAACGTCAAGACTGGGCCAAGAAATATCTCAAGACTGATTTTTCTAAGGTTTTATGGACTGATGAAATGAGAGTGAGTCTTGATGGGCCAGATGGATGGGCCCGTGGCTGGATTGGTAAAGGGCAGAGAGCTCCAGTCCGACTCAGACGCCAGCAAGGTGGAGGTGGAGTACTGGTTTGGGCTGGTATCATCAAAGATGAGCTTGTGGGGCCTTTTCGGGTTGAGGATGGAGTCAAGCTCAACTCCCAGTCCTACTGCCAGTTTCTGGAAGACACCTTCTTCAAGCAGTGGTACAGGAAGAAGTCTGCATCCTTCAAGAAAAACATGATTTTCATGCAGGACAATGCTCCATCACACGCATCCAAGTACTCCACAGTGTGGCTGGCAAGAAAGGGTATAAAAGAAGAAAAACTAATGACATGGCCTCCTTGTTCACCTGATCTGAACCCCATTGAGAACCTGTGGTCCATCATCAAATGTGAGATTTACAAGGAGGGAAAACAGTACACCTCTCTGAACAGTGTCTGGGAGGCTGTGGTTGCTGCTGCACGCAATGTTGATGGTGAACAGATCAAAACACTGACAGAATCCATGGATGGCAGGCTTTTGAGTGTCCTTGCAAAGAAAGGTGGCTATATTAGTCGCTGATTTGTTTTTGTTTTGTTTTTGAATGTCAGAAATGTATATTTGTGAATGTGGAGATGTTATATTGGTTTCACTGGTAAAAATAAACAATTGAAATGGGTATATATTTGTTTTTTGTTAAGTTGCCTAATAATTATGCACAGTAATAGTCACCTGCACACACAGATATCCCCCTAAAATAGCTAAAACTAAAAACAAACTAAAAACTACTTCCAAAAACATTCAGCTTTGATATTAATGAGTTTTTTGGGTTCATTGAGAACATGGTTGTTTCAATAATAAAATTATTCCTCAAAAATACAACTTGCCTAATAATTCTGCACTCCCTGTAGTAGGGTGACCATATTTTGATTTCCAAAAAAAGAGGACACTTGGCTCAGTCATGAAGAACTTGCTTAAAGAAATATAAAATCAGCCCGGCCATTTTGACTAGAGACCGGCCCCCCAGGAAAAACCATAAAGTCTTTGAATGAAAACAAACGCTGTTGTGACAGTGATGTACAGTCTTGTTGGTATATGTATGATGTCTATACATTTTACATCAGATAAAAACTGGTTGTAAGATTCATATAATTATTTATTAAAAGCGAGACATTTTAAATGTCATTTTAAATGTCTCGCATGAGTACGAGCAACTTTTTGTTGCCGATGCCCATGATGCAGCCCCCACCACAATGCCGCCCTGGGCAACCGCCCATGTCGCCCCTTTAAAAAACCGCTACTGGATCTCACTAAGTGTGCCCTCCTGCAAGGGTATGTGTGTGTGTGTGTCTCCTCCTCGTTTAGCACTAATCCTCATTTCAAGCAGCTCAGTCATCCATGCAAGAAGTCACGCTACAGTTTCTTTGATCCGGATTGTTTCCTCCAGCCATGATTCGGGTTTCTGCACCGATGTTTGTAGTGAGTCCTCTTATGTTCTTCTGAGCTGCTGCACACTGGCGTGGAGTTTTAACACGTTTGTGGAGGTTCTTTTTTTTTTTTTTAGCACTCATAGCTGTATACATATAGCTTCTTTAACATAGCTGCTGTAACCTCCTTTTAACTTATTAATATTTAGTTAACAAATGACACTTTGTTAACACAATTTTGTGGAGCCGTTGTAAAATTCCGTCATTGAGTAAACCGAGTTAGGTCGAGTTTTCACTTGCTATGTTTCGATGGATTATGGCCTGCTCTGCTCCTGACTCTCAGGGGTCAAACCCTGCTCGATCTGCACTCCATAACAATAATATTATTTAAACTACTTTTTTCTAATCCACATGTAACAGCTGTATGTTGGTTTTCACAGGCCACTGAACTGAGTGGTGTAGTTAACAGTGTAGTTAAGACTAACTAACACCTCAGAACAAAACCTGTTTTTCTGTTTCTGTGAGAATGTGTACTAGTACTTTAAAGACTGCAGTAACTGAAGCTGCAACAGCTCACTCGCTGCAACTTTTAGAGAAAAAATAAAATTGTTCACGAGCTGTTTGAAACAATAATTCAGGCCAGTATTTTAACACTGTGGGGCTATATCAGGTTTTAATTGAAATAGTATTAATTAAAAAAAGAATTAATAGATTAGGATAGAATAGAAGATATTAATATTTCTGGATGTCTACTACAGGTAATGAATAAATGAACAATGCGGTCAGCATGTCTGAACCTGTTTGTTCAAGGTCTGCTGTAGTCAAATTTTCAAGCAGTGTTTTAAATTCAAGCATGAAGCTAAATTATTTAACTAAAAATACACTAACTTTGTGTGTTTAGTGCTTTTCACTAACTTGCCCTTTGAAGTCATCATGACGTCACCATTCAGCTCTATTTCTTTGAATGTCCATTACATTGGCCGACTGTCTCAAATTATGTGGAGAAAAGCAGGTGAGGAATGAATGCTTTACAAAAGAGGAAGTGGGGACAGGCTGTATGCAAACATTCATGTTGATCTTTGATGTGCAGACCTGCAACCGAAAACCTCACATGGATTTAACAGAAGTAACAATTTCTTCACCAACCAAAACTCAATAATGATCTAGCCATGCGTCAAACATGTGTCATAACCTGGGAGAGAGAGAGGGAGATAGAGAGAGAGAACAACACAAGTTAGAGCAGGTTATAGGGTGTGACTGCTTTATATTCACACAGGTGTCTGCTTCTTCTCACTTCTGTGTGTTTGAACATCTGATCACTTTAAGAGGGTGTGATGCTGGGCTAGTTTGAAACAAGTTAATGTAGCATCGCTGCACCATTAAACAGGTGCAAACTGCACAAGAATATGTGAATTTTGGATTTCTAAAGGACACATTGAAAAATAGAAAAATCTGCAGATCATAAATCAGTCCATAAACTCTACCTACAGTTCTTATAATGTCAGTCAATCTATTGTAATGAGTACTCCAATTACCTGTTTCTCTGTTTGTCATTTAAGAAACTCACAGTTGAATGTTAGTTACAGTTTTTTTTAATTGGTTTGGTACTATTTTCATAACTAAAGTGTGCATTTTGAAATCTCTCAGTACAAAACCCACATTTGATCACATTTGTAACACCACTAGTCATTCTTTAAAATCTGTTGTCATGATTTCATTGTATTTGCACATATTTTCATTCCACCTAATCATTGTTGCAGAACATATGATCATTGTGATATATTTTGAGAACATTTGCTTTAATCACCCAAACAAAACATTAAGATCTTTTTTCAACTTAGTACTTTTACCAATCATTTCATTCAGGAGCAAATAATACAAGGTAAGCGTTTCAAATTGTCCTTGGTGATGAATGAGTGTAACTGAACTGTAAAACTTTACACAGCAAATATTACACTTATGTTCAGACATAAAAAAAAATATGTATACATATATATATGTATATATATATATATATATATGTATATATATATGTATATATATACAGACGAAAAGGGGAGAAAAAAAACAAGTCATTTACCTAAGCAAAATATATTTTTTTAATTTTTATCACTTTTATACAATTAATCAAGCCGGTCATTAACATTGGGCCATAAGTTTTCATCAACATCACAGTGGATGTCTTCGTTGTTCAGGCACCGTGGGAAAAATCCCCTGGCATGACGAATCCAGGCTTGACATTGCCCAGCAGTTATATCACCACAAGCTTCACACATGGCTTGAAGAAGGGAGACATGCTCATGGGGATGGCGATCATACACCTTCCACCTCCATGTAGAGATGAATTTCTCAATTGGGTTGAGGAAAGGGGAATATGGTGTGCTTGAAACCATTCCTGAACCAGCTGTGCATGGTGGAAGCTGACATTGTCCCACACAACAACATAGACGATGTCTTCTCCCTGACAGGCCTGCTCCAGTTCATTTAAAAAAAACTATCAGGTGTTCAGTGTTGTATGACCCTAGAACTGGTCTACAGCCTACCACACCATCTTCAGATATAGCTGCACACATTGAGATGTTCCCCCCACGTTGTCCAGGGACGTGGATGGTAGCCCAATAAGGTTACGTCCTCTGTGTCTAGTTTTTGCCAGATTGAAACCGGCCTCATCAACAAAAATATACTTGTGATGATTCACAGCAGCGTCCAGCTCCATCACCCTCTGTTACAGTAATTGCATGCCAGTTTAGTGTTGTACCTGAATATATTCTGAACGCAATTGTTTCACCTGGACATTGTTCCTCTCAAAAGGAACTTACAAATGACCAGACAACAATCAGTCAAGTTGAAAATCCATGGACATAATGAATGATTCATTGATTAAACATTAAGATCGGTTGAATTAAATGACAGAAAAATGTATTAAACTGAATAATAAGGGATGCAAATCAAAAATTTTATAGTGATAACATTATGAAAGGCAGTAACTGTGAACGAAACATTTATTTAGATGAAACACTTATTTTGTGTAGTGAAAATGATATTTTGTCATTATGTGTATTGTACTAACACAATTGAAAATATGCTGAAATGTTTGAAAAAGGTGCACTTTTGATGATCTGTTGTGATATAAGTACTAAGAGTTTTGAAAATGTACCAATTGCTTGTGAAAACTGCGCCAAACCAATTAAAAAAAACTGTAATGTCATGGGGAAAACTTTCAGAGGGAATCCTGAAAACAGACTTTTGAGCTATCATCAATAAAACCAGTTTTTCATGCTCTGCTTACAGTCAGCATACATGACTGTTAACCTGTTATTAAATTTTAGGTGACACTTAAATAAAGCAGTCACTGCTTGCCTTGCTTGTCCTGACCAAATATCTTTGATTAAAACACTTGCTGATCGTTAAAGGTAGTGAATTGTGATTATGTTACTGTCACGACGTTTTTGAAAAATGCTGCTGGCATCATATTTAAAAGGAATTCATCTAATAATGAATAAGAAAACTGAAAAGAAAAAAAAAGATTTCTCCCATGATGAGAGATAATTAATAAACCAGTTAACTGTATGTAGCTGAGATTCCGTTAAGAAATTCTTCATACAAACATCTGTTTTGTTACAGCTGCAGGCTGTCGCTGTGCTGATGGCCAACTCTGAAGACAGGTCACTTAAAAAGCGAAGAATGTGCATTTTCCCTCAGATGCTGATGGAAAATAGAGATTACACGAATTTAGACTACATTAACAAAGTAAGTTACTGTTTCCCAACTTTAATTTTTTGACTAACTCTAAAGCACAATAAAGCAGGAAGAAGCAGCTCATTGTAGTAAGTAATTACCATATTGTACTATATATGAAAAAAGTCATTTTGAAGTTCTTCTTCTTCTCTGCGCCCTTCCTAAATGACAGAGCTCCTCACTCTATAAGTAAGAGAGAGTCTAGATACCCTATAGGGGACGGTCATTTCAGTTCCTTGTATCAACAAGTGCCTTCTTTGTGTCAGGTCTCAGAGCTCAGCTGGCCATAGGTGAGGTTTGTGAAATTGCAATAATAATTGGAAAATGTGGTGTGCCATTTTTTCTTTTTTTTTCTAGTTAGCTGCCATGAACTGATTGACTGTACTAACTTTTTGATTTTCAAAAACAAATAATGTTTAATAGCCATTAGATGGACAAATAGATGGTGGTCTACCAACCCTGAAGCATTTATCTATGTGCTATTCTGTGTGTTTCAGGTTTACTCAGAATATGAAAATGTTACATACTCCCTGACAGGTGTTGGGGCAGACAAGTACCCCTTCAATGTGTTTGTGAGCGACCCTCATACTGGAGACATCCGTTTGACCCAAGTTCTCGACAGGGAATTCATCCCCTATTACAGTTTTTTCTGATTGCTTAAGCACATTTTTTGTAACTATTGGCTAATTTTGCAAAAGTCTACACACAAATAAGATAACCTGTCACCCAATCATCAGAACATTGTAGTTCTCTTGCAAAAGCAAACACAGCTAGATTACAGTTTTTTCCGAATGCTTACAGTTTTTTCTGATTGCTTAAGCACATTTTTTGTAACTATTGGCTAATTTTGCAAAACTCTTCACACAAATAAGAAAACCTGTCACCCAATAATCAAAACATTGTAGTTCTCTTGCAAAAGCAAACACAGCTAGATTAACTCTTCACACCTTCGTAAAAATGGTGTTTCCGTATCAAACAGTACACACAAGCCATCATCTACTAAGCACACAATGCGCCAACTGCACACTGATGGTATGAATACAAAACACATCTGGCTTTTGCTTTCTCTGTGCACAAGGTAGGCTATGTCAGTTTGAGCTCATACTTCTGTCATAGATCCATAAGCATAGAGGGATCCAAACTTCAAGTACTGGTGTTTATTCAAACACATCAAAACAAACACAAGTGTTTATTTCCAAGTATAGGATTATTTGCAATCGCCATAATGACTATATGGGTTACTTGGTCTGCAGTGAACATGCTTCCTCTGCCCCCAGCATCTGGTCATCTAGCAATTCTGTAAAGTAACAATTTCAGTATTTTTACATCAATGGTATTGGTGTGTTTCTCATTGGCATATGGCAGTGCTACAAATCTTTGTGCGAAGTGACTGTACTAACCGATTCTCATTTCAAGATGTCCTTATGGTACTTGCTACAGTGTAGCGGCTCGAGTTAGGCTGGACCCGTTGGCCAGCTACCCTCAGGGTCGTTCCACGGTTGATTACATGGTCCACTATTGTAGCTCTGATGTCATCAGCAATTCTATTTCTTACTCTTCCTACCCTTTCTCTCCCCCCTCCTCATCTTCCTCTCCTCCCTCCTCGTCTTCCTCTTGCTCCTCCTTGTCCTTGTCGTCCTCTTCATCCTACTTCTTCACCTCCACGTCCTCTTCCTCGGCCTCCTCTACTTCTCACTCTTTCTGCTCCCTCCATTGTACTCTGCACACACAGCTTACCTGTATTATAGTGCTTAGGCTGATTGCAAAGTGAACTAATTATCTAAAAAAGTTTTCACATGTGAAAGTGTGCCAGACAGTTGGCAAATTAGTGTTAATGATAGCCATACATGTGTATACTTTTGCTAGGAGTGTGTTGGAAATTTGGTAATTGAGTGTTGTGCAGTGAATTGTGCCTACAGTTTTGCAAAGTGTGTGTTACAAAATTGCAAACTGAGTGCAAAGCAGTTTTTGTGCTTTTAGTTTTGCAAACTCAGTGAGTGGTTTTGCTATAAGTCTGAATAGTTTTAGAGATTGTGCTACAGGAATCACAGTTAGGGTTTACAGTTTTTTCTGAATGCTTAAACCCTAACTGTGATTCTTATAGCACAATTTCTAAAACTATTGATACTTATAGCAAAACCACTCACTGAATTTGCAAAACTAAAAGCACAAACACTGCTTTGCACTCAGTTTGCCATTTTGTAACACACACTTTGCAAACCTGTAGCTACAATCCACTGCACAGCACTCTTTTTGCCGAACTGTAAACACAACTCACTGCTTTACACTCAATTTCCAAATGATCAATGCACTCCTAGCAAAACTATACACATTTATGGCCATTATTTACACTATTTTGCCAACTGTCTGGCACTCTGTCACATGTGAAAACTTTTTTAGATAATTAGTTCACTTTGCAATCAGCCTAAGCACTATAATACAGGTAAGCTGTGTGTGTGGTGTACAATGGAGGGAGCAGAAAGAGTGAGAAGTAGAGGAGGCCGAGGAAGAGGACGTGGAGGTGAAGAAGTAGGATGAAGAGGACGACAAGGACAAGGAGGAGCAAGAGGAAGATGAGGAGGGGGGAGAGGAAGATGAGGAGGGGGGATAGGAAGGGTAGGAAGAGTAAGAAATAGAATTGCTGATGACATCAGAGCTACAATAGTGGACCATGTAATCAACCGTGGAATGACCCTGAGGGTAGCTGGCCAACGGGTCCAGCCTAACTCGAGCCACTACACTGTAGCAAGTACCATAAGGACATCTTGAAATGAGAATCGGTTAGTACAGTCACTTCGCACAAAGATTTGTAGCACTGCCATATGCCAATGAGAAACACACCAATACCATTGATGTAAAAATACTGAAATTGTTCCTTTACAGAATTGCTAGATGACCAGATGCTGGGGGCAGAGGAAGCATGTTCACTGCAGACCAAGAAACCCATATAGTCATTATGGCGGTTGCAAATAATCCTATACTTGGAAATAAACACTTGTGTTTGTTTTGATGTGTTTGAATAAACACCAGTACTTGAAGTTTGGATCCCTCTATGCTTATGGATCTATGACAGAAGTATGAGCTCCAACTGACATAGCCTACCTTGTGCACAGAGAAAGCAAAAGCCAGATGTGTTTTGTATTCATACCATCAGTGTGCAGTTGGCGCATTGTGTGCTTAGTAGATGATGGCTTGTGTGTACTGTTTGATACGGAAACACCGTTTTTACGAAGGTGTGACGAGTTAATCTAGATCGCCCTGACCTCCCTATTTAACACTGTATTTCAAGCAGCTCAGTCATCCACGCAGAAAGCCACAGTACTGTGAGTTCATTTGATCAAGACTTTTCTGCAGACATGATTTGGGTTTCTCCACCAGTGTTTGTGCTGCTGCTGTTTGTGGTGAGTCCATGGCTCTTAGAGTTGATATTGACTGATGCTGAGTTTTCACCCTCATATTTGATCTTTGAAATTTTAAAAATATTTTATTGAATCAATCAAGCCGGCACTGCTGGCTGACTTCTAGCATGATAAGACATATATAGGCCAGACCTGGCATAGATGCCACTGTTTATGCGATGGCATGCCATATCTGGCTCGATTGTGGTTTGGTTTATGGCCCAGACCCATAGAAAACAGGTCTTCCCTAGATCCGGCATTACCTGGCACTTCTGACTGACCGGTGTCATGGCAGAGTGTATGTCAACCAGATGTGGGCCAGGTCTGGCAATGATGGCACTATTTATATTCCTATTTTAGTTAGAAGACCCAAATGGCATGTTGCAATACTATACAGCTATGGGAGCCAACGTTTCAAATGCAGGTTTGACAGGTTTGTGAGTGTACACTTTATCCAAAGCCTAGTGAGGGTTTACTGGAAGGTTAGTGGTTCGATCCCTGGCTCCTCTAGTCTGCATGTCGAGAATGTGTATGAATGTAGTTAGGAAGCACTCAGTTTAGAAAAAGTGTGTGATTGGGTGACTGTGGCATGTTGTATAGAGCACTTTCAGTAATCTGGGATAGTGAAAAGCCCTAAATAAAAATCAGTCCATTCACTGTCTGAACACAGTTTTGTCATGTTACTTTTGCACTATTATGCACATGTTGTTATTACATGGCTCAACTGAGGTACACATTAGGATAACATCTGGGGCCAGAGCTGAAACTGTTCTGGGCCAGCACAGGGCCAGCAGTGTGTTTGCAACTGGTCTTGTGCTAGCCCATGTGTGGGCCACCTCTGGTAAACCAGATCTGGGCCACCAAATGGCCAACATTCTTTGCAGCATGTGAACCGTGTGAAGGCACATTGTGTGGCCCAGATTTGATCCATGCCAATTTTGCTATATGGGTAAAGATAGTCAACTTTATTTTTAGAAGATAAAGTTACTAAAAGATGATGTGACCATCAGAGTCAATAACATTATAGTTCATGCAGTATCAGTTCATCTTACCGCACCATCTAAAGAACTTCTGGGGGAAGATGAACTTCAAATTTCAGCTCCTTACTGCCATTAATTTATCAGGTTTGTGCATGCTTGAAAACGTCTTGAGCCAGCTTATTATAGAAAGGACAGGAATGAAAAATAATTGAAGAAGAGCGGTGGATAGTGTCTTTGGACTCAAGCAACAAGTAAACTTATTGAAAACAAACCCCCCACCCCCCACCCCCCCAAACATTATCTATAAAAATACAAATACAGTATGTTTGCATGGTTAGTACTTTTAACTAACCTGCCCTTTGACTGGCACTTCAGCATTTAGGTGCATTTCTTTTCAAATCTCTTTTTGAGCGTCCATTACACCGGCATACTATCTCACATTGTGTGCAGAGAAGCAGGTAAAAAATCAATGCCTTGCAGTCACTAAGTGGGGATATACCATGCAGCCTATGAGTAAAGCAACTATTGTTTTTACTAATGAAAACAAAAATAATCATATATCCATACATCAAAAATGTTAACCTGAGAGAGAACAACACATCTAAGCAGCTACAACAGGGGAATCAAAACTACATAGAAATCTCAGACAATATAAATACCACGAGAATGACTCTACACAACTTCTACACAAGACTTCTACACAAGTCAGAGCAGGTTATAGAATGTGACTGTTTTATATTGTTTGTATTATACATAGTTCAGTTGATAGTTGAATGCCTCTGCACCGTCTGAGAGACACACCTGTCTGCTCCTTAGGATGACCTATGTTAACCCAAGACAATGTAGAGTCACTCAACCTGTAAACAGGTGCACAATGGCACAAGAATATGTGAAATTCTAAATTAATCCATCAACAAGGTGCTCCTACAGTACTCATGATGATAACTTAGAATGAAAACAACAGAATTTGAGACAAAACAACAGAATTAGAATGAAATCAACAGAATTAGAATGACATGAATGGAATTTGAATGAAAACACCGGAAGTTGAAAGAAAACAACAAAATTTGAAGGAAAACAACGGAAGTTGAAAGAGACCAACAGAATTTAAATGAAAAGAACTGGGCCCTATTTCAGGAAGCCGGTTTAGTGCAAACTCTGAGTAAGTATACCCTGAGTTAACGAAAACTCTGGGTTTTCGGTTTCACAAAGCGAGTTTAGATTAATTCTGAGTGAGTTACTATGACGACACACTCCGTGAAGCTAACCTGCCCCCTAGCAGGTTTACTTCAACTAACCCTGACGTTCTCCGCCTCTTTGTCAGAAACCTGACTGTAGGAAGTGTCAGACATGGCGTGCCCCTCCCTTGAAGAGCCAGTAGATGTTGAAGCCCAAATTCTCCGCAGAGCTCTCCGCCGGGAGAGAGTGATTAGAGCGCGTTTGGACATTTTATCATTTCCTGATGATTTTCTGTGTGAACGTTACCGTTTTTCAGCACAATCTATAATTTATTTGAATAACATCCTCAGGCCTAATATTGCTCATGTGACACATCGCGGACATCCTCTCAGTTCTGTACATATTATTTGTATTGCACTTCGGTTTTTTGCAAACGGGAGCTTTCTGTATAATATTGGTGACGCTGAGCACGTTTCCAAGGCTACCGTCTGTCGGGCAGTCAGGAATGTTACAGTTGCACTGAAACGTCTCCTGTACTCGTTTGTGGTGTTCCCCGGTCATAGACCCACAAGATTTATCAAAGAGGGATGCCACAAAATTGCAGGTAGCAGGATGAACGCAATTTAATTCATGATGTGGTGATACTTGAACTACTACTTAAATTTTACATTTATTCTCACGGTTCCCAGGCGTGATTGGCTGTATAGATGGCACTCACATTCCAATCATTGCTCCTTCAGTAAATGAAGGAGACTATGTGAACAGGAAGTCTTTCCACAGCATTAATGTACAGGTACATAGTTCCCTGTAGCATTTCAAACTAACAAATTATTTCATTATAGTAATGGATGCTAATTTGTGTTCTCTGCACTGTGAAGATCATATGTGATGCTGCCAACATAATCACAAATGTGGAAGCCAACTGCTCAGCCTCTGTGAGTGGTGGTGGTGGCGGACCCCCACCTGTTTTTCGGGCCTCCGCTTTTTTTCTAGTGGCTATAACGGGTCACATTCGAGCATACAGAGTAAGCAAATATGTACTTGTAATGTGCTCAGATAATTTCAATAAGTGCTTACAGAGGGGAAATTAATGTAGCCTCTAACTGCAATTGATTTACATCGGACAAACAGACCAAGCACTATGGCTCATAATACAATTACACCTTACCTGTTTGGACTATATTTTTATATTTCATTTTTACTTGCTGCCAGGAACGTTTGGGGCCTGTTGGGTTGCACCTGCGCTCACATCACATCACAAAATAAAATGTATGAAATAAAAAATAAAATAAAATATAATAAAATAACGTGTTAAATGGGTGGAAATCCCTAGATCAATGTTTAAATTAACACTCACGCATTGACTCTGTCGGCTATGTTTTGCCATGCATGCTCCCTTTCTTCTGTGTTACCTTTTTTCCGCGGAATTTGCATGTTATCGGCATATGCTGCCATCAGAATTTCGGCCTCAAGCGCTGTAAAATACATTGACCGCGCCTTCTTTCCCTCCGTCTCCATGGTGACTCGCTTAATCTGTGCTCCACTAATCAGGGCTTTATGTATCCTCGTGCGCGTGCTTAACTTGGGGTTAAAGCAACTCCGCGTTGACTGAACTAATTGTTATCAGCCTTTCTGAAACCGAATATTCCGAGTTGGACAGTTCGGGGTTACTCAACCCTGAGTATCGTTTTTCACTCTGAGTTTTCTAAACCGGCTTCCTGAAATAGGGCCCTGGATTAGAAGGAAAACAACGGATTTCGAACGAAAACAACAGAATTAGAATGACAAGAACGGAATTAGAATTAAAAGAACTGAATTAGAATGACAAGAATGGAATTTGAATGAAAACACCGGAAGTTGAAAGAAAACAACAAAATTTGACTGAAAACAACAGAATTAGAATGACAAGAACGGAAGTTGAATGAAAACACAGGATTTTGAATGAAAACAATAGAATCAGAATGAAAACAAAAGAATTAGTGTGGTTGGTTCTCAGCTGGAAAAGGGTGGAGTGCCCACTCCGGGTCGGGGATGAGTTCCTGCCCCAAGTGGAGGAGTTCAAGTATCTCGGGGTCTTGTTCGCGAGTGATGGGAGAAGGGAGCCGGAGATCGACAGACGGATTGGGGCTGCAGCTGCAGTAATGCAGACGCTGCACCGGTCCATCATGGTGAAGAGGGAGCTGAGTGTAAAAGCGAAGCTCTGAATTTACCGGTCGATCTACGTCCCTACCCTCACCTATGGCCACAAGCTGTGGGTAGTGACCGAAAGAAGGAGATCGCGGATACAAGCGGCAGAAATGAGGTTCCTCCGAAGGGTGGCTGGCCTCTCCCTTAGAGATAGGGTGAGAAGTTCGGCCATCCGGGAGGGGCTCAGAGTAGAGCCGCTGCTGCTCCACATCGAAAGGAGCCAGCTGAGGTGGTTCGGGCATCTGACAAAGATGCCTCCTGGGTGAGGTGTTCCGGCATGTCCCACCGGGAGGAGGCCCCGGGGCAGACCCAGGACACGCTGGAGAGATTATATCTCTCGGCTGGCCTGGGAACGCCTTGGTGTTCCCCCGGATAAGCTGAAGGAGGTGGCCGGGGAGAGGGAGGTCTGGGCCTCTCTGCTTAGGCTGCTGCCCCCGCGACCCGGCCTCGGATAAAGCGGATGGATGGATAGAATGAAAACAACAGAATCAGAATGACAAGAACTGAATTAGAATGAAAAGAACAGAATTAGAATGAAAAGAACAACATTTGAATGAAAAGAACAACATTTGAATGAAAAAAAACAGAATTAGAATGACAAGAATGGAATTTGAATGAAAACACCGGAAGTTGAAAGAAAACAACAAAATTTGAAGGAAAACAACGGAAGCTGAAAGAGAACAACAGAATTTGAATGAAAAGAACTGGATTAGAAGGAAAACAACGGATTTCGAACGAAAACAACGGATTTCGAACGAAAACAACAGAATTAGAATGACAAGAACGGAATTAGAATTAAAAGAACTGAATTAGAATGACAAGAATGGAATTTGAATGAAAACACCGGAAGTTGAAAGAAAACAACAAAATTTGAATGAAAACAACAGAATTAGAATGACAAGAACGGAATTTGAATGAAAACACAGGAATTTGAATGAAAACAACGGAAGCTGAAAGAGAACAACCGAATTTGAATGAAAAGAACTGGATTAGAATGAAAAGAACTGAATTAGAAGGAAAAGAACAGAAGAAGAATGAAAAGAACAACATTTGAATGAAAAAACATTATTAGAATGAAGAGAACAGAATTTGAATGAGAACAACAGAATTAGAATGACAAGAATGGAATTTGAATGAAAACACCGGAAGTTGAAAGAAAACAACAGAATTAGAATGAAAACAACAGAATTAGAATGAAAACAACAGAATTAGATTGTAAAGAACTGAATTTGAATGAAAAGAACTGAATTAGAAGTAAAACAACAGAATTTAAAAGAAAACAACAGAATTCGAATGACAAGAATGGAATTTGAATGAAAACAACAGAATTGGAGTGGAGACATGGCGGGGGAGGACGCTGGACAGACCCGGTGCACCTAAACGCGTAGTGAGGGTGTGCTGGGAACGTCTAGCAGAGGCCCCAGTCCGCGAGATCTTCAACGCACACCTCCAGCAGAGCTTCAACAGCATTCTGAGGGAGACTGGGGACATTGAGTCCGAATGGACCATGTTCAGCGTCTCCATTGCCGAAGCTGCTGCATTGAGCTGAGGCCGCAAGGTGGTTGGTGCCTGCCGTGGTGGTAATCCCCGAACCAAATGGTGGACACCAGAGGTGAAGGGAGCCACTAGGCTGAAGAAGGAGTCCTATCGGGCTTGGTTAGCCTGTGGGACTCCGGAGGCATCCAACAGGTATCGACAGGCCAAGCAGAATGCGGCTCGGGCAGTGGCTGAAGCAAAAACTCGGGTGTGGGAGGAGTTCGGAGAGGCCATGGAAAAAGACTTTCGGACACGGTCGAATGCCTTCTCCAAGTCCACAAAACACATCTAGACTGGTTGGGCAAACTCCCATGCACCCTCAAGTATCCTTGAGAGGATAAAGAGCTGGTCCAGTGTTCCGCGACCAGGACGAAAACCGCATTGTTCCTCCTGTATCCGAGGTTCGACTAGCGGAGGAACTCTCCTTTCCAGCACCCTGGCATAGACTTTCCCAGGGAGGCTGAGGAGTGTGTTTAACTGCCTCAGTGACCTTGCCCCCGGAAATTGGCAGGTCATTCCCCTCATGCCCAGACTCTTCCTCCTCCTCGGAAGACATGTCAGTGGGATTAAGGAGGTCCTCGAAGTATTCCTTCCACCTCCTGACAATTTTCTCAGTCGACGTCAGCAGCGCTCCGCCAGCACTAAACACAGTGCAGGTAGAGCACCGCTTTCCCCTCCTGAGACGCCTGACGGTTTGCCAGAATCTCTTGCAACGGACAACCGTTGCAAGAGCTTGGTTCGCATTGCCGGCAATAAGTCGGACTTGTTCCCGGTGGGTGATGGGCTCTGCCAGGGCTGCCCTTTGTCACCAATTCTGTTCATAATTTTTATGGACAGGAATTCTAGGCGCAGCCAAGTGGCGGAGTGGGCTTTCACATTGGTGGCCTCAGAATCTCATCTCTGCTTTTTGCAGATGATGTGGATGTGTGATGCGGCAGAAATGAGGTTCCTCCGAAGGGTGGCTGGCCTCTCCCTTAGAGATAGGGTGAGAAGTTCGACCATCCGGGAGGGGCTCAGAGTAGAGCCGCTGCTGCTCCACATCGAAAGGAGCCAGCTGAGGTGGTTCGGGCATCTGACAAAGATGCCTCCTGGGTGAGGTGTTCCGGCATGTCCCACCGGGAGGAGGCCCCGGGGCAGACCCAGGACACGCTGGAGAGATTATATCTCTCGGCTGGCCTGGGAACGCCTTGGTGTTCCCCCGGATAAGCTGAAGGAGGTGGCTGGGGAGAGGGAGGTCTGGGCCTCTCTGCTTAGGCTGCTGCCCCCGCGACCCGGCCTCGGATAAAGCGGATGGATGGATAGAATGAAAACAACAGAATCAGAATGAAAAGAACTGAATTAGAATGACAAGAACAGAATTAGAACGAAAAGAACAACATTTGAATGAACACAACAGAATTAGAATGACAAGAATGGAATTTGAATGAAAACACCGGAAGTTGAAAGAAAACAACAAAATTTGAAGGAAAACAACGGAAGCTGAAAGAGAACAACAGAATTTGAATGAAAAGAACTGGATTAGAAGGAAAACAACGGATTTCGAACGAAAACAACAGAATTAGAATGACAAGAACGGAATTAGAATGACAAGAACGGAATTTGAATGAAAACACAGGAATTTGAAAGAAAACAATAGAATCAGAATGAAAACAAAAAAATTAGAATGAAAAGAACTGAATTAGAAGGAAAAGAACAGAAGAAGAATGAAAAGAACAAAATTTGAATGAAAAAACAGTATTAGAATGAAGAGAACAGAATTTGAATGAGAACAACAGAATTAGAATGACAAGAATGGAATTTGAATGAAAACACCGGAAGTTGAAAGAAAACAACAAAATTTGAATGAAAACAACAGAATTAGAATGAAAACAACAGAATTTGAAAGAAAACAACAGAATTAGAATGACAAGAACAGAATTTGAATGAAAACAACAGAAATAGAATGAAAACAACATAATTTGAATGAAAACAACAGAATTAGAATGACAAGAATGGAATTTGAATGAAAACACCGGAAGTTGAAAGAAAACAACAAAATTTGAATGAAAACAACAGAATTAGAATGAAAACAACAGAATTTGAAAGAAAACAACAGAATTAGAATGACAAGAACAGAATTTGAATGAAAACAACAGAAATAGAATGAAAACAACAGAATTTGAATGAAAACAACAGAATTAGAATGACAAGAACTCATTTATGGAGTTGACAGTTGGATATTAATTAATTAATTTCATGATGAGGGTATTGGGTGTATTGCACTTCTTAGTTTTAACACCAGGGGGAGCTACTGTTGATTAAGGCAGTAGCTTCACCAAAAAGGAAAATCACAGAAGAAATTTACCCCAAGTTACTAAACATAGGAGAACCAAAGAAGCGAAAGGTAGAAAGTGAATGGAGAACATTTCAGACACGGTGGAAGAGTGAATATTTCTTCAAAGAATTCAAGGGGACGTGTGTCTGTTTGATCTGCACTGAAACTGTGGCAGTTATGAAAGACTATAATGTATGACGTCATTATGAAACCAAACATCAGGCCTATGCATCCTACACTGGTGCCGAGCAAAAGCAGAAATTAAAGCAAAGGGTAGCTCTCCTGCGGGGTCAGCAACAGTATTTTTTTTCATGCTCAAAAGGTCCAGGAAGAGGCTACAATAGCCAGCTATGAGGTCGCCCAACTAATCGCAAGACATGGCAAACCTCATAAAACACGGCTTCGTTAATTTCACCGAAATAATGTGCCCGGAAAAAGTGCAGGACTTCAACAACGTCAGCATGTCCAGAAATACAGTTGTGCGACGCATTGAAGACTTGTCAGCCAACATTAAACTGCAACTGTCTGATAAAGCTGTGCTTTTGATTTTTACTCCATCGCATGCGATACGAGCACTGATGGCACAGACACCGCACAGTTGCTAAATTTTTTGCGGGACACCCCTGATCTAAAGGATCTGTATTATAACTTATGCGCCTGCTATTTCATGAAAGAGCTAAGGGTGGTACCAATCCCCACAAGTGCCAATATGAACTGCCAACAGTCCAGCATCACCTACAGAAAACATCTGGCTCATTATATAAGCGCAAAAAAAAAAAAAGAGGACATGAACTCCATGGATTAAAATTCTGTCTAAATGGGAAAACATGCTCCTTTCTAATCTCTCATTTCTCCCATGATGTCTCCATGGTGGGATAATTAACAAATCAGCATTAAACCAATATATAGGTGAGATTGTGTTAAGTAACGCTTCATTAACAAAAACAACAACATAACCCTTTTGTTTTGGTACAGCTGCTGGCTGTTGCTATGCTGACTCGTAAATCTGAAGATAGTCTGGTAAATTTGGGAAAACAAAAATGGCTTGCTCTTGTACATAATTGGGATTACACTAAAGAGAAATGAATTGCCAGGGTAAGTCGCTGTTTCCTTATTTATTTTAAATTGATACACTAACTTTGACATGGGGGCAGCACAGCGGTGCATCGTAAGCACTGTTGCCTCACAGGAAGGATTTGAGTTTGATTCTACCAGCTGGAACCTTCTCTGTAGTGTTTGTGTGATGGCCACAAGTGTATGGTCACAATTGTAATTTTTTTGTGAATTGTTTTGATGTAAAAGACCTGATTTTATGTTGGTATTGCACTTTTCATTTAGAGTTATGGACAATGTAATTGCGTGGCATTGCCACAAGGGGGAGATAGTGGTGAGTGCGATAGGCCGTTGTAACGCTTCTCTGCCTCAGACGAGGAAGAGCCTGCAGACCGAACGCAACTGATGTCTCCTGTCTCTGCTTTTCTGTTAAAAAAAACAGGTTAGTAGTTCAAGTTTGCTCACTGCAATGTACATATAAAGGCAAGAAACCTTTTTCTGTCTTAGTTTAAAGACCGCGAATGTTGTGAGAGAGTGTGTTTTCACCAGTGTTGGGACCAATGACTGTATAAAACATGGACGACGCAACAGCTCCCCAAAAATGAAGCCAAAATGTCTCTATCGCCCCCTGGTGTCTGGCTGCAGTATAGGTCATAAACCCCGCCTCCTCCATGTTAGCGGATGGGACTGGGGTCAGACTAAAATAAATTTATTCTCCTCAGATAATTTTTTTCCAAAGATTCTTGCTTTTGTTATCAATAGTTCTCATCATGCTGATTGATGTCCAAGGGGTCTCCTCTCCCATAAGTTTGATTCTAACTCCTACCGCGGTGATGTTAAATTGGGGTTAAACGTCATCATAACAGCTTTGACTGGCAGCTGCAGTCACGGAGAAACTTGCGTATCTCTGTTCAGGAATAGCAGATAGAGTGTAGGCTCTGAGAGGAGGGCCAGCGCTTAAGCTACGAAAACACGACCGAGTGTTTTAACCTGACAGCCTGAGGTGTTCTTCAGTAAACTGGACTACCCGACAGAAGGACCCGAGGCCCCGCTGCACTTTTTCGGTAAGTTAAACGTGTTTGTAAGCTAATCCGTAACTAAAATTCAAATTCAAATTCTATTTGTCACGTACACAGTCATACACAGTACGATATGCAGTGAAATGCTTAGACAACTGCTCGTGACCTAAAGAAAAAAAAAGGAAAAGGCTATGAATAAGATAGGAAATAAATATGAAAAATTAAAAAGGGTAAATTTAACTAGGAAGGAATAAAATATAAAAAAAATTAAGGTTAAAAATGAAATAACTGTACAACACAAATTAGAATGAAGGGTAAATTTAACTGGGAAAGAATAAGATAAAATATATAAGTTAAAGTTGAAAATAAAATAACTGTACAATAAAATACACAATACACAGTGTAGAAATATATAAGAATGTATGAAGAAATATAAATAAATAAATATATATATACACAATACCAGCAGCTGTACAAGTATTAACTGGAAATGAAGAATATAGTGACCAGTGTTGTGCAATCCACATTATGTCTTGTGCTGTGCAAATATGCTTAAAGTGATTTAAGTGATGAAGTGAAAACAATGTCCAGAATGTCCAGTGTGTGTGTAAGAACTGTATGTGTGGGTCAGTACTGTGTGGTGGTGTGATTGAGAGACCGTATCGTCTGCGGGAAGAAGCTCCTCCTCAGTCTCTCTGTGTTGGTCTTCAGGGAGCGGAATCGCTTTCCTGACCTCAACAGAGAGAACTGTCTGTTGTTGGGATGGCTGAGGTCCTTCACGATCTTCCTGGCCTTGGTCCAGCACCGCCTGCTGTAGATTGAGTGCAGGTCAGGGAGCTCGGAGCGGATGGTGCGCTCAGCTGATCGCACAACCCTCTGTAGAGCTCGTCTGTCCTGCATGGTGCTGTTCCCGAACCAGGTTAAGATGTTTCCCGTCAGGATGCTCTCTATGGTGCACGAGTAAAAGTTCCTGAGCACCTTGGAGGGCATTTGGAAGTCTCTCAAGCGTCTGAGGTGGTAGAGACGCTGACGGGCCTTTTTCACCACGGTGTTGATGTGACAGGACCATTACAGGTCCTGCGTGATGTGAACTCCGAGGTATTTGAAGCTGTCCACTCTCTCCACTGGGCACTCGTTGATGACGGGGGTCTGGTAGTTCCTCTCCTGCTTAGTGCTGAAGTCCACTATCAGCTCCTTTGTCTTACTGACGTTTAGAAGGAGGTTGTTCCTCTGGCACCAGTTCTCCAGATTCCTAATCTCCTTCAGGTAGGCCGTCTCGTTGTTATCAGAGATCAGGCCCACCACGACGGTGTCGTCAGCAAACTTGATGATGGTGGTGGAGCTGGTAGTGGCCACACAGTCATATGTGTACAAAGAGTACAGCAGGGGGCTCAGAACACACCCCTGGGGGGCTCCAGTGCTGAGAGTGGTGGAGGCTGAGACATGTCCGCCCATCCTTACTGCCTGTGGTCTGCCAGTTAGGAAGTTGGAGATCCACTGACACATAGATGAGCTGAGTCCCAGATGCTCCAGCTTGGTGGCGAGTGTGGAGGGAATTATGGTATTAAATGCAGAGCTGTAGTCTATGAAGAGCATTTTAACATAATTCCCCCTTCTAGTGTCCAAGTGAGTAAGTGATGTGTGGAGGAGATGAGAGATGGCATCGTCTGTGGAACGATTTGGACGGTAAGCGAACTGTAGTGGGTCCAATGTGTCTGGTAGTGAAGAAATGATGAAGTCTCTGACCAGGCGTTCAAAGCACTTCATCACTACTGACGTGAGGGCTACAGGGCGATAGTCATTGAGAGAAGCAGGGTGGGGTTTCTTCGGGACAGGAACAATGATGGACTCCTTGAAGCATGTGGGGATCACCGACTGAGATAAAGACATGTTGAATATCTCAGTGAACACGGGAGCTAGCTGGTATGCACAGTGTCTGAGGATACGACCTGGAATGCCATCTGGTCCTGCTGCTTTCCTGGTGTTCACTCTCTTGAAGGCTCTCCTTACTTCATGCTCGGAGATGACGAGCACGTTTCCGGTGCTGGCAGTATCTTCCTGTCTGCAGCCGTTAGCGCCGCTAGCACTAGCATCGTTGGAGTCCTTAGCTGCAGCCTCGAAGCGAGCATAGAAAGTGTTCAGCTCGTCTACCAGAGTCACGGCCGCGTTCGTCATACCGGTTGTTGGTGCTTTATAGTCCGTTATTGTCCTTAGTCCCCGCCATAGGCTACTAGAGTCACTCTGTTGGAGTTGTGATTCTAGTTTCCTCCCGTAGCGCTGCTTCGCCTCTTTCACCGCCCTCCACACGTTATATGACACGGCTTTGTACGGGTCCATGTCCCCCGTCGTGAGTCCCGTGTTGTAGGCAGCGGTGCGGGATCTCAGAGCGTCGCGGATGGTTTTATCCACCCACGGCTTCTGGTTGGGAAACGTTGTGATAGTCTTTGTCTCCACGGTATCATCCGCTAGTTTCCCGATGAATCCCACAACCGCTTCCGTAAACACGTTGACATCATCATCGGAGCTGTTTCTGAACATGCCCCAGTCTGCGTCATCGAGTGCGTCCTGTAACGCGGCCACCGATTGATCCGTCCAGCGCGCGACCTTCCTCTGAACCGGAACTTCCTGTTTCAGCCTTTGTTTGTATTTTGGCATGAGGAAGATGGCAGCGTGATCAGATTTGCCAAACGGAGGGCGAGATTGTGCCTTGTAGCCATCCTTGACCGTAGTGTAGCAGTGGTCCGGTGTCCTTTCACCTCTGGTGGGGCAGGTGATGTGTTGATAAAAGTTCGGCGCTGCGCGTTTGAGGTTGGCACTATTAAAGTCCCCCGTCACAATAAGCGCAGCGTCCCGGTGTTGTGTCTGGTGCTGTGTGAGTGCCTCATGCAGCTCGCATAAGGCGGTGACCGTGTCCGCTTGTGGTGGAATATAAACGGCACTTACAATGACCGATGTAAATTCCCAAGGTAGATAAAAAGGACGACACATGATGGACAGTAGTTCCAGATTTGGTGTGCAGGAGCGTGTGAGAGGAACAACGTTCGCACTGTTGCACCAATTGTTGTTCACCATTAAACACACGCCGCCTCCCCTTGACTTCCCCGAGTCCCGTGTCCTGTCCATGCGGCCGGCTGGATGGCGTGGTCCGGCACCGCTGGGTTCAGCCATGTCTCGGTGAAGCAGAGGAGATTGCAGTCCCGAATGTCTCTCTGGAACTTTATCCTGGCCCTGAGGTCATCAAGCTTGTTCTCCAGTGACTGGACATTGGCGAGCAGGATGCTAGGCAGAGGTGTGCGGCGTGCACGAGCGCTCAGCCTGTTCCTGACGCCAGCTCGCTTACCTCTAGGCCGCCGCCGCTTCCTACCTACCGTCCTTAGCTCGGTCCTGAGACCTAGCTAGCTAAGATGAGGACTCGGCTGTCAGGGTTCGTTTAGCTAAACCGTGCAGGTGAATGAATTTACTAAAGAAATCAAGAGAAACGCTCCGGGCGACTCAGTCACTAATTACTGTTACTGTACTTTTATTACAAGTATTATACTGTAAAAGCAACAGGATGCACTCTGCTTCAGCTCCTGTGCAGAGCTGATTATTAAATATGTGCAAACAACAGCATGTTTTCAGTCTCTTGCCACATCTATAAAGACAGTAACTTTTTTAAAAAAAAAAAAAGCTTGTACCTTGTAGCTCCTCATTAATCAGGAACTATGGATTAAAGTACTGTAGTGTACTTTAATACTGAAAAAAATGTAAGAGAAGAACTTCAGATCCTGAGTGTGTGAGGACATAAGAATCAGCTTTATTTCAATTTTGAGGGATAAAATTTATATTTGAGTTTGATGGTTCTGTTCTCTTTGTGATTACAGGAGCTGCCCTCAGATTCAGACCTCAGCACCATCCAATGACAGCAGACAGATCATCCAACATGTTCACATGTTAACTGCAAAATGAACTGATGAAAACAGTACAAAGGTTAAAGTACCACATGTGCTGCAGTGAAAGCTGCAGCTGTTATATTGATAAAGTTAAACACAAAAAAAAAAGGATTAATCACACCTGTAACTGTGTCACTGTATATCAGCATTAACAGGACCTTAGTTTGGTGTTTCACAAAGCTGCTGATCTCAGACCTGCACAGCTTCCGTTTTAAACACTTGATGTACTCAGCTGCATGAAGAGCACGTTTGAGTTTCTCTGACACAATTAAATAAAACCTGATGAAAGTCAAAGGTCGTTACTTGTATGTTGAACTACAAACTTGTCATCTGGAATTCTTTCACAGTTTTTTGCACATAGTGGGTTATTTATCATAAAGTGATGCAGAGTTATTCATACCAGAGTAACCAGAGAGGATCATATATTTTTAAATATATAACTTTCTACAGGACTGAATATAATATCTTTATGTAAAAGTCCGGAGCCTCTGGGGAGTATCCGAGTATTTATAACATTATACAAAGCAAAGGTCTCCATCACAGTGTTCATGAAATGCTGGGTTTATCCATCTTCTGCGGTGGGCCTATGGTGGAGCTCTGAAGATTTCCCTGTGAGGGAGCTGCTGGTGAAGATCATGAGTCCTGCTTGATCAATGCGATGAGCTTCAGTGTTCCTGGTGTTTCTTAAATAAGCCTCTTTCAGTGGGTCAACAGAACTTCTGGCACAGGACAGCTGTGATGAAAGAAAGGGAAGAAGTTTCTCCAAACCTCTGGACCCAGAAACCCAGCTTAGTCCTGATGGTCTCCCTCACTAGTTTCTCTCCAGGGTGAATGTAGCTGTTATACATAATATGGACTCTGTTATTAAATGAAAAGAACACATTAGACCACACTACTGAAACGTTCTGCTGCTGTTTTTAAAGTTTCCATGTTACCAGGCTGTAGACTAGAGATTTAAACAGTTTTAGATCCATTACACTCACAGTGTTAAATGTCAAAATCTCAAAGGACAGCATTATATTTTTGATATTAACAGTAACTCTGGGCCTCTGTGGGATGTGCAGATGATCTCATCGCTGTCAAAAAAGGAAAAAAAAAAAAGAAGTGCTGAATCCTTCAATAACACAGAGTATTAGAGTAACAGGTGTGTAGCATCGCTAACTAGCTAGCAACAAGCCTCCAACATAGTGCGTATGCTAGCGGCTAATGTAGCAAACGAATTAACAACAGAGCAATTTTAGAACTATAAGATGATAAGTTGTGTGTCTTTTTTTATAACAGTGACATGGTTGTATTTACCTTAATTAAACGAGTCGTCAGTCGCGGTAAACCAGCAAAAAACTCGAACCACAGGTGCTACGTAAAAAGTGTAGGGGGGCGTGTTTGCGGTCATGTCCAGCGGGTGTGTGGGCGGGAGTGTTACACAGTCGCTCCACCTCAAGTCACTACTGCGCAGACTCTGGCTCCAAATTTGCAAGATGGCAGCCTCCACAAGCGGGATATTTTGGCTTCATTTTTGCACAATGGTAGGAGGCGGTGTCGCGTCGTCCATCTTTTATACAGTCATTGGTTGGGACTAACGCGTTATTAAGTAACGCGTTACAGTAACTACGTTATTATTGTGGTAACGAGCACGGTAACTAGTTATTATGCCAAAACCGGGAACGCGTTACTCGTTACTGGGATTTAGATAGGCTCGTTATTCGTTACTTCATGTGGTGGCTATCGCGGAGCTTCCACAGATTCAATAACATTAGCAAGTGGTGGAGGCCAGCAGGTGGATGAAGGAAAAGGAAGGCAAGAGGAGAGACCCGAAGCGGCCGCTGGTCCGAGAGTGTCAGGTGAACTGAACTTCAGGTAAGAAGTTATAACCTGCAGTCCATCTGGGTTAGATATGAACCAAGTTTAGGTGGAGTTTATTTTCGTTATGCTGACTTTTTCGTACTGCGTGCTAGCTAGCATGACGGAGTTTCTATACAACTAGGTGGGTGCTATGTTACTGATGTTGAACTTTATTTTGTTCATAAGGTTAATTATTAGAGTTGCCAACCGTCCCGTAAAAAACAGAATTGTCTCGTACTCAGAGAAAATATTACGGGTTTCGTATTGAGGTGAAAAGGAACACAGTTTGTCCCGGACTTCAGCTACAATGAAAAAGACACAAAGCTGGAGTTATTCTGTGTTTACGCCGCACAGCTGCCTCTTCTTCTCTCATCCTCTCACCCTCCCTCTCCTGTTTCTACTTCAATCATGAAACTGATCAATGATCAGCTGATCGGCTTTTCTCTCTTGTTTATTTATCGCCCACTTTGCGCCAGAAAGAGGAAACCAGCGGATGTTGCGGTAAACAACAGCAGCACTTTTAAGCTTGATCAGCTGTTGTTAGAATTTATTTAATATTAATTTCTAGTATCAGCTGATGTTTGCTGGAGCCACAGCTGTAAACCTGCTGGTCATGATATTGGTTTGGTTATGTGATGAGAGGAAAACATGAAGATGAAACCAGGAGATGTCCTTACTGAATCATCAGAGCTGTGATGGAGAAACAGGTTTACCTTTTAGTTAACATGAATGAGTTGAAGGGAAGTTATGAACTGTTTCTGAGAGACAAATAACACCAGGATCCTTTTCTAAGTAGCTGACAGCTGGTAACTGTGCAGGAGCGGGTCTAGCAAAGTGTTGCCAGGGGTCCATGTAGGGCATTAAAAGGGAAAGGGGGGCACAAGGAAATACTTTCTTATTCTCATTTAAAATGTCTCACTTTTAAAAAAATAATTATCTGAGTCTTGCAACAAACAATTGATAGATTGATACATATATACCATCAGAACAGTGTACATCACTGTCACAACAGTGTTTATTTTCATTCAAAGACTTTATGATTTTTGCTATAATGGTGGGCCGGTCTCTAGTCAAAATGCCCGGGACGATTTTTTTGTCCCAGTCCAGCTCTGTATGCAGCTCATCTTCAGTCGGTGTTACCTACATCTTCCTATTCAGAAGGCAGAATTTCCGAGTTCTGAGTACAATCGAAAGCACCACGACTGCAGTTTTTGTGTTGGATGTAAAAAGCAGGCTAGGATAGAATCAGGTGTGGAATTTCTCTCGTGGAAATGTGCACATTATTTTTTCCTTTCTATTGGTAGGTGGCACAGTGCACTTGTGGCAAGTAAGCAAGCTAGAAGACTGGCAATCTTGCTGGGTATCCAGTTACGGAAGCAACACATTAACAAGAGAATTCTGAGTAAAACCAAAGTTACTTTCCCTAGTAACTAGTTACTCTGAAAGTAACAAGTAACTTGAAGTAACTGAGTTACTTTTGATAGAAGTAACTAGTAATGTAACTAAGTTACTAATTTAAAGTAACTTACCCAACACTGGTTTTCACCGATTGAGAGAAAGCTAACTATACCGCCATTTGTAATGGCAGCCGCCATTTCACTCGTCAGTCTAAATAGGCAGCTGGTCTTATTACCTGTTTTATTTTGTGACAAACGCAGCTCTTAAGACGCTTCTTTTATCCTGACATTATTGGAAGTTACAGTTGATTAGGACCTACCCAGTTCTTATGTGTCAAATGTAAATAGTCTGATGTATACTGTTTGTGGATGATTGTGAACTGTTTGTGAGCAATGGAAGAATATTTTTGTTTATTGGTTACAAATGTAATATATTGTTTAAATCTGTTAAAGTATAAGGAATGTATAATGGTATATAAGCGGGTTAATTGCAGTGTTAGTGGTGCTGTACAGAAATGTTTTTGATGCTGAAATGCAGTAGAATTGGTTACAGATTTACTGTAAAGGACACTCATATGCAATGATTATTTTGTAAGTTTATTCTTGCGAGAGTGCAAGGTAACCAAAAGGGTTTGAGCTATGGACCTAATTGAATGTGTTTGTGTTGTTAAAGAGACAGGTGTGCATCTAAATGAAAAGAAACGGATGTTGTTAAATTCGGTTAATGAACCAGACGAGGAAGAGCCTGTAGACCGAACGCAACTGATGTCCCCTGTCTCTGCTTTTCTGTTAAAAAAACAGTTTAAAAACAGACCCCATCGAAGGCCTGTAACATTTGCATGGGTTCTCTCCAGGCTCTCTTCAGCTTCCTCCCAGAGTTCAATGACATGCAGTTAGTGGGGCTAGGCTATTGGAGAATGTTGTGTGTGAATGGTCGCCTGTCTCTGTATTACCCCGTGATAGACTGGAGACCCCTCCAGGGTTTACCTTGCCTTTCTCCATGGACAAACAGTCTGGCAAGCAACGTTGGAGATGCTAGTTCTCCACATTGGAGAACTGGCTGAAAATGTGTGGTCAATGCTTACATATGAAACAAGAATTACATGTTATCTTCTCTTCCTATGTACAAGAATAACTGGCTTGCAGTCTATTTCTGGTATAGGTCCTCCCACATTCCAAAGACATGAATTTAGTCATGATAGGTTAATTGGAAACTCTAAAATTGCCCATTGGTGTGAATGTGAGTGCAAATGGTTGTCTGTGTCTATATCCTAGCCCTGTGACGGATAGGTAAAGCTGTCCAGGGTGTACCCTGCCTCTCACCCTAAGACAGCTGGGATAGGCTCGCAACATTGAAAAGGATGGATCGAGATTTTATATTTTAGCACTGCTTACTCTATGCAGGGGAGTCGAACTCCAGGCCTCAAGGGCTGGTGTCCTGCAGGTTCTCACCCTTGGTCAACACACCTGAATCAAATGATTAGTTCATTACCAGGCTTCTGGAGAACTTCAAGACATGTTAGCTGTGTCCCAATTCAGCGACTGCACGCTTCGTAGTGCACATTTGTAGACCGATTACATCACAGTGACGCAACAAAGGGTGTCTCTATTCGAAGTGTACGGTGGCCCCTAGAGACGAAGCACGTACAAACTCCAAAACACTTGCAAACTCGAGAACACTTGTAAACTCGAGAACACTTGCAAACTCCAAAACACTTGCAAACCCCAAAACACATGCAAATTCCAAAACACAACGGAAGTGCTCCAGGACGCTAGGGGCAGTGTTGAGCTTTTGTTACCTAGTAACTACACAAGCCAGGAAGTACCAATGACCGGATTTGGGCTATAGGGCTTTGGAACGTGATGTCACGGGGGTGGGCGTGGAAAGGATTTTGGCCTGATCCGCCATTTTGGGGGTCTAAGTAAGGAGCGAAAGCATAGCCATGGTTCGTACTTGCTGTGTGGTCGGCTGCAATGTTCGATCTTACGACCGGCACGGGAATAAGTTTGGATTGTCTTTTTATGCTTTCCCAACCTGGAAGCAACATGAAGGAGCTCATGTATCGGATATTACCAAACGAAGGCGTCTAGCCTGGATAGCAGCCGTGAGACGAGCTGATATCAAGTTCTGTTACGTCTCCAGATATCAGTTGGTGTGCTCAAGACATTTTCATTCCGGTAAGTTCTAAATATGTTCACATCACACTTTATAGCTGAATAATATCATCGTTGGTGGTCTCGGAAGTTATAGAAATTGCGATCAAACATCGAATGGAGTGACTTGATTGGTTGATGTAAAGACAATAAATGAAATGAGACAGGAAGGACACAAATTGGCGTTAATAATTTGCCCGATTATCAATGTGTTAATTTGCATCTACTTTACAATTATGGGCATATAATATGATAACGATATTTTAGCAGTTCAATGATAAATGTATAACATTAATTATGGTGGGGGGGTGGAAAATGGCTATTTCACTCGATGCACTCCAGCTGACTTGCTTTGGTATGAATGACAACGTACTCAGAGTTTGGCGGCTTGAAAATAGCCAAATCTTGCACCCAGCCATTTGTAAATTGGATGTGCGCCTCCAGTGACTTGTAATTACGAAACTGGTTTGCTGTGTAAGCGCTTACTCCACAAACAAGATACGTGAAGATATCGGGGTAGGACAGTGGCGGTAAGTCGTCTGGGTCTTTACTCCACTGCCGTATTTCATATGGGTCCAGATTTGCAATGCACTCTATTTTTAGCCTTAAAGGCCGCATTTTAAGGCCGATTATGTCACAACGACAAGAGAAGGCTTTCCCAATTCAAAGGCTGCTCGAAATGCGGCCCTCAAATGCGCCCTTAATTTCCCTGAATTTTAAGGATGGGTCGGTGTAGACTTTATGGCCCAACATATCTCAGATTTCATAGCGCGGCGGTGGTGTGGATAATTTTGCCGAAAAAAACGGCGGAAGAGTAAACTTTCAGAAGTAAGTACTGCATATTATGTCACTTATTTATGCGCAAATGTTTTTATAATGAAGAACATTAAAACATTACTGTTGGCCACATGTCGGGAAAGTTATGTGACATTATCGATGTTTGTACTAACTTGGTTTTAAAGCCTTTACTTCAAAATATACGCCGTTCAATAGTTGACTTTAATCTTACAGAGAATGTGATGATTTTATGGATAATTAAAGTCAGTCATATATCCACGAACACAACAAGCTGAAAGTCAGTGATGCTGCTCGGTTTGCAGTCCTGAATATCACAGCACAAGCAGGATTCACTGCACTGTTAATGTTAGCTATGTTATATTGCTGCCTCTGTTCGGTGGTGTCGAGCCAAACGGACTTTAACGTGTGTTTGAACGAGCTGACGGTTCACTCGTTAAGCTGAAAGAAAGATGCTTTAATCACAGGAGTCACACATGTGTCCACTGTACCATCTGGGAACTCTTCTTGTTTCGTAATAACACAAACACTAAATCCTCCTTCTTTTGTGCTGTTTTGTAGCAGTGTATACACCCGAGACTGTCACCTGTCTGTCTGTCCTGCACTCTCTCTCTGTTTCTTTCTCTCTGATTGTGTAATAAAAGTATGAACATTCATTTATAACTTACACTTGTGTTTGAATCCTGCAGCTTATCACACATTTGATTTCCATGTGTGACAACTGCAAGTGTCCAGAGTGAGGACAGACTGAGGGACACACTGCTGCACATCATCTGTGAGGCTTTGCACCCCTGATGATCCGCCAGGACAAACTCAACAGTGTGTGAGGAAGAGGAGGAGGAAGAGCCAGCAGCAGCTGACAGATGGAGAGAATAGACAGACTGTTCCCTGTTTGTGAAGGACTGCTAGAAAAGTTTAACATAACTAATTGTCTGTCCTGAATCAGTCTTATTAGGTAATGTTCAAATAATTTTATCATTCCAGTGTTTTCAGTGTGGGAGAAAGTACTCAGGGCTTACACACTATGAAAGGCAGCAACAAGTTTAATATTCAGAAACCTAAAGTATGTATCAGCAGCAGAATGGACCTAAAAGTAAATGTTTGTTTCAGTTCTATGAAGCTTTGAGTATTTTGGATTAGTAGCACTGTTGTGTTTGTTGCATCATATTGTTGTAATTGTTTATATGCTTTATATATTCTGAGCTAAGTTGATCTATAGTGTTACATCATATTCTATAAGGATGTTATGTGTTTGTATACTTTCCGCCCAGTTTGACCCATTTAGCAGAAGTCAGCCTGTTTAAGGCTCTGATATCTATTCTGTATGACTTAAAGCAGTTATGACATGGTCTGATTTTCTCACCCAATAAAGGAATATTTCATATATCAGTCTACTCTTCATTTTATCAGAAACAGTTTTCACAGCTCGTAAATTTTCCTTTTACACATACGTGTAAGCATTGAGCCAAATGTAATGTAATGGCAACACATTAAACGAACAATATTTGTCTCTTATATATAATACATCTGTATATACACTGTAAAAGATACTTGTCTTTGAGTGAAGATTTAAGGTGATAGGAAATTTAAATAAATGCAAACTGAATCTTTACTGAAGCTCAGTATTTGACACAGAGTTCAAGCTTACTGCTGTAATAAATCATAATAATATAATAATAATAATAATAATAATACATATAATATTGGCCATATTATATTTACATTACCAAAGTAAGATGACTAGTCTCATGAACAGTATTAGCTAATTGTTATTTACTAATTAATCTTAAAATGACTCTTCAGTACAGAAATGAAGCCCAACAATCATGTTTTTACAGTCCCGTGGTCTCAGCCTCAGATACTCAACAAATAAAAGTGATCTCATAAAAAAAACTAAACAAACAAAAAAACATTTCTGACAGAAATGTTCCTTCATTTCTGTCAAACAGTGCTGTATGAAACGTTTCTCACGATTAGTATCATGGTAGCTAGGCAAACTGAGCAGCGCAATGAAGGCCAGACCGTCCTATTTCACAAGCCTCTCACTTCTGCCACCCTTCTCGCACTTCAGAGTACCCGCCCCACGTAGTCCGCGAAGTGCGGGTAACCCTAGTTCAAAATTCCTAACAGACTCGCAATCAACAGCCTGTGAAATGACAAACACAAAGACCAGAACTGAAATGATAGATGGATATGAATTTTATTATGTTTAATTTGCATCTGTTATTAGATTATTGCAGTGGTTGATAAATTGTGGATTTTTTTGATAAAATTTCAAGATTAACATTATGTGTTATGAGTGTGCCAACAAAACTTCATTTATATTAATACAATACATATAATAATAGCTGGTAAATCAGAAAGAGGAACTCTCATAGTTCTATCTGCCTGCCATCCACTTGTTTTGAATGAGGGGGTCGGTGTCGTTGATTCAAAGCTGCAATGGGGCTCAGTGAGAAAATTTGATATTAGCACTGCAGAGACATGGAGGAAGCTGATTATTTTGGTACCCAAATTCAATCAATAACTTAACACATGAAGCAAACTTTCTCAACTACAACTACAACAAGAAACAAAAAACGATATTTCATTCATTTTAATCCTAGCAATACAATCCTGTCCACATATCTCCACATGTCCACGTATATTCTCTCCATATATGTAAACCTTGTGGATAACACTAAATCTGGAACCAAAATTCATCATGTGGTAGTGAAAGTAGGCTTATTACCCTCATACTTATGTTTCTGCTTCTTTCAAAATAGCCATGTCCATTCTTTGTCTCTGCATCATAGGGGAGTAGATTTCTTTAGGTTCTTGTCTTTTAAGCATCGTGACAGCATTCACATTCTTCCAAATTCAATCTGCTGTACCTTGTCAAGCATGTACATTTTTAATTTAGGCAATCTGTATTTCTGTCTCAAGGCTGTATTTCACTGAGCCTCCATTAGGGGTCAGCGGTCAGCTAAGCACCGCTACTCCCTCCGGGTTCTGATCGCTCTTTTCGTGCGTCGTTGACTCCGCTGACAGCTCCTCCGGAAGTCCCTAAGAGCTCCTGTCGCTTTATCTGTGAACAAAAGGTTTTTCTGGCTTTGTTTTTTCTTCTGTCAGTAAGAAAAAAAGCAGCCCTAGCCGGTGTCAGATGACAGGAGGAATGGAGGAATTTCATAACGGAAGCGAGGTTAGTCCTGATCCGAATTCACCGTTTTCACCAGTGACAGCAGAAATGAGCTAGCTAGCCACTCCCAGTGATAGCGGCGATTTTTTTTTAATGCAAACGTCCTAAAATCAATAAATATAATTTATAATATTCAAAATAAGCTGCTGTTGCTTTTACTGCTTAATGTGCTGTTAAAAATAAACGTTTACGTGCTCCAATAAGGTTAAATCTGTTGCTAAAAAGTGTTGCTAAAGGGATCCTATGGGTCACTTTAGAATCAGAATCAGAATACTTTATTGATCCCTGGGGGAAATTATTTTTTGTTACAGTGCTCCATTATAAACCAACATTAAGACAAGACAGACAATACGCTAACTAAGAATAGTACAATATATACATACACATACATATATATATACATACATACATACATAAGTCACTCATAAATAAATAGCTGGAGAAGAAACATGTGTAGTTGTAGCAGTAAACAGTGTGTTAAGTGGATGCGTTGTACAGGGAGATGGCCACAGGCAGGAAAGATTTCCTAGCATTTTTCCATAAACGTATGTTTATTTAACTAAAGTCCTGTCCTGTCATGTTATCTTTATTATGACCTGATGATCTGCTTTCTCTATTTTAGGGCTCATTCAATGCAGAAGAAGCTGACACCATAGTCAAAGAAGTAAGGTTTACTTTCATATGCAGCGTTATAAATCCCTTTAATGTCTTAACCCATTTTGCGCCACAGTGTCGTCATGTTTTTCAGGTTTTTATTAAACAAACACTGATTTTGTTCTTTGGGGAGTAAAACAAAAGCACATTTAACATTTTTCCCAAGTATTAAGTCATAAAAATAGTTTCAACAGCAGGTTTTTATGGAGAGATGCTTTGTGTAGTAAACGGTTTAGTTTGATATAAATAATAATTAAATCTAGCCATGTAAACAGCTCAAATACACTCTTATTTTTAAATGTAACTTTTACGCGTCATTCATTTTTGCACATAATTTAAAGCTTTTTGATTTGTTTCATTGCTAAGCTTGCATAGTTTTTCTGTTTTTCTGTGCTCCTGGATTATTATTATTATTATTATTATTCAAGATAATAAAAAAGTATCTTTAAAACCTCTGAAAAACCTTCAGAAACAAGCTGCACTCAGTGCCTCTTTGTCTCAGTCTCCTCGGGCGCCAGCAACACCGGCTGACTAACACATGACTCTGAGCGCTGTGATGCAGTTTCTCTGTGTTTGTGTCAGTGCATTGAGAACGTCGTGGGCGGCGGAGACTACAGCCAGAGTCAGGTAAACAAGTGGACGGCGAACATCGTGGAGCGCTGCCTCACGCAGCTCGTCAAACAGGGGAAGCCGTACAAGTACATCGGTGTGTATTTGTTACTGTTAGAGTTAACCTTTTCATGCTCTTATGTTTGCCCTCCTATGAATTGTCACTTAAAAACAAGAAAGTCCCAGGGGGCCCAGCCAATCTTAAATCTTCACTCACATCAATCTCTAATCTCTTCTAAAAATAGAGGAGGGTAATGGATTCACTTGAAGATTTAACTCAAAAAACATAAAAATCTCAGACTGTTGGCTTTAAACTGTTAAAGTGTTGAGGCCAATGTGTGATCCAGCTGCCACTCAGATACAAACTTCATTGCAATACATATATATATAAATTAATACGTTTATATAAATATAACTGTACTGTACTTTGAGTAATTTCACAAATTTCTGCAATACCAGCCCACCAGGGGGCCCTGTACCACATGGAAACAGTTTTGTTTGTTTTGTTTTGTTTTTAACATAAAACAGTTACTGTAGAGAAAAAAAATCAGCTGATCCAGAGATGTTTTTAAAAATCTTTTATGTGTTTGTCCTCATGGGGTAAAATAATGAAACCAGACACTAAATGCTGAGAGAAACATAAAGAGACGCTTTAAAACTAATTCTTGTGACTTTGTTTGTGCACAGTGACGTGTGCTGTGATGCAGAAAACAGGTGCCGGCCTCCACACAGCCAACTCCTGCTACTGGGACACTGCCATGGACGGTATGTGTTGATTTTGGGGTGTTGTTCCCCTCCTCGATGTGCGGCTATAGACATTTTCTCATTGGTTTTTCGTGTCTGTAGGGAGCTGCACGGTGAGGTGGGAAAACCGCACCATGTACTGTGTGGTCAGCGTGTTCGCCGTGGCCACCGCATAGAAAAACGCACACACATTAATGAATCCACGAGGAGTGCAGTGTGCTCTTGTGACCAGCAGGGGGACACCAAGTGCCACAGAGCCTTCACCCGTACAGCTGTCTGTGCCTCCTGTCAGCTCCCTTAGACCAGTGAGCTCTGAGCAGCAGCTGCAGTGGCTCAAACAGCTGTATGGCTTCAGTTTCCAGCCTTCAGGTGCATGAAACGCCTTCATCGTAATGTATTTACTCCCCTCGCGCCACCGCCGTGCTTTCATAGCTTCATGTTCTGCTGCATTTATCCCAGACGCCTGACAGCTTGCTGTAAAACGACACGTTCAGTCAGGTCCTTCAGTGTTTTGTCTGTTTGTGAATCATGTAGATGAGAGAGAGAAAAGACACTTTTTGTACTCGAGCTGCAGGATAATAAACACGAAGACATTTAAGAACGAGCAGCAGCTTCCCCTCGTCTTTCTTTACACTAATAAAAGCGTAATTCTTTTTTATTTTTTCTGCTTATTTATGATCCCATTGATTTTATCCTGCTTTATATTACATTTTTATATGATTTTAGCTACTTTTTGTTTTTGTTTTTTCTTTTCTTTGAATAAAGATTTGTTTATATGTGTTTATTTGTAGCATTTATCATTTTAGGCTTCTTTTAGTTAAACAGAACAGTTATGAGATGCTTTAGCAACAGTGTTTTAAGAATCTTCTTTCATTTAAATAAAGTAAACCTAACTGATTATACAAATATGTCTTATACATTTTTTTTTCTGAAGTAAAATAAAGAAGTATTTACCCTATTTAATATTTAATTTAAAACCTAAAGGAATAACATTTTATAGTTGTTTCTTTTATGAGTTGATTGCAGGACTGTTTTTTTTTTTTTTTAGTTTAACAAACTTAGAAAAGTAAAATATTTTCCTCTGTAGTGCAATGACAGGGAGTTTACAAGCGCCTCGAATTTGTGCCGAAACACAGCAGCTCTCAGCACCGACTGGAGAACCGGGTTTGACCCGTTTTTCACTGGAACAAAAGATTATTCATGTCTGCCTTGCACCAGTGTCGCAGACAAACGTCAGATGTCGCCATTAAACTAGGACAGCTTTGCTAAAGCAGGGATCAGCGTTCTGCTGTGACACAATTTCCACCGATCGATCTACCTGTGGAGCAAAGTAGTTAAAATACCAATAAAGACCTACTTTAAACATCCATCAGCACTTTGTTCTACATAAATCAGAGAGAGGGGTCTAAAGCTGTGGCTTAAAACTCCTGTTTACTGCTGGTAAATTTCCACCAGGAGCTTTATGGGATATCATCTCAAAAGGAATTCAGTTGTAGTCTTGCAAACACTGACTCAGTCTTTAAAATAATCTTATAGGCTGAAAAGGCACGTTTTTACTTGTGAACAGGTAGCAGACTTTAGTCTTTTATAAGCCATTTAGAGTGTGGTGAGAGTTACTAAGTATGTGCACACAGACACACAAGAGTACCTGTAGACTTTTACACTAATTATAAATTCTACATGTGTTGTTGTTTTCGCACATAAACTCATCCTGCCAGCCTGGTGACATTAGACTAGAGTCCTGCTGATCTTAAAATAACCAAGTCTGTTTACTGAAGCACGGTTTTAATGTGTTTGTACTTTCTTGTGCTACTTTGTTCAGTTGTGACATATTTTGGATTTAAATTTTGTGCAAATTATCACAGTTTAACTGAAAGTCAGTTAAATTTCATGGATTTTGAGTCTATTTCAACAACTTTGGTGCAAATCAAAGGGACAGCGTTGACAACAATCAGACAATCAAAAAAAAGAGGAACGGCTTTGAAGTTGGTGGCTCTCTCTATAGCCCTCCTAACTATTTTTCTTTAGTTTGCTTTTTTCTGCTTGTAGCTTGAGATAGTACCTGTGTGACCTGAATGGGTTGCACAGATAGTCCAGCTCCAACAGGATGGCACAACCATGCTCAACATCACAGGAAGGATGCCCATGTTCCAGCAAACCCTCATGTGTGGAGGAGATACCAGGAAATGAGCTGTTATGCAACGAGAGCTGAACAGGGCTGTAGAAGAGCATGAACCCGGCAGTGTGTGTGCCTCATGTGCATGTTTCTAACCAGACTGTCAGAATGAGACTCTATGAGGGTGCTGGGCATTGTGGACAGTGTGGCCATATTAAGTAGATGGGTTACCAACATTGACCGGAGGGCATTTTTTTTGTTATTACATTAATAATATGTGTTTTCTTGTTCTTTTTTAGAGCACTTGCACTCATGCACGCTATGCAGAATCAAAACCGTAGATGCATAGTACACTCACAGAGAAGTATAACCGCAGTTATAAAAGTGGAAAATATCTTTCTTAGATTGCAGAAGCAAAGCGGGAAACAAACACAGAGACTTTTTCCCTCGGTGCAGACGTGGATCGAGTAACTCACCACACAGTAGGACAGCTGACTGTGAGAGAACTGTGTCCTCAACGCATTTCCATTAGTTTCACGATTTTCGAGTAGGGCTGCGCTTTGAAAACTAGCTGCACAAGCTGGTAAATGACCTTTTTTTGCATGGCTCCTTCCTCCCTGTCCTCCTCAGACGTGCTGGTTACTGTTGCAGAAGCACTAAACTACTGTTAACCCAATAATTAAACTGAGATCATACTGCAAAAAGTTAGCAGCAATATGGATGTTTACGTTTTCCATTATTAAATTGTACAAATTAGTGCAACTTAATTTGACTTTATCAGTTGGTTTAATAAACTGAAACTGTAAAAATGAGAAACCTTTAAAGTCTTGAAGCTCGACAACTAGTAACCAAGACCTCACAGAAGTTTTCTTTAAATTGAGTTTTTCGTCCATGTAACATTTTAAAATGTCTTTACTTCATTAAACAGTTCATGCTGTACGTTTAGCTTTAGAGGCTCTGGAGAAAATGTATTCATTATTTAAATACCAACACGTTGTTGATTAAAATCTTTCACACAATGATGAAACCCTGAGATTTCTGAGAGCCATTTGGAAAGGAAGACCTCACAGTCAAAGCACTGGATTCTCCTGCAGAAACAGAATCAAAGGTGTATTTTTTTTCCTGCAACATGAAAAGAATGAACAATTCATTCTCTATTAAAAAAGCAACAAAAGAGCATATTCACAAGTGTCCTTCAGCGAAGTTTGAACAGATTGAAGCTGACATTTGTCAGGAATGCAGTGAAAAGTCAGGAAGTTTAAATTTAGTTTAGTTTTTATTAGACATTATGAGTTAAGACATATTTTCAGCCGATTCCAAAAGTTTTTTCGTTTACTATTTAAAAAGAAAAAAGCAGTGAATCCAAAATAATTACAGCAGGGATGTTATAGTAATTTTACTGCATGGGCCACACACATCCCACTTTGATGTGAAGTGGGCTGAACCAGTAAAAACGTGATAAACGTGTAGAAAATTCATTCAAAGAAAATGTCTTTGTACTTTGGGATAGTATGGATGGCAATGAGTGGTGGGAGTCATTATCAGTAGGAAAAACTACAGAACTTATGAAAATGCTGTTAAAGTTCAACATCTATCCACTAAAGCTGTCCAGGCTTACCTTTGATGCCCCTGACTTACAGTATGACAACAATATAGACATCTGATGTCTGAAAAGAATGACAAAAAGAACAGCAATAACCAAACTGTATAATAATTATCATGAAATATACCTTTTGTTTAAGAGTTTTGAACACTGTAATCAGCTAAATATGAAAATAAAAAGGTGGAACTACTTTCTCGTCTCCTTTGAGGATCTTTTTGACTATCGTCAAGAGATTGAGTTTGAGTTTTTTCATTAAAAGATTGAGAGCAATTTTAAATGTGTTTACCTTTGTGGTTGATTATTTGAGAACAAGCAGTCTCACATGGTAAAATGAACTTTAGGTGACAGAGCCTCTATTAGTAGATCCAACCATGCATATAACCCAGATTTATGCCACAGCTCTCCTTTTCTTATTACGTTAGAGCAACACCACCCAGACCTCTGAAACAGACAGACCCTTCTCCAGAAAGCACTCAAGCAGGTAGCCTTCTGCTCCTTCCTGTTCTTGGATTGGATCAAATAGCTATTCAACTTTTTCAGAGAAATCAGGAAATAATCACACAGCAGAAGATTGCTTCTGGTTGGTCCATTTTTTTTCATCAAAACAAGCTAAACAAAACATTTCTAGCCATAAAAGTCTTTGCCACATTTCTGCTCTCATAGAAAAAACACGGCAGCACAAAAGCATAAAGCATCCCGGAGCTTGTTCGGTCCATGGAGAACGTTTGCAGCAGCCAAAGCTTTAAAGGCCTCCACCTCTTCCCTCATACAGTTAGGGAATTGAAACCGCCTTTTAAGAAGATGAATCCACTTCTGGCACAAAGGAAAATCAATGAGGTGGAAACAAAAAAAAAAAAAAAACAAAACAAAAAAAAAGACGAGAAAAAACATTCTGAAAGTGGCGGTTTCACTTGTTGATGGAACAAAAAAGGAGAAGACAGTAACCGAGACAACGCCACAGGGTTTATTTTGAGTAACTGTATCTTTGCAGAAGTCTGCGGTGAAGACGTGATGAGAAGCTTGTTCCCGTCACCGATGAGCTGCCACTTGTTCCAAATGTAGATTTGTTCTTTTTTCAGAGGAAACTTGATAACTTATAATCAAGCAGCTACTTGGAAAGTTCCCTTTTTTTAAATCATGATCTAGCTGCTGTTTCTGATTTTCTTTGTTTTCCTAGAAATTTTCTTTATTGAAGATGAACTTGACATCAGCAGCTGAATGAGACATACACTGTTTCTCCAGAGATGTCGCCAGCTGAGGCGGACCGCACAGGAACACACCAACTTTAGATCTGCAGGCACAAAACACCCCAACACTTTGATTATAGATATTGGTATTTATAGCATTCATCAGAGCAACAGTCATGGCTGTATTCCACTCAGTGGTCACACTTAAATAGCTTCAGAAAGAATCAAAAGGCAATGAATTAGCAGCAAAACTTCACCTGCATTTTGCTGTTTTGCAAACAATTCAAAAGTTCCCACAGAATAACTGAATTTGTGTATTTGTAAGTCTGTGCTTTAAATACTTACTATTTCCTACAGGCAGTTAAATCCAGTGTTATAAAAAGATCGCAGGGACCCCATTTAAATAGAGGTACTACACATACCAGCATTAAAATTTCAAGAAACAGGAAATGGATGAAAAAAATAAAATAAATGTTAGGCGCAGAATGTGGCAGTAAGTTTGTACAGGCCTGCAGCTAAAGATAAAATAAAGATAGATAAAGAAAGATAAAAATCCATACTGGATTAACACACTGAGTGTTTTCTTATTTACCTAATTTGTTATTGGTAAAACTTTAAAAACAGTGTGAAATGACCTTTAAAGTAACGAAAAGTGGCACCAACTTGAGAGATACTGCTGATAAAATAGTTTACACAATTACAAGGAGAAACACAATTTATAAAGTTTATATTATCACAAAATATAACTTGTACATGCTGAAGGTCAGTCTGACTAAATCGTTTTACCTTAATACATTATTGGTAACGTATACAGTGTGCCGGACTGATATTTTATTGTTTTGAGAAACTTTTTCCTTTGATGTACCGAACTGTATCATACAGGTATGCAGGAATTGTAAAGTTCATTGACTAACCAATTAATGTCTTATCAGTATTAAAGGGTGCTCTACAAAATGAAGACTCTCCTGTTTATGTCTTTGAGTATTTAGCAATATGCAAGCAGTTATATATTTGTTATTTACTGCATCAGAAAACCTTGACTTTTTACGTAACTGTATATGATATTTCACTCTGAGCTGTAATGGACCTAACGTACGACACAGCATGATATTAATATTCTCAAATAAAATTACAAAAATCTCTACTAAATAAAATACTTGAGTAAATCTACTCAGTTTTAAAGCTGCCTAAAATTAGGCAAAGTGGAAGAAAATATGCTGACCCATTTCATTCTTTTATAACTGAGATTGGTATGATGTGCTGACCACTTCTCCCAGTTTACCAGAGATGAGTTTAATAAGATAAGATAAGATAACTACATTTGCAGTCATTATGTAGTGAAGAGGTAACAGCAGTTCTTGAGTAGATGAGATCATGGACTGTGTTTGCTTATGGAGAGATAATAACGTTAAAGAGGCTCACCGAGGGTGCTGCGAAGTAATATTGGTAAACTCATTGTCCCAGTTAGGTTTCCCGTAAAAGGTCTTCTGCTTCAGTCCGGTGATCGGATCATTTTCTGCCTCATGGTGAACACGGAAATGAGCCGCCTGTTAAAGGAAATGACAGATGGATGTCACTTTTTTTTCTTTTTATGACTTTTTGCTTAATTTAAGAACCACATGCATTAAACCATAACATAAGAAGATTTCTTCAATCACAAAAAATGGTATTTGTTGTCAGTTCAGCCCACAGAAATAAAAATTTATATCAGTGCCTTCATACCTCCTGCTCCTTCCAGCGGGTGAGGTAGATGTTGTAGCTGAGGAAGCCCATCATGTTCTTCTCCGTCATCTGGCCCTCCAGGGACTGCAGCAGGTCTGCAAACCACTCGAAGGCTTGGGTCTCCGGACAGAGCCAGTAGAAGTAGATCTGGCAAACAGTTTATTAACCTGACATTCAGACTTACTTACATTTATCATTTATTTTTTGGTTCATTTCAAACACCCTTATTTCACACTTTTTAACTCAAAGCCTTCAGTAAATAGTTTCACAGCAAAATGGATATGTAGCATCTAACATTTCTTCCAGACAGACGTTGTAGATAATAATTTTTATTTTTGTTTCATTATGAACGCTTCATGTGGGGCTTATGTGATATGGTTAGTTTTTTTTTAAACACATTTTTTTTAATTTAAAGTTCTCGCTCACCTTTTTGGTAAAGACATCTTGGTTGTTCTGGATGCGTTTGTACCACACGGATTTGAGGATGGAGGCAAAGGGAGTCACTCCAATTCCTGCACCCACCAGCATGACCACCTCATAACCAAACACGTCTTCACTGGCGGTACCAAACGGGCCATCTATGGCCACCCTGACAACAAAATATACACAAAATAATCTTATATCCTGTTTTTACTCTGCTCTGTGCTTTCAAGTCAAGCTTTATTTACCCAATAAAACTTTGATTATGTGTATTTATCTCAAAGATTAACTTGCTAACTTGCTTAACATGTGGATGTATTGGGACATTTAGCCCCACACCCTAACTAAAGACCCATGGGCTCTGTGGCTTAACCCACCACTAACTAAATCTGACATTTCCAATGTGCAACTGTTGCTAAAATGTGAGCAATTAAGATATTTTTTGTCCCTCAGAGAGATAATGCTACTTGCTTGGTAATGCTACTGTATGTTTAGTCACGGTCATTGTTCACATTTATGTTTGTGTGTAAAATTTAGCACTCACGTATTGGACGTACAAGTTCCTAGTACTTCATTAGATTTATTAGGTTAATGCTAATTTCCAGAAAATCTTTATTATGTTGAATATATAAACACATGATCTTCTTCTCTGATGTTTTTTTGCTAAATGTTTTGACCCTGTTAAGATTATAAGAGATTCCATTATTTATTTATTTAGTTGTTTTTAACAAGATAATTGTGATGGCCCAATAATTCATGATGTACATCACAAGATCTAAAAATTGAACATGTTAATTACAATAATGATTTTACTTAAGTGACTGAAGTGTATAGTGAGTTTTTCTTTGTTTATTCTCTTATTTGTCTGTGTTATGGCAAATTAATTAAGCTTAAGTTACAAGTTTGTGGAACTGGAAATGGCTTGAGTAACCAACATTATACTGAGATTTACACAAGGAACTATACAGAGCATGAGCATGAGAGCCTCCTCTTGATTTTCAAGGGCTGTACTAAAACTTGTTTTATCACATTTTTATTACAACGTGATAATGTTAGATTGTTATGGTGTCTTTTTAGGAAGTTGTATCCAAAAAATTCAAAATGTATTGTGCAGCTCTGCCCTTTCATATGACATATTAATCAATATGCTTTTTTGAAAGATTTTTTTCCAAGGTCAGCTTTGACCTTTGGTGCTAACAATAAAGGTAAGGTCAAATGCTTGAAAAAGATATCTTGAAAACTGTGGACGTTAAACTGCTGAAAAAAAGACATATAACATATTGTCTCCCTTTGGACGGAGAAATATTTGCGATGTTGCCATGCTGTGCCTCCAAAAGTGGCTGAAGGCTGCACAACCTCCAGCAGACATGCAAGGAAGCATGGTGCATTGCCATTTTGAATGAAGGCTGCATACATGACTTCAGTCTCAAGCTAACTGCCATTTTTTTGCATCTGCTTTGGCTTCGACTCAAATTCTAGAAAAAAATCTAAGGCCAGTTATATAATGTGTATATTTTTTTTAAATATTAGCTTCTTTTGGTTGTCATCTAGAACAGCTATTTGTTTGTTTTGCCTTTAAGCAACTTAAATAATGACATAATTTCAGGATTATTAAGGGATAACTGAAGACTTGGTCACTGTGCTGTTGTCTAGCAAGTCCAATCAAGGTCTATCCAAACAAACAGTACACTGGACTTAAGGTGATTCGAGGCAGCAGCTCAAAATAAAGGCCTCCTTCTTTCATTGTCTGGTCTATAGAAGAATTAGTGCTCAAATTTGCACAGCAGGACCACTGTGAAAAGATGGTATTCTTAATATTGTATGATTTTTACTGTTTGTGCCTCTCTACTCATTTCTTATGTGAGGGAAGAGAAACAGACATACACAATAAACCTCTCAGGGCTGTAAATGAAACCCCTCCTGCCAACTTTTCAAAGGCGCGCTGGACAGGCAGCAATCAACTGTAATCACAAGCAATTTAAAGCACAATTTTCCTCTGTTGTCAAGCTTTCCTACTTGGGCAGTTTCCAGGCCTCCTGAGGCTCATTTTTGTCCCCTCCACAGGCCTCGTACAGCGCCTGAGTCCAGTCCCCGACAATACGGATGTGAGCACTGAAGTAGTCCTCCTCAGGGGCTGAGGTCAGAGTGAAGGGGTGCCACTCTAGCCTGGAGACAGATGGACACTGAATGAAGACGTACTGTCCCACCTCCATACTGAAGCCTTTCCTCTTCATCTGCAGTTCCAGTGTCTTGGAAGGGTGCATAACCACCTGAAGACCAGGTACAGGGACAATATAATTATAATTACAGTTATTTATTCAGCCTTTTTGACCACATAGTAGCTATTGAAAGTAAGTACAGTTTCAAGTAGTAATAAATTCCATGGCGCAACTCTAAAATTCTTTGTGTTGTTACCTGCTGTGCTAAGTGTAATCTGCAGTTGTAGTATTAGTGTAATAATGCAGCTAAAAGTCAACCTTTTTTGAAAGACATGCATTTTTTAATCATTTTTCTTCAGATATTTAGTTGAAACAAGCTTGGTGCAGCTCCTAAAAAATGTATACCAGTGTAACTGAGGCAGGACCGACCTTAGTAATGACCACTTTTTGATGGGATCGGTAGATGCGGACGATCCTCTCACACACATACAGGATCATGGGACCCAACACCCACTTCCATGTCTGGAGAAGGGGAAAATATTGGATGAAGTACTTTTCTTAAAAGCCTGAGAAGAGATGCAACTTGCTGAGAGTGTTTGGGCTGGTAAGAAGTTTAGAAATTCAAAGCTAACCCCAGGTGGGTTTCCAGCAAATTCTGGGACAGCACAGTTGGAGCCATTTTTACCCCAGTCTTCAAACTCGTCGGAGCAGTTTTGAGGTTTATTTGTGTCCAGGCTGGCCACCGTCTGTCCTCGCACAATACGCCTGCAATCAGACACACACAGAGAAAAGATGAGCACTTAAACATGTGTATCAATGATTATTTGAAGAGAGACCTGGGAATTTAGTTTAACTAAATTAATTTAATGGAAATTATATTATTATAAACTATGTAGACAAAAGTACTGGGCCAGCTGTACATTACACCTACAGGAGCTGCATGACTATGGAAAGCAATGCCATGAGGCTCCCAGCGATTTCAGTGAGATTTGTAAAATCAAACATTTCTGAAATAGCGTTTGAAAAGACAGACTGCATGGCTTGATGGTTGAGTTTGTGGTTGGTTGAATCCGTGGCCATGGAACTGTATGAAAGAGCTGAATTCACAGACTAAGCGGCATGGCCCAATATTTTTGTTCACACAGTAAATTTGTAAATCCTTAAAACTAAGTGTATGATTTATAAAGCTCAATCACAGGTAAGTACAAATTTGACCAGTTTAGAGACTGATTCAAGACCAAGTCAGAGTAATGACAGTTCAAGAATCAAATAGTATTGACTATTAGTTAAAACTATGATCAGTATAACATGCGTATGAGTTAAAGACCAAGATCAAGCCCAAATGTCCAAATCAAACCGCTAGTCCTGAAAAATTATGCGACAAAACTGCAGTTCACTTGAGGCTGGGAGTCAGAAGGGAGCCAGTTCACATAGACTCCTATGTTACATTGCCCAATGGTATAGCAGTATATACCGTTGGTATATATCACTTCTGGCTCCAACAAGTGCACTAACATTAAGGATAGAAACATAAAGTTGTGGCTAGATCCAGTCTGGTCAAGACAGAAACCAAGTAAATCATTTGTAATAAGCTCATTGAGGGCAAAATACTCTAAGAGGAAATACGTGTGGCTAAGTGTTTCAGGTCAGAAAAAGACAACTAATGTAAAAAAAAGAAAGAAAAAACAGAGCTGGCAGTCCTTTTATGGTTGAAATTTTGTGCTATCTTACGCATAGCCGTGAAACACCAGTCCAATGAAGAAGATGATGAAGAGATGATGCGTGTACCAGAACACCTCAAAGTATGACCTGCGGATGACCTCCATAGATGAAGTGATGATGAGGATGAGTGCTAATGTGATGGCCACACCTGTCAGCCCAGCGACGGTGGTGAACATGACAATGGTAGGATTCTGTAAATGCAGTTTACAGATGACATTTTGAGAAGATTTTCTCTTTAAAAAGGCCAAACAGATGATTAATCTAGAGTGGGATGAAGTCCCAAGTCATCGCCTCAGTTTTTCAGTTGCTTCAGTTGTAATGACACACCTCATGTTTGTTGACTAACTTCCCTCATTTACTAAATGGCTGTTTTGTCATACTTCCCTATATCACAGAGGTTGATTGTTTAACACAAGGTAACAAGAAGGAAACAAATGTTAGAAATGTTGGAAAGCGGAATTTATAAAATGAAATGGAAAGCCTAAAAGTCTCTAAAGAGTCAGCTGGAATGTTGGTCAATTAAAATAGGTTAGCACTTAGCTAACCCCAATTAGCATCAATGGTCAAGTTAAAATCACCAAATCTTATGTACATCTGAGGAAGTCAAACATGTTTACTCCACACAGAAAGGCCAAAGTCAGGATTTGAACCAGGAACGTGGTTGCTGTGAGGCAAAAGTGCCTGCCAAACCACCGTGCTACCCTTTTGCAATTCTTGGATCACTGTGAAGGCACCATGTCTCTGACCTCTGACCACTCTTCATCATGTGCACCAAATATGATCACTTTTGTTTTACTTCTAGATTGTCTTTCTGTGGGAGTTTGGACAATTGTGCTATTTTACAGTAAGAAGACGTTTTTAAGCAGTAATTAAAATGTATTGGTAATTTTGCAGAAAAACAGAACAAAAAAAACATTTCCCCATTTTGTATTGTAAGTACACTGTACTTTTTGGGGCTTGGGCTGTTATGGAGTTGCTTAACCTTGCCTACCTTCCAGGTAATTTACAGGAAAGTAAACACTTCTTTCTTGTACACTCCTTTTGAAAGTTATGTTTGAACAGTGATTGTTAAAGAAAAGAAAGACCTGCAAGTTTTGATGGTATTTACTTTTTCTTGTATGTTGGTAAGGAAGAACGGTCCTTCATGGGGGAATTACGCCCTTCGTTGTGGGCGGTACCAAATTGTAAAATATTTTCATGTGCATGTTGTGTCGTTTTAGGAACCTCATTCTTTCTTTGTCTGAAAGAATGAGGTTTATGTTCTTTTTGTTTTTTGCTTATATCAATTGTCAAAAGTTTCTGTTTTGGCTTATGAACAATTGTATTTGAGAAACAGTATCATTAAAGATGAAATTTCACAACTGATCTTGAGGTTTTTTTTAAGAAAAAGGGAAGTTTGCCAGATGAAGTAATACTACTCAATACAAAATTTAGTAATAAGTTGCAGAGATTTCAAGACATCATTGCAATACAAGAAAACTCAGCTCATATGACTAATCTCACCATTATTTTTGTACTAAAAAGGAAAAAATGAGGGCAGCCTGGTAATGGCAACAACTCACCGTCTCATTTGTTCTGATGGGGTTGAGGAAGGAGGCGTTGTCCCCATTACCAATTTCTGACAGAACAAAGGTCAGAAGGCTGGTGTTGCGATTGAGCTGGGCGTCCATAAAAAACTCAAAGTTAAACAGATGTGCAATAATGTGCACAGCTACAAGAAACAGAGAAAAAGGAAAAATATCACTATAAATATTCAGTGCTTTTCTCCAAAATGTATACAGTTCTGTTTGGGCAGACATTACTGCATAACTACTCATTAAATGGTCATAAGTTACAGTTAGATGCAGGTTTATTATTAATCATTACTCAGTGGGATATACAAACTCACAAACTCATCTGTATATTCCATTGACCAGTTTAGTCAGATTCTGACTCACTTGTAAAATCCAAGTCAGTGACTTTGTAGTCATGTGTTTATCTCAAGCTATGTCAAAAAATCTATCTTAAAACTTTAATATGCTTTAAATCATTGCTATCATTAGTTATAGGGTAATGATTGCTCCAACCCCTTTAACATGTTAAGAAAAAAGAAAAATTACCTGTATGGAAGGCAATCATGTAAGCCACCAGTTTGTGAAAAGTTAGGTTTCGATCTAGTTGGCGAGCTGCTGTGCGGCTGCAGCACTGAATTTAAACGAGAAACACACAAAAATAAATTAATAAGCGATGAATATTAAAGCACAAGCAAATACACCACTACAGCATTAATAAATATGGTACACCTGTTCAACTGGTGGTTAACAACATCTACTAATCAGCCAATCACATGGCAGAAACCCAGTACATTTAAACATGCATGGTCAAGATCAGTGATCCCCAACCCCCGGGCCTTGGACCGGTACCAGTCCGTGAGTCGTTTGGTACTGGGCCGCGAGAGTTGAGGCTCAGGTGTGAAATGTATGGTTTTCAGGGTTTTTATCGGTTTTCAGCGTTATTTTGTTATCGTTTTTATCGTTTACTCGGTTTTCCTGGGTCTTTTCACGTGTGTTATGAATAAATTTTCTTTTTTTCGGTACCGGTACTAGTTTTATTTTGTTGTATTTATCCGCGACACCTTAAAGGCCGGTCCGTGAAAATATTGTCGGGCATAAACTGGTCCGTGGCGCAAAAAAGGTTGGGGACCGCTGGTCAAGATGACCTCAGTTCAAACTGAGTATCAGAATGTGGAATCAAGGTGATTTAAGTTCACCAGTTCACCAGAGGTCAGAGGACAGTAATGCTCTGAGGTGATATGAAGGAAACAATGACTCAAATAATCACTTGGTACTACCAAAGTTTGTAGCAGAGCATCTCTTCTACAGTACTCTACGGTATTTTTGCTGATCACAGTGTATCTAACTTCTAATGGTACTTGCTCATAGGGGGTCATTTGATTGTTGGGTTTTTTCTCTGTATAATAAAAAGCGCTTTGAGGCGACTGTTGTTGTTTGGCGCTATATAAATAAAATTGAATTGAATTGGTTCCTTCTAGTAGGATAAGGTGCTTTTGCACAAGCTGAAAACATTTCAACCTAATAAAGTAATAAAGTGGCCGGTAAGCAAATGTTTGCAGAAGAATCTGGTCCTATACCCTCATTACTTCTATCAAGTCTTTTCCACATAATGGGACACATTACATGCTATATACTGTCGTTTTGTGGTAAGCCAGATTTTCATTTATCTGTTATTTATCCTTAATGAATACCTGTATGGTGCCACGGAGGAAGGAGAGGAGGTTTCTGCAGACTGGCAGCAGGATGAGCATGCAGTTGAAATTCAGGCAGGCAGCAGGAGCTCTGGCCCAGGGCAAAGCTTGCTGTGGAGAGTATAAAAAAACGGTGTGTTACAATCAAAAGTTTTCAAATTCACTTCCCTCACCAGTCACGTATAACAGCTCAGCAGTAGGAGGTGAAAAGAGTTTTATATAAACCTGAAACTTAACTGCTGACAGGTGTTAAGCAAAAAGAAGAACTAGAACTGGACAGTAAATGGAAATGTCAAGCAACAGTTATTTAGTGAGGTTTGTGGAAGTCTGAATGCCTTTTAACGTGTCACTTGAAACCTTAAATAGATCATTGCAAACAAGGCTAATGGATATAATTTTTTATTTTCTTATTTAAAAACAGGCAAAACAACAAGATAAATCAAATTAGAGCACGGTTATGGACGTCTGATGGGCTGTGAACCGATCCAGGACTTTACACCCTACAGCAGTTGGAAATGGCTCGAAAAATTCCATTAGAGTCATTTCTATCATTTAATACTGGCAGTCATAGACTTCATAGAGATTGACACACATTTTAATTTAACACCGTGTCACTGGTATCACAATGCATGCATGCATATATTATCTAGATCCTCTAATCCCCAGAAGAGCCCTGATGAGCTGAAGCTAATCCCTGATGGCTCACTTTCTTTATTTATTCATCTTTTCCATCAGAGTGTTATTGTACTGCAGTTACAGAGCCAGTAAATGCTGGTGAGAATACACGTGTGCTCTCACCACTCTGTTTTACATCAATAATTAACTTCATCTCAACATGGTATTGTTAACCTCAAACCCAATCCCTCATCCCCAAATCATCATCTGAGCCCTTCCTTCAGTGTAAATGATTCATTTTTTTAAACCTTCCTGAGGTTCTTTTTGGAGCTTACAGGTTTCTCAACACTTTTGGGAAAACAGTCTCTCTAAAGAAGCAAGATGCAGCCACGCTGAATACTGTTCCTCATCTCTCCATATTAAAATTTGAAAAACAGAAAGTACGAGCTGCAATGTTTCACTTCTGCTGGCCTGAAGCCAGATGTGCAGCTGCTGGTCCAAAGTCAGTGTGTCATGAAGCCAGCTGTAACTTACTTCCCTTCTCTGTGTGCACGTTTGCTTGTCGAATAATGCCTATGTAGATAAGGAGTGTTTAACATGGGTGTATATGTGTATATCGGGTGTAAGAATCCTAAATTTCAAGTTTTATTTGAACAAGATATAATCAGAAATATTTGCAAAGCCCGACAGAAATGGCCTTTGATGCAGGCTGATAGCACTGTTCAAACACAAAACGTTATTACAAAGTCCAACAAAGATCCAATTATACCTCACAGGCACATTAATGACTACAAACAAGTATAAAGATGACATAGTTTAAGTTACTTAAATCTGTTTTCCCTATTTTTATATCTGATCACGCCATTTTTTATAGTAACCGCATTTAACCTTTACTCTTTGTGGACTTCGTTTAAAATATAATTATTATTTTTTTCTTATCACAGTAAAAACTTTTTCAAATGGCAATTAATAACTTCCCAGCATTCAAACATTAGAAACATTTAGTGTGTCACTCACACTTTTACAAATCTGTTAAATTTTTTTCTTGTTGGCTGCCAGACAACAAACTAATTAAGTTGCAGCATTAATAGTTCATGTGCAATTTCTGATAGCAACTTTGTAATTTAAAAGTGAATGAAATGAGGAGTTAATCATCGCCGTAAGCCAGTCCCATCCATAAACATGATCAGGTGAGAGGGAATAATCATTAGCTCTCACAGTGGTTATTTTGAATGGGAGATATGAGGCTCTGATATCTTCCATGTGGACCAATTATTTGTGGAAGTGTTAACAAACTGATGGGTTTTGTTCTTGCGTACAGGAAATTTTGGCATTTCAACAACAGAAACTTTAACCAACCCCAGGAAGGGAAATTCCCTTCCTTGTTTCAGGGTATTAACCAGTTCAGCTAATTTGGGTTAAAGTTATAACATAATAATTATACTTGTTACTGCCTAGAAAATGGCCATACATTACAGATAGATTCAGTCATGAGAAAGGGAACATTTTCACAGGATTGTATGCAGTCCAGTGCAAAATCCAAGTACACCCTTACTGCTTTCATTGTTTAGATTTGTTTGGAAGCGTTGCCAAGAGAAAGTCTCTTCTCTCTAAAAAGAACATGGTAGCACTATTACTTTGTTTTTCACAGTACGGTAAGTGGATGATTCCTTTTTTACATTTGTGCGATCTCAACTCCAAAGGTCAATTCTTGGAGCTAAAATAGACCATTATTAATTCATTTGCATGTATAGATAGGTATCATGAATCGAGTTTATCTTAACATATAAAAAAACCCAAATATCACATAAAACAAAATAAAATATTCATAATTTAGAACATAGAACTGCAAAAATGTATTTCTTTTTAATGCAAGGTTGTTTAACTTATTGCCGTGGCTCTGCACTGTATCACTTCTCTATTCTGTTGCATAGTTACAGTGTACTAAAAAGAGTAGTGGGTGGGGTTGCAGGGTCTGCTTTAATTTTCTTGTTGTAATGTTAGAAACTTTTAAACTTTTACTGTAGCTATAATTTGAGGAAATGAAAAAGGCAGAGTCCTGTTTTTTTTCTTTTTTTTCATATTTGCCTACAACTTTTGAAATAGGTGCAATTGTGTGTTTAACAGCTTGGAAATTCTCTGAAGAAATAAAAACTAGAAATCTACAAATACCGACTCAGTTTGGAGTGAAAGTCTGTGCAACAGAAGTGAAGTTGCAGGTCGGACTCACCCCGAGCAGGACTCTGGTGTAATACCACCTCTCTACCAGGAAGGCCATGTAGAAATGAACAAACAGGAAGGCGTTGATCCCCAGCCATACCAGCTGTAAAATGCACCCAAACACACTCAGGTTTAAATCAGCTGCAAATACAGCAACAGTTCAGGGTAGATAAAAGCATCTTTATTAACACATCAGGAGTGCAAATATCAGTTAAGTGCACTTGTTTAAGTCCCACTACAACAATGGCACACTTTCAGTGCTTAACTTGGAGAACATTTTTCTTTACCTGCTGAAAATGACTTTTCTTTGTTCAGAAAACAAGTCAGACTGTAATTGAAGTGCAACTAAAAACGTGGCTCAAAACTGTGGCATCAACTCAAATTTAGAATGGATGCCAAAGAATACTTCATTCAGTTTCATGACTCTATCCTTGACACAGAAAAGAATTCAGATCTATTACCACGATCTGCAGCAGCCTTTTTTTTTTAGCTTAACCAATTAAAACTAAATATTTGGAAAAATGTTTAACTGTTTCAACCAAAGCCTATTTGGTTCAATCAATAAGAAGAAAAATCATATTTTTCTGAAGAAAAAGCTTGTTTTTCCATTTTTAGTCACTGATTTATATGTCTTAACTATTTTATGACACATTAATGAGACACTGGTGACAATGCAGCTTGAATGAAAAAAACCCAAACAAAACAACAAAAACGAACAGACGTCATACCAGAAGCCAAAAGGAGAAAATCATTAAATATACTCACAATAACAAAGACTGAAAGTCCCTCGTTGGCGACAAAGTTCCCCATTATGAAAACTGTTTCTGAAAGGAGTGTGTGAAAGAGAGTGTTAGTGTGACAATGTAAAGGGAGACAGGAAATGGTGGCAGAGGAGAGTGAAGACTGCTGTGACTGATTACTCCTTTTATAATCTTTCTCAGGCTACTAATAAGGAAGTGGCCTTTCTGCAGAGGCAGTTTCCTTCCCATCATTCCTCCAGTTACTCTTAATCATAGTTTGAGAAAAAAACCATTAGATGGAGAACAAAAAAAGGTGATAATGAACCCTTAAGCCAACACAGTTAAAAAGAAATCATTTCATTTTCCTAAGCAGGTGTGAAAGACTTTGTTATCAATTGTTTTCTTTCACTTTCAGTCCAGGGTACCAGCTAACAGTTGACCACAGCTAAGGTCCATACAATGATAAGATTGGTTTTATCCCAATTACTCAGCACTTCCAGCTAAAACATTGCTCTGACCGAGAACACCAAATAACTTCTTTCAGGTTGATTGCGGTTGGACTAAATATGTTTATATCCTGTAAAGAAGTCCTATTCGGCCTTGTTTAAGGACCAAACATGACCAAAGATGCAAAATCTCAGACTTTAAACTGCTTTAAATACTCAGTTGCACCTACTTATTTTCTACTCTTGAGTCTGTTACATGTCAATGCAAGTGGATATCCTTAAATGTTCATTTTAAGCACACAGAACTGCCACCCACCTGCAGGTCAAATCGGAATGAAGTTGACATAAAGGGCTCGGAGCTAATCAGCTTATTTGATTATTTATGTTTAATAAATAACAAAGAATTTCCAGAAACACTTGCCCAATTTTAGGATCCCTTTGCTTTAACCATTTTGAGACACAACCTAGTGGTCCCCTGAAATCAAGTTAAGGCACACAAGGGACAACTGGAAACCTTCTTATAAACCCCTGCTGGGATCAAGCGCTATTGAAAGTTAACTCTAAAAAAAGCATTGAGAAAATTCACTTAACTAGTCCTGGAAACATCACATTTTTCTTGGCAGATTCTAGAAGAAAGCAGTTATAACTGTCATGAATAGAACATGATCATTTTTGAAGTCTGGTTTATGGTCATAGCATTGGTCTTAATGTGGAGGGGGGGGGGGTGAAGCCTGACATTCAGATAAGAAATGACACTCTTACCAACATGAGCTGTGAGGATGGGTATTCTGATAGCAGCAGTTGAGTCCAAGGTATGTTGACACTCGAGGGGTAGATGACTGTTTAGGAGGAACTAGGTACTTGATGGCGACATTGTAAATTTTTGTCAGAGGAAGTGGCAGTTTTCTAAACATGAAGTAAAACAGAAGGTAAATTTCCACACGCTTCCTATTTCAAACTAGACTGCAGCAAGGGAAACACATGAACCGAACATTAACTTTGATTTACACTCGAAGAGTACAACAGAAGAGAAAAAGCCAAAAATGTTAGCACTTTTGAATCAAACACAGAGCAAAGGAAAGATGCTTTATTTGACACTAATAACTGGAGCTTTTTGTGTTTTTTACAATTAGAAAGAAGCTTAGCTGCAGTGTGTCATTCTGAGTGAAAGAAAAAAAAGCAGTGAGTTATTATCTTTTCCACTGATGACAATGAAAAGATCTAGGGGTCCTTAAGGATTGTAACAAACTACAAGAGGGTTGCAGAGTTTCTTAGATAAGTCAAGATGGAGGCTCAGATAGGGTTTTTTTATGAGGTAGAGTTAAGGATTAACTCTGGGGACACATCACAGAATGTGTATACTTGTTTGGTTCTTTTTTGAGAGTTTCCTCATGAGTCACTCTAAAGCTTTTTCCTTGCTAAAAAGTGGTTGCAGAGAACTCAGAGAGGTTACAGAGGCTTTGAGACAAGTCATGGAGTCCCAAAGGTCCAGCAGGTGGTTCCAGGGGTATATGAGTTAGAGTTCATCGAAGGATTTCTGATGCATTCAGTGTTCATTAGTGAGTTTCATGGGCTTTTTTATGTCAAAGTTCTATCTTATCTGGGGTTCTTGGTAAGGTTTGGTATGTTTAAGGGCGATTTCAATGGTCATAACATCCTTAAGTCGATTTCAGTGGGCTAGAGGGGTCTTGATAGGGTTAAAGGCATACAAATAATTAGATTGAGATTTAGAGGTCTTGATGTTCAATTTGGGGGCTCATGGGACTCATCACTTGACATTTTTCCACTGAGTTTTGTGGTGGCGCTAAATGGCCTCTTGTTGCTTAGGAACATTTTAAGGACTCTTGGAAGTATCTGTGGCACCTTGGGACCCAGGAGTTGATGGGATTCCAAACTCAAATAGTATTGAAAGTGTTCCTGGGGGTTCCTGGAATATCTGACCTCCTAGAAATTGCCTATAATGTGATTCTTTTACTAGTCTCCATTATGTGGATGGTACCTAGAGCTAAGGGTTATTTGATGGAACTGTTCACTTGGATATATTTGATAGGAACATCTTGATAATCCCTGCATTAGAAGACATGTTTTTGTTTTGTTTTTTTTCCTTTTTAGTGAAACTAAAACCAGCTCTCTTTCCTTGAAAAATAAACTTTCCAAGAACAATAACATGTTCTGGATAAAAACCTGTGGGAAGGATAAAATCAAATCAAAAGCATTTAAAAATGATATCAAGGTCATAGTTTTTACGTTTTATCTGGATTTAAGACCTCCATCACTTTAACACTGGTGCTTTTAGCACAATTGCATGGATGGAAATCCAACTTTCACTTGGGATTATTGTCAATCAGATCACTGCTGATTGTGTTGAGGGATTTAACATTGCCGATTACATCACACCAATAGTAGTTAAGCCTTAAAATGGCGTCCCTCATGTATGCTGGAAATGAGTATAAAGTTCCCCTTGAGTGTCATCTTTTCCTTGTTAAATATCTGACTGGTGCTCAGTAAATGCCAGGGCTTACAAATATGTAGTTCCATGAAACATGATTTAAACAGCGCACAGGTTTGTGTGCATGCAATAAATCACCAACATGCAAATGCAGAAACAATGTTGGCGCGTTACTGCCACCTACCAGGAAATACTACACAGTGTAAAACATGATTGACAACAGACAGTGAATACATGAATGTAGAAAGTAGAAAAAATACCACATGTATAATATTGACAATTCATAGTAATTAAAATCTTAAACTTTATGTAGCAGTTTAATTCTTTTATTCTTTTATCATAAAATAGACTAAAAATCATACTACCATCGTACTATAAATTCCAGAAACTTCTTTAAGCAAGAAAACTGTCAGTGCATTCCTGCTATTATAAACTTGCTGCAAAAAACCCCAACTTGCTGCATTCTTCTCAGGTCACCGACGCATAATCTAGACAAAAGATGTTTAAATTTAGCTAAAAAGTGAAAGGACTTCCTCTCCAACATCTCTAATGAGTCCTCAGCTGACCAGATGATTTAAAACCCAGGCCCTTCTTAGGGGTTCTGAAGAGGCATTGTTTGCCACAGCATCACCATTCATGATGGCTGTATCCCAATTCAGGGTCTGCAGCCTGCTTAAAGTACTGCAGCCTTAACGGTCCACAAGGGCCGCGTATTCAAAGACCGCTAAGGCCGGAAGTACGAGGCCTCTGAAATGGGACGGTCTAGCCTCCATCACGCTGCCCAGGTTGCCTAGCAACCATGATACTAACAGCTGGAAACGTTTCATACAGCTTTGTTTGACAGAAATGAAGGAGAACATATTTTGTTCATTTGTTTTCTTGTTTTCACATGAGCTTTGTTTGATTTGTTGAGTATCTGAGGCTGAGACCACGGGACTGTAAAACATGATTGTTGGGCTTCATTTCTGTACTGAAGAGTCATTTTAAGATTAGCAAGCTATCTGTATGTTAACAGACCGTCAGATATCGTAGTTAAATATGCTTCTTTAAAATTATATCAACATTTTGGAGCATGATTTGGTATTCAATTGTTTTGTATGACCATAAAAACTGTGTTATCATCTTTACTAGAAATTCACTAATAATAATGGGAATTCCATTTCTCTTCACTTCTTTATCATTGGCAGGAACATACAGGAACAAAAACAAAGTGTTAAAGCCCTGAAAACTGAACTGTATTCACAAAAAACCTGGTTCCTAGAACAATATTGTGAGTATGCAGTCACCTACAAAAACGTGTCAGAGGCAACAGATGTGTTCAGCCTTGGATGGCTTATTTATTACTAGAAATTGTCTACATTTTGCAGTAAATGAAGTTTTTTTTTTTAAGCTGTTGAATTGCTAGACTGTAGTCTGGTATTACTGCATACATTTTTTAAATGATATTTTTATTCCATGCAGACCAGTCAATCTTCTGTAAGAGCTGTCATTTCCAGTGATGGGAATAACAAGTAACGGCGTTACAAACGGCGTTAACTTTTTCAGTAACGAGTAATCTAACTAATTACTACTTCTATCGTTACAACACCGTTACCGTTACTAACAAGAAAATGCCATGCGGTTGCGTTACTATTTTTCAACAACCAGATGGTTGAAGCTGTCTTCAGCTTACCGCACCTTACCGCATCAGTTGTACAAAAGTAGCTGTCTACTATCTAAGGAATCTGGGCGCTACAGCTTTAAGCAGCTGCGCACGCTCCCGCGGACAGCAATCACTTTCTAGCAGACAATCACTTTTTGGCACTTTTTTGCAGCTAGGGGGGCAAAACAATCGCATGAGTGCTGCTGTTTGACTGAGGAAGAATAAAGTAGTCGTGGTAAGCCAATCACATGACTCCTTCAAGATGACAAAGCAACAAGGTGATATTTACCAGTTTTTAAATTGTGTTGATAGGCCGTGTAAAACCAGAGCCATGATAAACAATATATATGCGGCGTTTTGTCCTGAATAGTTTCGTCACGTTTACTGTCTAAGGACAGCGCTAGCAAGCACTCTCTGCTTATGACCAAAAAAATACCCCAAAACAAAACAAAAACACCCCTTTTGTGTTGGTGGAAAAATGCACCATGTTGACCAATCAAAAATGATATGACAACATGACATTTGGATGTTTAGGAAGAGGGGGGAGTTTTAGGAGTGACGGCGAGAGAGAGAGAGAGAGAGAGAGAGAGAGAGAGAGAGAGAGAGAGAATGACAGCCGAAAAAGAGAGAGAGCGAGTTTTGAGATGTGAGAGATTTGTGACGTTTAGCGTGTTTGGAGTGTGTAGTTAATGTGTTGTCTTGTGTAGTTAGTGTGTTGTGGATAGTTTTGTGGTGTGTGTCAGAAAAATGAGGTGACTGCTGTCCCCAGGTAAAAAACAGGAGTGATGCACCTGCTGCTGTCAGAGCTGCAGGTATCAGGCTGTGATGTTCTCCTTTATAGTGGACAGAAATATTTGGAGTGGCCCAAATAATTTGGGTGGCATCTTATTGAATGCAGAACAGCTGATTGTTATGCAAATAGTTTGAAATGGTTATTTAAATAAAAGGTCAAAGGTAAATGGATGCAAATAACTTTGTTTGCAAAACTTGTGCATATGATTTTAAAATTGACAATTTATATTTGCATTTAAAGTTATGAACATGATTCATTAAACATGTTTGTGGTTGTTACAGTAAAAAAATACATCCATTTTCTACTCTGATTTTACGTTTTTTTTGTCTGATTTTAGATCAATTGTGTAAATACAGTATGTCAAAATGAAAATATAACTGCAAAATCAGACACGTGAGGTTGTGCTGAAAAGAATGATACCAAACAAGGCAAAGTAAATAGTTTTTAAAGGTGAAATGTAGAGGAAACATCAAAAGTAGTTAAAAATGGCCAATAATACCCTGGAAAAAAATGTTAAACTTTTTTTTTTAAGTAACGCAATAGTTACTTTTCAAGTAATTAATTACTTTTAGAATCTTGTAACTCAGTTACTAACTCAGTTACTTTTTTGAATAAGTAACTAGTAACTATAATGAATTACCTTTTCAAAGTAACTTGCCCAGCACTGGTCATTTCTATCTTCAGCTGTAATGTGCCATTATTTAGAGACTGAAATAGATCAGACCACTGGGATAATTTAAACACATCTGTGTGTCCATGTTGCATGCTGGTTTGCATTTGTGCACTGGAATAATGTGTGTGTGCATGTTTTGTTAGGTTTTGTATGTCAGTTTTGAGTGTCGAACAAGCAGACGGTTGTTGAAGAGAATGGGGGAAATGTATTATTCAGATCGAATGAGACTGAAGTTTAATGGCAGAGTGACACACATTAGATGTGACAGAATGAGTCCAATACCACACACATGCACAGACACAAACACAGAGTGCAGGTGTATCTTCTTTTTATTGCTGAAACATGTTGGAGTTGTTTGACACAGTTGTGAAGATCACATCGAGCTGTCTGTCACAGCCAAACTTTCATGAGTCGATCAATACCAGCTGAGGATCATTTGGCTCGATTTTGCTAAATTTAAACACTTCTGTCCAGTACTGATGAAAATATTTGTAATAGATTAAAGCTATGTGCTGAGTCCAAAACTTCAGATTACAAGGTAGAGACTAAATATTGATGCTGGTCCCTTGGTACTCCAGTACAGGTGTCCATCTCAACACTAATGTTAAAGTGGTGTGACAGGGCTATGTGAGATTATATAGTTTTACTGGCTCACAATGAAGCTAATTTAATTAATTCATATACTACTGGTTAAATACTGTAGGCATACACTGGACCCCCTTTTACCACCAAAACAGCTGCACATCCAAAATGAATATCTCATTACATCACATGCCAAGGGTGCTCTATTGGCTTAAGATCTGGTGACTGTGGAGGCCATTTGAGTACAGCGAACTCATTGTCATGTTCAAGAAACCTTTTTGAGATGATTTGAGCTTTGTGACACGGTGTGTTATCCTGCTGGAAGCAGCCATCAGAAGACAAGAACAATGTGGAGATAAAGGGATGGACATGGTCTCAAATAGGTTTTAGTATTTAAATGAGGCCCAGTATAATACTAACGTGACCAGCGGGCTGCCAAAAAATATCCTTTACACCATTACACCACCAACAGCCTGAAGTACTGATAAAAGGCAGGACTGAGCCATGCTTTCATGTTGTTTACTCCAAATTCTGACCCTATCATCTCAGTGTCGAAGAAGAAATCAAGACTCATCAGACCACACAAGCTTTCTCCTACGTTATCCAATTTTAGTGGGCCCATGTAAACGTGGCACTAAATGTGATCTTCTGCTGTATTCAGAGATCCTCTTCTGCATACTTTGGCTGTAACAAGTTAGTTATTAGTTAGTGGTTGATTTGCTGTTGTCCATTTCAGCTTGAAGCCATCTGACCATTCTCTAACCTCTGACATCAGCAAGGCATTTCGCCCAGAGAACTCTCTTTTTCAGACCATTCTGTAAACTCTTGCAAGGAAAATCTAGTAAAAAATTAATAGCTAAATGACAAGAAATGCCATGCCTCCTTTAGACTTATATGATTATGAAGGAGATTTGCCCAGCTGCGTTAGCACCTCTCTTGGCCAATCCAAGAATACAGATGAAAACATTAGTTTTGGAGAGTCCATCAACAGGAGTTTTTGTCAACGGACCTTGACTTTATTACAGCAAACTGGCAAAAATAGAGGCTAATAAGAGGCTTGATGTCATATACCAGGAAAACATTATTCCTATCTGAAAGTATCATTCTTCCACCATCTTCGTAAAACACACACTCTGGAGAGGTTGCCAGCACGTTAAGAAAACCTCTGAGCAAATATAATGAGGCTATTTTTACAACAGATTTTAAACTTTATTTGATAACAGCAGAAGCTAAAGGTAATATTTAGTAAAATTGAACAGTAAGACATCCAGTAATGCATACAGTTAAATGAATCTTATTCCACTGTGTTCACCACCTCTGCTGCTGTGCCATGTACACAACCTTTGTGATTATTTTAATTTACCACATATTTGATGTAAACCCTCAGCTCTCCACATTGTATGTGCTTTATTTTATTTATTTGTTTTGTCCTTGGGATAAAATCCAGCTTGTGTTTGTCACTTTGCCTCCTGTGCCAAACAATCCAAATGAATTATGCAAGTTCTCCAAGTGCACAAAGTCATCCAGTCAAACCTACAGTAATTGTTGTCTCTATTACACTGCTATTAGTTAACTATCAGTTAGCCTGTTGGTTTTAGTTAGGGTTTGGTGTTGGTTTACACCCTAAACAGTCTTTGGATATCTGCCAATTAAGAAGCTCAGCCTGGTTAAAATGACTTGTCCACATTGGTGCAGTTCCTCACTTCTTGCAATGCCTCAGTTAAGCATAATGAATAATTATGATTCTCCATCTGAAATGTGCTTGGTTTGAAGGGAGAATGTTTAAGGCTGAAATCCTGCGAAATGAATAATTTATTCACTCGTCATCCTGCAGCTTCACACTGTATTTCTATGTCAGCCGTGAGCAGTATAGCCTACAAAAGAGGTCAAAAGTTAGTCCAGGGTGGAGCGTCACAGCATATGGGCGACCGTGGCTCAGGGGGTTGGGAATCGCATCTGTAACCGGAAGGTCGCCGGTTCGATCCCTGGGCTCTCTGTCCTGGTCGTTGTGTCCCTGGGCAAGACACTTTACCCTACTTGTGTTGGCCAGAGGGGCCGATGGTGCGATATGGCAGCCTCGCTTCTGTCAGTCTGCTCCAGGGCAGCTGTGGCTACAACTGTAGCTGCCTCCACCAGTGTATGAATGTGAGAGTGAATGAATAGTGGTATTGTAAAGTGCTTTGGGTGCCTTGAAAAGCGCTATATAAATCCAATCCATTATTATTATATGGCAAACCTGCTGTAGAAGATGGAGGTTAAACAAATACTCACATGGTGTGTAATTTAGACAAAAGACCTTCTAGTGATTTTTCTTTCTAATCTGGGGAAAGGGGATTAGATTAAATCTGTTGCATGGCGACTGTGACATCACCGCTGGCCCGTTTCACAATCACAAAGAGCTGCAGGCACTGCAGCTGAGACCTTTGAGCTGCCAAACCAGAACCAGGGCTCGAACGTTTGTAGACCAGGATTCACATTCACCACTAAAAATGCATAAAGGCTTCTCTCAAGGCCTTAGAAAAGAGGGCGAGAGGAGGGGGTTCCTAATGGAGTTTGTTTCCATTAGGGCTGCCCACTGAGACTCAGTCCTCTGTTTTCAGTGCCCTGACCTTCATGAAATGCACTGTGGACCACATGACATAAAAATGAACTATTGTACTCACAGTGCCAACATGAAGTGATACTAGCAGAGGTAGACCGCACACACACAACACCCTGTCATGGACAACTAGTGCTTGTATTTTTTATCCTCACCTGAAAATTTTCACCCTGTGTTCTTTTCCCTCTGCAAGCAAAGTGAAGCCAGCATGGAAAACTGCAGTTCCTCTGATGTCCACTTGAGGCTGGCCCCCAAACGAAGCCGATTCTTATAGATTCCCATATTAAAATGTCCAGTATTGTAGCAGAATTAAAAAGGTTTACAGTCTGTTTTCCAATAACTCAGCTAGGAAGGCTTAAAGTACTTTGACAGATGGATGCTGACAGAGGGAGCTGACTAACAGGGTTGGTGCCTTTGTAAACATTTTCAATAGAATCACCAGGTAAATATCATGGCTCACTGTTTTTATAGCAGTTAAAAAAATGAATTTAAACACAACCAAAAACAAAGCAGTTCAGTTGATTATTATACAGCTCAATAACAAAGTGAAATCTAATGTGAAATTGAAAATAATCCCACTAAAGTAAAATAAGCATACATTCAAATGCTTACATAAGAAGGTTAAATTTCTCAAATTTAAGATGCCAACATAAAACAGAATTAAAAATAGCTGTGTATAGTAAAAAAGAATATGGTAAAAAAACAGATTAAATCACAGTCTATCGGACAATGCACTGCAGTATTAAGTATTGTGACAGTGCATCCTTGATATATTAACATGACATTATTGAATATCTCATAACCATTTTCAAATATTTCAGTTTTATTGTGTTTGATCTCATATATAATAATTGGCGCCCAATATGCCTAATTAATATTTTATGCATTTACAAATCCCCATCGGGAGGTTGGAGGGGTTCAGCACTCACACTGACTCAAGGTCTTACACAGCAGAGACACTTTTCATTGGAAACAACATAGTGAAGTTAAGGGAATATAAACTGCTTGACTAAGCTAAGAAATATAGTTTGGGTTATATATAATGGCTTCAGCTTTTTTGTTGTTGTTGTTGTTGCCATGGTAACTATTCACTTCTAAAGAGTCTGGAAAACAAAAATACTACCTATTATTGTGGGTGATTTTAACATCCATGTAGATGCTAAAAATGACAGCATCAACATGGCATTTAATCTGTTATTAGACTCAATTGGTTTCTCTCAAAATGTAAAAGAACCCACCCACCACTTTAATCACACTCTAGATCTTGTTTTAACATATGGCATAGAAACTGAACATTTAACAGTGTTTCCTGAAAACCCTCTCCTGTCTGATCATTTCCTGATAACATTTACATTTACAATAATTGATTACACAGCAGTGGAGAGTAGACTTTATCAAAGTAGATGTCTTTCTGAAATCGCTGTAACTAAGTTTAAGAATATAATCCACCCACTGTTATCATCTTCAATGCCCTGTACCAACACAGAGCAGAGCAGCTATCTGAATGCTACTCCAACAGAGGTCGATCATCTTGTTAATAATTTTACCTCTTCACTACGTACGACTCTGGATACTGTAGCTCCTGTGAAAACTAAGGTCTCAAATCAGAAGTACCTGACTCCGTGGTATAATTCTCAAACACGTACCCTAAAGCAGATGACTCGTAATCTGGAGAGGAAATGGCATGTCACAAGAAGATCATCATTTAGCCTGGAGAAATAGTTTGCTGCTTTATAAGAAAGCCCTCCGCAAAGCCAGAACATCTTACTATTCATCACTGATTGAAGAAAATAAGAACAACCCCAGGTTTCTCTTCAGCACTGTAGCCAGGCTGACAAAAAGTCAGAGCACTGTTGAGCCAACAATCCCTTTAACGTTAACTAGTAATGACTTTATGAACTTCTTCACAAATAAAATTTTTATCATTAGAGAAAAAATTACCAATAATCATCCCACAGATGTAATATTATCTACAGCTACTCTTAGTACCATTGATGTTAAGTTAGACTCTTTTTCTTTAATTGATCTTTCTGAGTTAACTTCAATAATTACTTCCTCCAAGCCATCAACGTGTCTTTTAGACCCCATTCCTACAAAACTGCTCAAAGAAGTCCTGCCATTAAAATTAATTCTTCGATCTTAAATATGATCAACCTATTTCTAATGATCGGCTATGTACCACAGGCCTTCAAGCTGGCTGTAGTTAAACCTTTACTCAAAAAGCCATCTCTAGACCCAACTGTCTTAGCTAATTATAGGCCAATCTCCAACCTTCCTTTCATATCAAAAATCCTTGAAAGAGTAGTTGTCAAACAGCTAACAGATCATCTGCAGAGGAATGGTTTATTTGAAGAGTTTCACTCAGGTTTCAGAGCTCATCACAGCACAGAAACAGCTTTAGTGAAGGTTACAAATGATCTTCTTATGGCCTCTGACAGTGGACTCATCTCTGTGCTTGTCCTGCTAGACCTTAGTGCAGCATTCGATACTGTCGACCATAATATCCTATTAGAGCGATTAGAACATGCTGTAGGTATTACAGGTACTGCACTGCAGTGGTTTGTATCATATCTATCTAATAGACTCCAGTTTGTGCATGTAAATGGAGAGTCCTCTTCACACACTGAGGTTAATTATGGAGTTCCACAGGGTTCAGTGTTAGGACCAATTCTGTTTACATTATACATGCATCCCTTAGGCAGCATCATTAGAAGACATAGCATACATTTTCACTGCTATGCAGATGACACCCAGCTCTATCTGTCCATGAAGCCAGATAACACACACCAATTAGTTAAACTGCAGGAATGTCTTAAAGACATAAAGACCTGGATGGCCGCTAACGTTCTGCTTCTTAATTCAGATAAAACTGAGGTTATTGTACTCGGCCCTGAAAAGCTTAGAAATATGGTATCTAACCAGATTCTTACTCTGGATGGCATTACCTTGGCCTCCAGTAATGCTGTGAGGAACCTTGGAGTCATTTTTGACCAGGACATGTCCTTCAACGCACATATTAAACAAATATGTAAGACTGCTTTCTTCCATTTGCGCAACATCTCTAAAGTTAGAAATATCCTGTCTCAGAGTGACGCTGAAAAACTAGTTCATGCATTTATTACTTCCAGGCTGGACGACTGTAATTCATTATTATCAGGATGTCCAAAAAACTCCCTGAAAAGCCTTCAGCTAATCCAAAATGCTGCAGCAAGAGTACTGACAGGGACTAGAAAGAGAGAGCATATTTCTCCTGTTTTGGCCTCCCTTCATTGGCTTCCTGTTAAATCCAGAATTGAATTCAAAATCCTGCTCCTCACATACAAGGTCTTAAATAATCAGGCCCCATCTTATCTTAAGATAAGATAAGATAAGATAAGATAAGATAGAACTTTATTAATCCCTCGGGTGGGTTCCTCTGGGAAATTCGATTTCCAAAAAAGCACAGCACCGACAGAAGTTACAGAGTTACAGAATATTATATATATATATATATACACACACACACACATATATATAAATACAGAGACAATATAAATAAAATATACGAAGGGGATAAATAGAATAAATAGGAATAAAAAATAAAAATACAAGTGAATTGCACATTTCAAGTATTGAGGTCTATTGCACTGTTGACTATTTACAAAAGTATTGCACAAAAGGTATTGCACAGTGAGGTGAAGAGGCACTACAGCTTAGTTGTTCCCCCCTCCTTTGTCCTCCTGTTTCCCTGTTTTTTAATGACCTTGTAGTACCATATCACCCTATCAGAGCACTTCGCTCTCGCACTGCAGGCTTACTTGTTGTTCCTAGAGTATTTAAAAGTAGAATGGGAGGCAGAGCCTTCTGTTTTCAGGCCCCTCTTCTGTGGAACCAGCTTCCAGTTTGGATTCGGGAGACAGACACTATCTCTACTTTTAAGATTAGGCTTAAAACTTTCCTTTTTGCTAAAGCATATAGTTAGGGCTGGACCAGGTGACCCTGAATCCTCCCTTAGTTATGCTGCAATAGACCTAGGCTGCCGGGGGATTCCCATGATGCATTGAGTTTTTCCTTTCCAGTCACCTTTCTCACTCACTATGTATTAACAGACCTCTCTGCATTGAATCATATCTGTTATTAACCTCTGTCTCTCTTCCACAGCATGTCTTTTATCCTGTCTTCCTTCTCTCACCCCAACCGGTCGCAGCAGATGGCCGCCCCTCCCTGAGCCTGGTTCTGCTGGAGGTTTCTTCCTGTTAAAAGGGAGTTTTTCCTTCCCACTGTTGCCAAAGTGCTTGCTCATAGGGGGTCATATGATTGTTGGGTTTTTCTCTGTATCTATGAAGCGCCTTGAGGCGACTTATGTTGTGATTTGGCGCTATATAAATAAAATTGAATTGAATACCTGCAGCTATTACAGTTTATGGATGTAGCTGGTAATAAAAACTAACAATACATACGCCAGCTCAGTCAGGCTGCTGAGTGGTGGAATTTGTTTCTTAAAGGCCTTTTTAAGGTGTAGGTAGGTGCTTAGGATGTTGAAAAAAAGCTAACTAAAAGTTTTCACTCATCACACTTTAAAAAAGCGGTATGATGGCTGCAAACATCCAAACTATGGATATTCATGTGAAGTCCTACATCCAAAATTGAGAGATCTCAGTTTCAAAGGAACTTCAGGAGTGCAAGGTTAAGCTGCTTCAGCCGTGTTAGCATCTGAAACAGAAAATTCATACCCGGAATGGAGTCAAGCTGTAATGACGAGTCAAGAAAAGGGGAATGAAATAATTTCCCTCAAAATGAGGAAAAAAGCAAAAAAGCAAGCACTCGTGAAAACCTCATAGCCCACCAAAACATCGTCCGAGATTTAAAGCATCTACTTCAAAATTGTCGCAATCATGGGCTGGAGACTGAAGAGTACGCTGAGGAGTTGTTTTGGCTACAACATCAGGTGAAGGAAATGCAGGAAAATGCCACCTGCAGAGTGAGTCGGGAGGCTGCTCAAAACAAGGCCTTAACTTTCCAGCTGAAGGAGACTCTAAAAGTTGTTAGTTGAGTTGTTCTTGAGATGAACTTGAACTAATAGAAACATTTCTAATAGTTTATTATACAACTGAAAATGTCACAAGAACACAAATTAAATACATCCCGCAATTAAACCAAAGGTACTCAAAACTTAAAACGAGCCTGAACACAGCAGGTTCCTTTGGTGCTGCAAGCACTTCAAGCAGTGTTTCAGTTCAGGTACAGTTGACAGCGGGTACAGTTTAGGTTCACAGTGAAACACAATGACTCAGTTGTCCATCTTCAAAAAAGGTGGCCAAAGGTAATTTCTCTTTCCTTATTGCTAGTGTCCTTGTCACTACTGGCAGGATCAGATGGTGCCTGCAACTCATTCAGGTTAATAGGTAGACCAATTCCAAGAATGGACGGTCATGTTTGCTGCAACAGGAATCTTTGCTAGGTCTCCTAGCACAAAATGTAGAGGTGACCCAAGGGAATGGATATGCAAAAGAAGAGCTGGACAAAATTGTAGAAGGGCATCAACTCCACGGCAGGGCTAATTATAGACACTAAAAGCTGCTTGGGAGAATTCCAGTCAGTAAAAATCTACAAGTCTGTGCTGCAGTTGAGAATCTGCCCCTGTAAAAACAGTAATCCTTGGAATTGAAAACTGAAAGCACTATTTAAACCTCAACCTAAATTAAATAACAGATTTATAAAACAAAGTTTATGTTGGCTAATGTATTCAGCTCTATCATATGTGACATATCCGTGTCCCATCTGGTAGAAAAATATTCCACTACCACAACCCCATCTCACATCAGCTTTCATTTATCCAGGCAGTCGCCTCAGTCACTGCGTCTCTGGATCTGGGATCTCTTTGATGAATCATTCAAAGGACGATGCACTCTAACTAATTTGAGTCATGCCTCCTGACTTTGGGGAGCAGTCATGCTCTTCTCATTGGTTAAACATCGGCAGCGACACAGTGAACAAACAGAGCAACATACAGTGGAGGCCTTGCAGCACAAGGGCCCTGAATCAAACAAGCTGCTCCTGAGAATAATCTGATTATTTTTGTCTCCGTGGGGCAGAGCTAATACTGATCCAGGATGACTGCTCTTTCACACGTTGTGTGGTACTGTCAGCGCTGCTGCAGGATCAAGATTGTTTTCTCCAAAAGCTGTCAGTGCTATTTTATGCTTCTCCCTCGCCACATTTTAAAGTGAATAATTGTACTTTTTACTGCAAAACGTGTATCTGACAGACGCAGTTATGTCTCCAATTAATATTTTATATACTAAAAAACAGATGACGTCTTTAGAAATTGTGCACTAGTATGATTAAACAAGTGGTTTCCAACCATTTGGCTTGTAGACTCATTCCTTAACCTTTTTAGGTAGCTTTATCTAAACCTCTTTTTAAAAATCAAGATGAAAAAAAGTCTATAAAATTCACATATTTGTGAATATATATATATATATATATATATATATATATATATATATATCGCTCAGATGTATAATGTGGCCCCACTAAAATCTGAAACAAAAGAAATAGTGACAGTGAATACTGGACTTTTATTTTGATGGTATTTCCTTTTATTTTGCAATGTTGTGGGATTAGTATTTTTATTCTTTCATCATTTGGGCGAGGCTTGTAACAAACACCCCAAGACATCATTGCTTTGGTTGTGTCAGATGAGCCTGGTTCTGCTGGAAGTTTCTTCCTGTTAAAAGGGAGTTCTTCCTTCCCACTGTCACCTAATGCTTGCTCACAGAGAGGCTGTCTGATTTTAGGTGTCTTCTCCTTAATTCTGCAGTGTGTAGCTGGGATTTGGTGTTATACAAATAAACTGGAATTGAATTAAATTTGTATTGTCATTTGACTTTTTATTAATTATTAATAATAGAGATTTTATTTATTTTCATTTATTTGTTTCATTGTAATTCATGGATTTCTTTTTAATGCACCAGAAGTCATCTGGAACCAAATAGTGGGAAGACCTTTACCTTTTTCTTCAGTTTCACAACTCAGTTGTTTCTGACCATAATCACTTAAATCACAACAATCTGCTTGTCCCGTGAACATTATGTTCATAAATCCTGATAAAATAACACAAACAAACAAAAAACCCCAACACATTTTGTTTTGCTTTTTTATCAATACAGTATCAAAAATTTAACATAGTTTACATCCTTCAGTTTTTCGTTCATTTTCTCCTGCTAATTAATCCAGGTTTACCGTATAAGAATTTACGACAGGACATCCTCACTTATTGGTCCCCATTTCCAAACAGGATGTTACACTTGAGTACTTTGTTAAACCTATGAGGTAGCCTGACATGCAGCTTCCCAGAAGGATATGTACACATTGTGGTAACATAGACAGTAATATGAGGTATAACCAGAATATACTGATTAATACAGAGATCCAAAAGTCCAAAGAGAGACCATAGAAAGTGAAAGACATTCTGAAAGTACTGCGAGATAAGCAACAGCAATGGGAAGTGGGTGGGAACCAAGAGAAACGTGTCCCTGCTTCCAGGAGAGCCACTGAAGTGACTACCATTTTGTCACATTGCAGCCACAAACATGAATCAATTTTATTTGAATTCCACATGAAAGACCAATACAAAGTGGTTCCAAACATTTTTTACAAATAAATAACTGCAAAGTGGAGTTAGTGCAAAAAAACAAAACAAAAAAACCCAACACTATTTAGTCATTTATAAATTTCCTTTCTCTTAAAACTGGGACTTCTTCATATGAACAAACTGGCTCTAATTTAGAATTTATTTAAAAATGTTACCTTTTTTTGTTTCTGTTTAAATTGCTTCATTTAGCGCACACGTTGTATTTCTATTTTGGCACTAACTGTCTTCCACACATTGCTCCTCGGAGCAGAGCGCAATGGAGACGAGGAGGTGGTTCAGTAAAGATGGGTGGGGGAGTCCAGAGCTCCAGCTGGTGTTTGGCTAATGACGCGGGATCAGGTGGAGGAAAAGCTCCTTATGGAGGGGAGGGGGACAGAAATACTGTGACAGGGTGGTGAAAGGCGCATTCGCTCCGCGGACAACACATCAGCACCGAGCAACAGCAGCAGCAGCTGTTAGAACAGCTCCCGACTCTTCGTACGGACTTCATCCCCACTATCTGCTCAATCGACGGGCCACCGGCCGGTTCCTGCTCCCCGCGTGGGTTTGTGTTTGAGGAATCGCGCCACAGGAGGCGTTAAAGAGGCTTACTCCAGGTAAGACGGATTCCTGCTTTTTAATCTGCAGGTCAAGTGCGCCAGTTTGTAAGGTTAACAAGAAGATCCCAGTTTACAAACTTCATGTAAAGCGGAAAGAAAATGCGTGAACTGTCTGAAGAATCACACAACTGTTTATTACTGCTTATTTATTTTATGCAAAACCCCAATAGGAGAGTTTTTACCACAGTTTGCTTACTGACGCCCCCCCCCCCCCCCACACACACACACACACACCTTGAATCCATCGAAAATATAGTAACTATTGTAAATTACCTTTAAAACTGATGCTATTCTGTGTGTTGGAGTGAACATGTTTATCTACTGACATTTGATATAAATACGTTTCTTTTTAAAATTTCTTTACACCTGACAGTGAAACTGCTGCCTGAGGAGCACATGTACACCTTTCAGTATGTCTGTACACCTGCTCCTGTGTGTTTTGTAAGTCCCTTTTTGAGAAGACAAATGGTCAAATTTAAGTTTTTCCCCAAAAAATAATCGATGCAGAAGCAGATGTAGGACAAGAAAAGAAAAGAAAAAGATCCGTGAAGTTTCTTAAGCACTTATCGAGTTCAGGATATTGAGGATGGCATTCAGTTTACTTTAGTTATTATTTGAATTCACTTTTAATACAGGTTACTTTAATTAAGTGCTCTGACTTAAAATTGTTGTTTTCTGCTCATTTTAAATATCTCTCAGTGTGGTTTGAAGTTTGACCTTTTGTGATACCACACGGTTCAAATATCATGTCTGCTTCTTGATCAAAAAACCATCCAAAAATATGAGAGATATCAATGAAAACCATTGTCAATGTACAGCAGGAGTGTCAAACCTGTGTCCAATCTGGGTCACTGGGTGACCTCACAAAGTGTGAAAATTGCAGTGGAGTCATTAATTACAGACATTATCGATACGACACAACACCTGCTGTGGTGGTGGCAGCGGTGCTTCATCACAGTGAAAACATCTGGAAAGTTAAAATTATTTCTAGGATGATGTAAGTTGCTTCAAATAAAAGATGTGAAATACTTCTGTTTAGTTTCAACAAAGCAACGGCTGTGTATCTTTCCTCTTTGATCTGTAATCGTGTGGTGCATGTAATGACAGCTGTGTCACTGAATGTGGAAAGATGTTGACACATCATTGAAAAACGCACTTATTTTTTTAAAGATGTCAGGATGTTCCACCGTTTTATGAATAATTTAATGAGAAATCTAACCTTCTGGTGATCAAATTGGGCCCTATGTGATCTAGGAAGTGCCCATGTTTATGTGCTATTGAAGAGTAAGGTTTCAGGCAGAGGTAAAGGAAAATAAGCAGCGCTGTAATAAAATTAAATCTGTAAGCATTTAATTCAAGTTGGGGTTCATCTACTCAAGATTTATAGACATTTTGTACACAAATACTTCAGGAATAATAGGAAAACCCCCAAATATTTCTGTTAAATAAAATAAGACAAACTCTTTGCCTTCAGTAGATGCCGGTCAGCTGTGCTGGTGTCACCAACAAGCAGCTATTCAAGGCTCAGGAAAATCCCTGAATTTTAGCTGAAAGAGTCAATTAATGTAACCTAAAATCATCTGATCATCATTCCAGATTCTAAAATGTGGCACTTTGTTGCTTTACTGTTTGTTTGTTTTTTTTAGTCTAATGAACTGAACATTTGGCTTTCTTAGTGTATTAATGCTGTATTAATTCTTAGATAACCATTAACTGTGACTTGGACCTTGGAAAGATGTACTAACTAAAGTCAGATAATGGAGCAGGATAGAAAACAAGAGTGACATTTCAGAACGTGAAATCGATGCTTTTTAAGATTTTTCTGCAGACACCCAGCTCTGTGTGAGCTTATCTCTGCCCAGTAAACCCCTTCGCCCTCATGACCCCATGTGTTATAACAGATAAGAATGGCAGCAAGCATACATTCAGCCACTTCCGCAACAATGAGCCATAAACAAGATGTTTTCTGAGGCTTGTTCAAGATCAGTTCAGTTCCTACATTAAGAGACGACTGTGCACAGGGATTCGCAAGGACGAAATTCTGGGTGCAGTTTTGTGAACACATCTGTTCTTTTCTTCTTTGTCGTCGTTGCAAATGTTTAATCACGTCGCCACCTTCTTCTTCTCTGAAAACTTTTGTCTGCATGAACTGGGCTTTTAAAGTCAGGAGAAAGTAGATCTTGTCATCTTCTCTAACTGAAACTTCTAAATGCAGCTCAAGTATGGGAACAGAGGGCATTTACAGCATTTATAAAGTCAGTAAAACACACAGATTGAGCATTTCTATTTTTGTTTAATCCTTATATTGTTGCCTTTCAGACGTGTCTGCACTCTAACTAACTGATTTGTAGTCACTGGGTACCATCTGCACATACCTGGAAATGCTTTCTAATGATATTGTGAACAAGAAGCATAACATGAAAGATATCGAACCTACTACAGACAACTGTGGAGCTCCATAGCTAATATTAGTGTTTGAGGAAGACTTTATAAGAACAATTTGGAATCTGTTAGATTAATATGATTCAGACCAGAGCATCCAAGTTGTTTTCAGTGAGCCCAGCTGAAGTCAGAGAGAGGGTGATGATCATTAACCCTATTTAATGATTATTTCCTCTGTTTCTCTATCTTCTGTTTGCTCATCACTTCACAAACACTGAGCATATAAAACCACTAAATAAAAAAAACACAAGTTGAGCATTTCATGTTGCATTTGAGGTTGACATTCCTGCAGACCTAACTGTAAATTAAAGACTGTAGATGCTTTTCTTTTAATTTTCTTTCATTTACTGTATTTTTAGTCACAACAGCAGTTGTCTCAGTCTGACACAGTAAGATAAGGTGCTACAATGCTGGAGAGAGAACTATAACAATCAGATCATCACATTTGAGCAGGACTGTGTTTTAGTAGTCCCCCAGCAGCTTGAGCCTATAGCAGCTTAACTAAAGGATGGCTCACGGTCACCTGATCCAGCCCTAACTGTAAACTTTATCAAGAAGGAAAGTTGTAAGTCTAATCTTCAATGCAGAAATAGTGTCACTCTCCCAAATCCAAACTGGAAGTCTGAGAGCCGAGTGCTCTGTTGGGATAATAGACCACTTGGTCTCAAAGAAGCAAAATAGATGACCTAGTTTTTCAACATCACTCTGAGACAGGATGTTTAACAATACTGCACAAATGGAAAGAGCAAGGTCTACAGATTTGGTTAGTTTGTGAGTTAAAGACACGTCTTGGTCAGAAGTGACTCCAAGTTGTTGATGAACAGAGATGGGCAGTTACTTTTTTCAAGTAACGAGTAAAGTAAGGGATTACTATTGCAAAAACGGTAATTAGATTACCATTACTTTCCCGTAGGAACGCTGCGTTACTGCGTTACTAAAATGGTGATTTTTTTTGTGAGAATGTTTCATGACAGTGATGTAAGCGGTGCGACATTCGTGACAACAGCTGTGTGCAGAGCAACAGTGGATCATATATCGAGTGCGGGAGAGAGTATGAGCGTGCAGCGTTTAAAGCGTGGAAGTACTGACCTTATTTTGAGTTTGATTCCATAAAACGTGACAAAAACATTAGTGTCCGTCGTGCGTGGGAAGAAAACGTCTTTTTACAGCGAGAAAAAACCCCTAAACTTCCAAACAAGCACCGAGTGCGCTACGACATAATGGGAAACTCACAGAGAAACTCATGGATTCTTCCACTGACCGCTGCAGCACACCTGCACCAGGGTAAACCTCCGCCTACCCTACTCCTGCTTTACAGGTGAAAATAGAGCAAAAGGACCGCTAGTCTTTGATTTTATTTATTTTCTGCTGTGTTTTACTTGCATCTATTTGAAAGAGTGAGTAATAACACAAAAAAAAATTTATTTTATGTGCTGGAATGTGCAGAAAATAGGTTTAAATGTTAAATAAATTTCTTCCAGTCAGAGAATGGTGCATATAATTAAATTTTTGCTTGATGCATAAAGTTAAAAGATTAAAACTAATAAAACAAGTTTTAAAAAGAGACCTTTCCATTTGATTACATTTTGTATGATGGATTATGCAGAAAAAGTAGAATTGGGCTGAAAGATCTATCGCTTTATCACCTATTCAGGTTGTAAATCGTGTTTTTAAAAAGTAACTAAGTAACTAAGTAATTAATTACTTTTGAAAATAAGTAATCAGTAAAGTAACGGGATTACTTTTTTGGGGAAGTAATCAGTAATTAATTACTGATTACTTTTTTCCAAGTAACTTGACCAACACTGTTGATGAATCCCAATCTGCTGCAGACAGCAAAGGCAATGATGGAAAAGATTTTCAGGTTTTCAAAGTTTTGGGAGATCTAATCAAGTGTGCAGCTTTTTTTCCCGTAGTTTTTGCGCCATCTACATTTGGGTCAATGTTGTCATGTACCTGTTTTTATTTAGAAATTGCTTTTCTCCACAGTGAAATCCTCCATTTGATTTGCAGATTGAATGCTTTCAAGAGAATGAAAAGGTCACGGCGACACCAATACATGAGTGTATTAAAATGGACACCAGATAAAAATCAGTATCGATTTAAGCAGAGCAGAACTCTGACAAAATAACGGAAACATCCCATAGTGTCTGACGTTTATACCAAGTCAACTTGTTGATCCCAGGTGGAATGATCTGCTAGGCTGCTATCTGCATAATCAAACTCAATGACTTTCCTCTGCTGTGATAGGTGAAAATACATGATCCAGTAACTGGACTTTGGGCTGTGCTGCTGATATTTTATCCATCCATCCGTCCGTCCATCCATTTCTTTCCACTTCCTCTGGTTTTTATGCACTAGGTGACCTGAAACCTGTTAGGGGTAGAGTTAGAGTTAGCACCTTAAACTATTTGGCAAATCGGCTAAAATTCACTTAGGATACAAGAATGGCATCCACCTACCTTAATATTAATTTGTTTAAATTATGATCATGAAGGCATTTTAGTTTTGTGTTTAACAGGAAAATGTTAGGAGGTCAGGCACAGCAAGTGACCCATGCCTATTAATGACTATTCATGAGACCTGCCACCACACAAGCTTTGACTGAAATTCATAAATACCATTGTAGTCACTATAATTGTTGTTACTGACATCAAAACAGCTACATATAATATAATGCACTTTACTACACCATAAGGAAATGATAGTCTAGAATTGCAAGGACACTGAATTGGGGTCCTGGACGGTGGTAATGTTGCTGTTTATAAAAATAGAGTTTCCGTTTATCTGAAAATAAATTGAATGTAAAAGAAAAAAATGACAAAATAAAACTAGCGAAAGAAAGTTTCAGAAGATATTAAGAGCTGTTCCAAAACCAGGTCTACTTGAAATAAAGTGCGTGGTGTAAGTAAACAATGTTAATAATCACATATAATGATGACAAATGTGCTGGGTAATGTAGCTTCAAAATTATGTCACAATATTACGAGGAAGTTTGCAATAGTGATACTTCTGATGGTAGTGAAAAACGATACCAGCATTAATTAGCGGAAACAAAATGAGGGGCTTTTTTTTTCCAAAATAAAGTAACTTAACCGTGTTACCTTGCATGCAAGCACTAATTAAAGCTCTGCTTTTCCACCATGTGACCATGTCAGTAATTTCCATCCAGTATTTGCTCTCATGGTCATATAGAGTACAGCTAGCGAGTGCTCTGGCGCCACTCTCTTTAGTAATTCGTTTACATTTGGGTAGCAGATCACCAGCTGCTAGCGTCTCGTTTTTTGTGGCCTGGTTCTGCTCGTTGATGGCTATTTGCTTGTGAAGTGGTGAAACAGGTTTGTTGTTTCCACCTTTAGTGGGAGCAGTTTTCTGCTCAGGTATTGCGGTTTATTCGAGATTGTTTTAATAGTTCCCTTTTTTCCCTACTAAACCGTCAATGGAGGCTCACACGTGGCTCTCACTTTTATCCATGACTGAGCTTGTTGTTATGTATGCTAGGAAAGCTACAGACTTGGTGTTGCCATATTACTGATCTTAAAATGTGACACGTTTGTACCATGTAAGAATTTATACTGGTAAGAGGATGGTATTATTTGGCAAAGCCCTAATTATAATAATGATTACCAGGCTTATAATACTGTGTGGTATATTACCATATTTTTCGGACCATAAGGCGCACTGGATTATAAGGTGCATTAAGTGAAACAAAACAGTCAGATATGTCAAGCTTTAGTCAGCTTATTCTTCTTGCTTCCTCCACTTCCATACCATTGATTCATTAATGTTGAATTCTCTTGCAGCTGCTCTATTCTCATGTTGTTGCAGTATATTAATGACTAACCTTGTATTGTGGATGGATTATCTCAGTTGTTCTCCTGACTGAAGTTTGGTCCATTTACAGTATCCTGCCATGTGATTTCATTTGTCTCTAACCATCAGGAACCCTCATGTTAACTTTTATCAAGTGGAAAAAGGTTAGCGTTCATCCTCCAGCTTCACTGTGTTTATGTTATGCTAACATAGCTGTGTTGCTAGCGATCACAGCACATCATTGTATACCAGCTAGCCCAACTTCAGTAACCCTACAAAATTCACTGCTGTTTGGTTTTCTGTCTTCATTTATGCTGGAAGTGACAGCAGAGCTGTAAGTTTTATTTTTTTCAGAAATCTCTCAGTCAGAACATGCTATATCATGTTTAGGTGGAAACTAGCGAGCTAACTTCCTGCTAACTTCTAAGTCGGTTATGTTTTCATGGATGCTTGAATATTAAACTTCATTGTTACACCTGGTAAAGCAGCAACACTTATCATTTTATTAAAGATGAAAAAATTTAGACAGTTTTTAACCCTCAGTGAGTTTGTTTGACTTTGGGACCTGAAGAAGAAGGAGTTTTGGACCCAGATTACTCCGAGTCTGCGAGGCTCCTGACTCCATCAAGCGGTGTGGCTTCATAGCTTACCAAAGTCGTACCAAAATCTTCTTGCAAAATCTGTCAAAAAAACATTTTTTGACAGATTTTTGAGCGCTGTGTACCATATAAAATCGGTTAAAGGTCAGTAAGCACAACCAGAATTCATACATACGGAGCTCAGGATTATAAGGCGCACTGTCGATTTTTCTCACAGCACAAAGGGTATATTTTTTAGAAAGTAAATTGATACATTTTATTTAAAATGATTTTTTTTAGCAAGTGGCTAAAAGGCAATATAGATTTTAAGAGTTTAAGAGACTTGATCTGTCCTAACAGTGACTCCACCAGTTAGCTCTTTTCTTTGATCGCTGATCTAATCACCTTTTACATTGTTTAATCATCCATATATTAAGATGGACATATGAAGCTGAACCACAGACTTACCTGAACTGCAAGGTTATTCTCCCAACTGGCAACCATAGCCTGACAAAGGGCACCTATTCTGTTCCTTTCCACCTCTAAATGTATTATTGATGGACCCTACTGAAGTAGCTATGTGTTATTTGCAGTTTGAAAATGAAATATTGAAAAAAACCAAACTCTTTTCCACAATAGATCCCAACCAGCCTCAAGAAGAAGAAGGAAAGATTTAATTTTGAGTATCTAAAGAACCTGAAAGTATGCCAGATCTGTCGTCCAAACTCAGATGCTGTCTTCCGCTCATTCTCTGTCTGAAACAACCTGTTTTAGCTCTTTCCTCTTTGAGGCACTTCTTCTGATTGGCTGACACTATTAAAGTGAAAGTTTGACCAGCAGGCAGTTCTGATATGGCAAAAGATGGCCATATCAGGGATACCCACTCTCTGTGACATTAGAAAAAAAGAAGAAGAAAGAAACAGCATCCTAAAGCCTGAGCATTTGGCTCACAGGGATTAGTTGTACAGTCACTGACCTCGTTATTTAAAAGCAACGCAGGTTCACTTTAAAAGTATTTTAGAGGACTGTTCTGCTTCCAGAAAACTGGACTGTGCCCGACTTTCAGTGTCCTGAAATCTATAGTAGAGTCATGAAGTATTCAGATTTGTTGATTTAAGTTGTGTTATTACCTTTTTCAGTTATTAACTTTACCTAAATAAGTTTAAGACCTCTTAAACAACAAAATCACGAGAGCACACACTGTGTTTAAGGCTCTCAGCTCAGATTCAAGCTGTTTCAAGCAGACTCCAATTTTCTGGCTGTGTTCATCAAAGATTGCTGTGGGATTGGGTCAACATGGACATGCAGGATTATATAACGCTGAACACCAAACATAACATGTGAGTTTCTGTGGATCGAACGCCCCTGTCCATTCAGATCTATATTTCCTTTGTGCATTGCCCAAGGCACTGTGATGGTTTGGTGGAAAATGGAAACCACAGAGCAGCATACATCCTCCAGATAAGACTTACCACTGCACATGACAGTTAGAAGCGTGGTCACAGAGTGACAGAAACATGTTCTTGTACTTTACAGGGATGTGAACACAAGTTAATTCCTGGGAGGACTTTCAGGTCTCTTCTTTGGCTGTTAAAGGGTTGGCATTAGTGCTTGAGCAGCTGTCATTTGCAGGCTGTTCAGCCTCTGGTGTCTGTTCACTCCAGCATGGTCTGCAGATCAGCGAGCAGAAAAGTGACAGCATTAAAGCCAGACGTTTTCATTGTGACCTGTGCACTTTTCTTTTGAAGAATTCACACTGGATTGTCCGAGCAGGTCAGTGATTTGAGGATTTTCTGTCTCGGTCTGAATTCAACATAAGGCAGCCAGCTAATCCCATACGCTGTGGAAAAAAAGCTGTTTAGAAAAAAATAAATAAGACAAAGCACTCGCAGGCTGACCTTTGGACTCTTAAGTAAAGCTTGTATCGCTTACACACACAAACACACTCACAACACACACACATACACATGTCAGGCTGGAAAGAAACAAGTCATGCTGCTCTGATTAAGCTGTAAATGAAATGTACATGAATCCAGAACTGAAAAATAAATATATAAGGCAGCAGCTCTCAAAAGGGTGAAAAATATGGAGCGCAATTAAAGTCTTTCTGGAACAAACTCTCAACGCTTGGCAACCATCTTGGTAACACCTCTTGGCAATTATTTTGAAGCCTCTATATCAGTGGTTCCCAATCTTTTTTTGCTAGCCCCCCCCCCCCTTTGTTTTACAAGAAAATCTTCATGATGTTGCGATGCTTCAACCTCTGCATTTGTGTGGGAGCCGTGTCAAAAAACCTGTCCATTATGCTAGCAGTGTTGTTAACTTGTACACAACTTTGGTGACAGTGTAGGATCAAGTGAAGAAGGCCCTGGTCACACAGGCCTACAGACTGGTCCAGGATCAACTCATAATTATGGTTGCTAGGTAGAATGTCATTCCTGGGCCGGTTAGCAAGAAACTCCTTGAGATTGCTGATCAGCTGAAACACAAACTGTAAATACAGACTTCAAAGTAAAAGCTGAGTCTTTTGAAACGTGTTTGATAAAACATTCATTATGGGCGTTCTCTGTTTCCAGTTTCCTACTGCTACTTTTTGAGTTTTATTACTGCTTGATGATTAGTAAGCAGTAAGTAAGTGTTTGCACACAAGTCGGCATCTTCCTTGTAAATTACTGGCAAACTCAGCACCTCTTTGCAAGACGATTTTACCTAACGACAGGCAGCAGCCTTCAACAAACACCCACCGACTGATTGGGAAAGACACATTTTTCCTTCGTCACCATTGGTTGTATAGCACCCAATATGGAAGACTTTTTCCTAAAAGTCTCAGCTTTTTAAGCTGTTGCAGGATTTTCCTCTCTTTAATTAGAGGGATATATCAGAGCTTCTGTGTGGATATATCACTGAAACAGTGAAGAGCAACCTGACTTTGAACTTATTATGCACTTGTTATAAAAATCAAGAGATGCACGATTGGCTGAAAACACACCAAAATGTGGTTTGTGCCAGGGGATGTGATCTCACTTGTGGCGTGAACCACCGACCACGAGGGCAACAGCAGCGGATAGGACAAAGGCTTTACTTTCTCTGAGGTTTTAACTAAAACCATCACCAACAGGGGGCAGAATTTCACCAGTGTGTGGTCGGTAGATGCCCGCCTACTGCAGCCCCCCCTACCACCCACACTACCACACTACCACCCACCTCCTTTGTTGGGCTTTTGTTGCTCTTTAAAAGTCATCAAGCTTTTGTGCCTTTGTCAGGTTTGATAAATTGGATGGCACAGTGATACATAAACTTGTTCTCCTTTCTTTAAAGTCACTACACATCTGTTCAGCCCATATTTTCCTGCTTGTGTGTTTGGATGTAATTAGAAACGTAATTTTTAAAGGTCAGCGCCTTGCCTGTGGGGAGCGCTGCGCCGTGGCGAAGCAGCAGCAGATGCAGTAGCCCTATTCTTTTAAAGTAGGAGATAAGGTTTATTTTAATGGCTTTTTGAATGTCTGCTGCAGCCCCTGACCACTTTCATAAGCTCACAATCACAGGTTTGCACAGACACAGCAGCATGGAAACATTTAATTGTTTTTTTGTGTTTTTTTTGTGTCTCACTGGCTGCATACCTGCATGTCATCAGAATGAAAGGATGAGAAACACATAGCAACTTGCCACGCAAGGAGAGTTATCTTTTTCAGTCTTCATGACAATGCCAGGTCGGGGTCAGGTGACCGTGGAGTCCTTTGGCACTCCTTTGATCTTCTTTGGTCTTCAAAGCTTTGAGGCGTGTTTGGGCTCATTATCCCAGTGCATTTTGAATCCTTCTTCACAGAGATGCAAACCAGAGGAATAACAGAGTCTATTTGACTTTAATCTTCCCACCAGCATGTTTCACTCTGCATTTGATCCCCTTAAGACTGGGTGAGTAATCGGGTCTTTAATTTCACTAACGATTTCCCCTTCTAATGAAACTGAAAGCGAGATAATCAGGATTAAAAAAATATATTCTTTTTTAACCACAAAGCTCTCAAAACTATCAAAATTAGCCTGCCAAAGACTCCAATCTTTCCCACTGGACAGGTTTGGAAAATGTGAAAAAAGACATAAATTTTAGACTTTTAACTGTATTTTGATACAAATTACAGCTTGTCCTGCTCACCCACAGTCATTCATACTACAGTAATAAAAGTAAGAGACAAACAAGCAAGCGACAGGAAAGTTCTGATTTATTGTAACAGGGATGTCTAGGCAATGAGCTACAACAAGTCTTTCAATAATTTTTCACATTTATGTCTTACAATTTAAGCCCAAAGAGCCACATTTATTTAATTTACTACAGCAGCTTTTCATTATCAGATCATTAAACTGAGGCATACTTTTATTATTATTAACCTTTATTTTACCAGGAAAAGTCCCATTGAGATTAAAAACCTCTTTTTCAAGGGAGTCCTGGCCAAGAGGCGACAACATGTTAAAATTACAAAGTTACATACATGTTATAAATAACAATTACATTTTAAAAAACATTTTTCTCTGGCTCTCTCAATTTGGACTTAAAAGCATTTAATGAAATAAGATCTGCTATCTTCCAGTCTTTTTGCATCATGTTCCATGTAAAAGGGGCAGCATAAGTAAAAGCCCTCTTTCCCAGTTCAGTTCTGGCAAATGGAACATTGAGCAGAAGAAGATCGCTTGAACGCAGGCTATAAGAAACAGTACTCCTCCATGTGAGCAGATCGCAAATATAGGTGGGCATTTGTCCAAGCAGGGCCTTGTAAATAAAGATGCACCAGTGATCAAACCTCCTGGAGGACAACGAAGGCCATCCCACTCGAGCATACAGATCACAACAATGGGTCAAAGCCCTACAGTTTGTAATAAACCGTAAAGAGGCATGATATACTGAGTCAATCTTATGAAGACACTGGGCGGAAGCATTCATGTACAGCAGATCACCATAATCTAAAACAGATAAAAATGTGGCATTTACAAGACGCTTTTTTGTCTCAAAAGAAAAACAAAATTTGTTTCGAAAGAAAAATCCTAATTTTAGTTTGAGTTTTTTCACAAGATTGTCTATGTGAGACTTAAAGGTCAGAGAATCATCAATTAAAAAGCCAAGATATTTGTACGTATGCACCACTTCTATGAGGTTTCCCTCAAGAGTGGACACCAAAGGGACAGTTTGAGGAAATCCCTTCGTGTTTGAAAACAACATTAGCTTTGTCTTTTCAGCATTAAGAACCAATTTCAGCTCCAGAAGTGTGTGCTGAACCACATCAAAAGCTTTCTGCAAAGATTCTATTGCCTTTTCAAGGTTTGAGCCAAAGGAATAAATAACTGTGTCATCAGCATAAAAATGCATACTAGCATTTGACACATTTTGTCCCAAATCATTTATATACATGATGAACAACAGAGGTCCTAAAATTGAACCCTGTGGCACCCCAGTGTGAATATTCAAAAGTTCTGAGCACAGATTTTCACATTTAATGCATTGAGTCCTGTCACTCAAATAGTTAGTGAACCAGGAGACAGCATGTCTAGACAGCCCCAAAGAGAGAAGCCTATGCTTCAAAATGGCGTGATCCACAGTGTCGAAAGCTTTTGACAGGTCGATAAAGAGAGAAGCACAGTGCTGTTTTTTTATCCAGAGCAACAAGTATGTCATTTATCACTTTTGTGGCAGCCGTAACAGCACTATGCTGTTTTCTAAACCCAGATTGCATTTTTGAGAGAACTTCATTAGAGTACAAGAACTCTTTTAATTGCTCACTGACGAGAGACTCAAGGACTTTTGCCAAGACACACAAGTTTGATATTGGCCTGTAATTAGTCAGAATGGCCGGGTTGCCTCCTTTTAATATTGTTGAAATTGCACTTGTTTTTCGACTGCCAAGATATCAGTCGATATCAGATTGCAGTTTAACTACTTTACACTGACAGAAAGGGGAGTTTCACCAGTTAGGATCAAAGTGCGCTGCATATGGATCCCAATGTAAAATGAGTTTGACATCCCTGATCTAGAAGAAAGTTTCTGTATGCAAACCTGTTACATACGGTTCTCCATGAGTGGAGCATTGCCATAGGTGATGGTTGTCAACTTTTCACGGTGCTCACTTTGTTTCTCCTCCTGCTACCTGAGTCTCTAGTTTGCTGCCGCTGCAAGTGCCCTACAGTAAAGGCCCCTTCAGAGTCAAAAACACCTGTTAGCCTGACCTTTTAATCCCCATCCACCTTCGTTTTTCTTTAATTCATCATTCAAATTATACCTGAATTTCATGCAAATTCCCCAAAAGGATGTGTTTTTAAATGCATCAACCTTATTAAATTAAATAATTATTATGCCAAATAAAATTATGTTAAACTGAAGATAAAAATGTTCAGATAATTATAATTATGATCTTTACAATAAGCCAGCAGACCTCTTGTGTTATTATTCTCTTTCTCTTTATTGCCTCTGACTGGGATTTAGTCAAGTACAGTGAATAATAGTTGAGTGAATTATGTTAAAAGGAATTTTTTTTTCTCCTTAATTCACTGTGAAATGCCGGGTCTTGATATTTAGCCTTGTTTTCCCTTTTGGAAAAACTTTCAGAGAAGCCCCTCGTCCTCGGAATCTGCTAATAGGTGCTCACTTTTTAATATTCACTGTTCTCTCTCTATTTATTTCCATCTTTACTAAGGTATGACAAAAAATAACTAAAGAAAGGAAATGATACCTGACTTCAGTGTGTATACATACACACACATGCGGAGCGTATATCCTTCTACACATCCCTGTAACACGTATAACCAGAGCAACAAATGAAGCAGTTTCATCCTATAAATTGAGCATAAAGTTCAGAATCCTCTTCAGATCAGCTGATCTCAGTGCCTGCCCACATCAGCTGATTTCTCGTCAACACGTCCCATTGGTAAATGTCACACAGGGAATACTATTCAAGCTGCTTTTGTCACAGTCCCATGGTTCTGTGCTGCTTGTCACTTTTGAATTCCCTTTTTTCTTTTCAGTAGTGCTTTGGACACGTTACATTTCAGTTTTTTTGTAGTATTTATAGAAATTCTGATTCAGTGTTTAATTAATAAAATAATAAATAAAAGCTTATTAAATGATCTACAGCTGGGCTCTAACATCTTTGCCTGAGACAAATTGGGTATTAGGAAGAATTCAATGATGAGTGGACCAGCAGCTCCTTTAGTTTTTAGCACCTGCAGCCCGAGGGAATGACTGCTTTCACTGCCTGGGATCTCACCGCTCAATATGTGTGAGTGCAAACAAGCAAAGTTACTTTAGAGGGCTGACTCACAGCTCTGCTCTGAGCTGGTGTCCTGTTTCCTGCATGTGTATCACTGCAGTTGTTTGTGCAGTATGAAGATTGCAGTGCTTGGAAATGGAAATATCAAGTTCGATTTGATAAGAAAGCAAAGACGGAGAGGAAGACGTGGCACATGCTCTTCTCTGATTTCCTCTTCCTATTTTGCTGCCATGCTGCTGATCACCTGTTTGCATATCTGTGCCTGCTCCACATGCATTTACACCTGATGGTCTTAAATGACAGACTCTCAAGCTTTGTTCTTTACCTTGAAATGAGGCTTTACTCTGTAGGTATTTAGGGGGTAATTTAGGGGGGGAATGAACGCAGGTTTAGGGTTATAATAGTTAACCTTCAGATTTTCATATAAGTCACACTTATCTGCTCTCTTTCTGTGTCTGTAGCCCTGGTCCAGAGGAGAGAATATGTAGAAGTGCATAGAGGTTAACATGAATATGTCTCATTTAAGGTAATCTATTCCTGTTCTTGTTGGCCGAGCTTCATGAAATTTGGCATAATGTGTCCTTAAAAATGTAGGTGAGTGGAGAACAAAAGAAGAATTATATACAGCAGATGGGCAGTATCTGAAAGTCATGTCCTCAAAAAACAGGAAAAAATCCAGCAAAGACCTGACGCAGGACCTGAGAGATGCATCTGGGTCTTCAGTTGATCATCTAGTATTCATTGAAGCCTTATCTGAAATGGTCTCAGTGGAAGAGTGGCTGTCAAGAAGCCATTCTTAATGAAGGGAGACAGGGAGAAAAGGCTGAGGTATTAAAATTGAACAAGAACTGCACTGTAAATCAGTGGCAACAGGTCTGATGAAGTGATGGATTCAGATTTGAAGTTTTTTGCCGTAAATCATTGTCAGTATGTAGGGAGAAGTTCAGGAAAGAAGTACAGTGAGTGTTTACAGCCATCAGTAAAACACGGTGGAGGCTCTGTCATGGTTTGTGGTTAAACAAATGATTGAATTAAGAACACAGAGATGTACCATCACATCTTGATTCACCATGCAAAACCATCTGATTAGGAATGGCTTCATTTTTTAGCATGACATGGATCCCAAACACTGCCAATGCAGTAAAATCCTACCTGGATAGAAAAAGTCAAACTCTGTTTTGATTTTATATACATTATTTCCATGTATCCATGTATGTTTCGGTAAATCACAGGATCCATTTTTCTTGCTCAAGACTTTTTGCACAGTATCGTACTATATATATTGACATCACCATGGGAGTCTACAGAACCTAGAGTTTCACAGACTTCCATATTAAAATGTTCCACTTTTAAGGTAAATTGAACATGTTTACAGTCTGTTTTTTATTTTTCTTGTTTTTACAACAAATGTAAAATTCTTTTCAACAAATTTACAGGTTTTGCACTTTTATAAAAATCAATCGTTTTCTGTAATTCGGGGCACTTCAAATAGCAGGTTCAGTTCGATAGCCATCCACTGGGTTTTGTCTCTGCTAATTGGCATTACTTAACTTATCTTCTCAACCATGTCTGTGCTGTTGGTTCCTTTTGGACCATGTTAACAATTAATATGGCTTGCTCTGTGCTTGATTGAGGTTAATTATACTAACAGACAATCCAAGAAGCTTTTGCTCCATTTTAGCTGTTGCACGCATTCGAAAGGACTTAGGATTGACCACAATTTGTTATGATGCTTCCTTTGAATTACTGCAAAAATATTTCACTTACTGATGTAGAATTTCACTCCTTTATTCTCTAGCACAAATTTCTAGCTGCTGGTGCATTTGGAACAGTCTAAAAGTACAAAGGTTCAGAATTCAAATAGTGTGACCCATGTTATGAAACAAGCATTCCAGCAACAACACCTCCTGTTTGGCACTAACTTGTCGAACCACTATAATCGTGTTTCGCACCACCAGACATCTCTCACTTGCAGCTGCCCAGTTGTGATCTCATCACATCTATTGAGATGTATGTTAATGTCTGAGGGTGAGCTAACGACTTAACTTCCTAAATTGATAAATAGGGTTTTGGTGTCTATTTTTTACAACAGAACCAAGATAATCTGATTTCAATTCCCCCTGCCCAGAAAACTTTTTAAATGTATAACTGGATCATAACTACCACATGAGTGGTCATTAAACCAATCATGCACAGAGCCTCCACATGCTCTTGCGCTGAATTCTTCAGAAACATAATTAGATTTCATATTTTAAGGTCAACAGCATGTTCTGGGGAAAATACACAATTATTTTTTCCTTAAATATGATAACAGTTGTCATATTATGCACTCGACTCCACAGTCCATGAGTTTGCCTCGTGTTGCAGAGTCTTTCTCTCAACTTACGAATAGTAAATTAACTATTAGATGTAGAGTGATTTCCTTCTCTCAGAGACACGTGTTTGTTTGTTTTACTACAATCCACATTCACAGCATCTTACTCTCTAACTTTTAAGGCCTGTATCTATCACGCAGGGCGACTAACTCTGCCTCGTCTCCGCTAATTGGCATTACTTAACTTATCTTCTCAATCGTGTTTGCGCCATTGGTGCCTTTTGGAGCATTTTAATGCAATTACCCAACAATTAATATTGCCGGAGGAGCTGCAGATCAAACCACAAAGCTCCTGATTAGCCAAGGCCTAGAGATGGGAGCCTTAGCCATGCATTTTACAATTGTGATTTTAAAAAAAAAAAAAACCAACAAAAAAACCCCAACACATTTAACCACCTGTGGCATTGATTTCCATTAAATAAGGCATACATGAAATACAGACAAAGCAATAATTTTTCATTTTCAGCAATGCTGTACTCTACAACATGCTACATAAAGTTCATAAAAAACTTTATGTAGCATCAAACCTTAGCGTATTTAAATTTGGCCAATCCCCCGGTCAAGGACCCCATCAGGTTACTTCTGCCCAAAGTAACCTGATGCCTATAACAGAGATAGCACCTTTTATAGATGAACTTTAGCTGTAAGTGATTACGTGTTGCAACTGCAGTCTCCCATCAACAACTTAATTAATGTTTCCTACATAAGGCTGCTGAGTAGAAAATTATTATTATTGATAGTACTGAAAAGAAGAGACAGCGTAGTGACTGACATTGATTTTACCCAACGACAGCAGTTGAGTGACAGCTTTGCCAGGGATACAGCAAGACCACTTGGACAAACCTGCATTAGAGCCAGTGGGGAACTGCCTTAGAACTGTACTGTTGAACTGTATTGTTTCTAACAGCCAGCAAAGGGGGAATTACCTGGTTTCAAAAAGAAGTCAGATTGTGCAGAAGTTTCTCATAATTTATGCCTTATTTCCTGATAATGATCTATATTTGTTACACTTACATGTTTCAGTTCATCAAACAAATTTTAATTTTGGACAAAGATAAGCCAAGTAAATATAAACTGTAGTTTTTAAACGATGATTTGATTTATTAACGGAGGAAAACAAGCAATCTTAACGTATCTGTTTAAGGTCATGCCAAAGTCTCTCAATTGGATTTAAGTCCAGACCCACTCATGTGTTTTGGGTCATTGTGCTGCTGCATAACCCAACTGCACGATGGTCAGATGTAAACTCTCCTTCAGGATTTTCTGATGGAAAGCAGAATTCATGGGTCAATCAATTACAGCAAGTCACCCTGAAGCAGCAAAGCAGCCCCAGACCATCACACTACCACCACCATGTTTGACTGTTGCAATGATGTTCTTTTTATGAAATGCTGCTAGTTTTATGCAGATGTAACGGGACTCAAACCTTCCAAAAACTTCAGATTTTGTTTCATCGCTCCACAGAATATTTTCCCAAACGTCTCGGGGATCATCAAGATTTTAGTGGCAAATGTGAGATGAGCCTTTGTGATAATTTTGGTCAGCATTGAACTCCAATACTGACTGATGTTTACTGGGTAGGGTCATCTCCATATCTTTGAAAAACATCAGGTTTTGCAGTGAATTTAGGGCCCAGATATCCAAGTTCTGGAATAGAGTTGGATATTCTCTAAGGGCACATTAGCAGTCAATGGCACATTGTAACTTATAATAATCTATTTTCACTTGAAACCGGTGTCTACTTTGAAGCACAAAGCAGCAGCATCAAAGAGCTTTTCTGTAGTTCGGGAGCATGAATGAAGAGCAGTGGACATTCCTCAGTATGTGCAGGACCTCTAAGGCTAAACCCCAAACAGTGAGCCAGAAAAAGACCAGTTCAGAGAGTCACATGCATTGAGCTCATTTGGCACATTTCCCTCAGGCTTTTAGATATTTTCTGCGTGACAGGAAGCTGTAAGTTAGCTAATTGCTCAGCAGTAATATGATGAAGATCGAAAGAAATCTGCTCTAGTCATTTAAAAAAAAAAAAAAGAAAAAAAGATCCATGTGACTGATTAGCTCACAGTGGATGTGAGGATTCTCTTTGCCGTCACATTTTTTCATTGAAACTGAAATGATGCTTGTTTTTCAGTGGTAATTATAGTTCACTAGTGTGTAGTGGCAGACAGGGCAGAGATGCTGAGTCAAAAGATGTAATATTTTTTTTGGAAAGTCTCAGAGCTCATCTAGCAGCTATAAATCGACGCTCAAAAGAAAACCAAGCACAGAACAAAAAGATACAAGATGATCACAGAGAGAAGTGATATAAACTCACCACAACAAGATAAAACAATTTCATAGAAACATAAAATAACCACAAATAGTTGTTAGAGGACACTAAGAGATGCAAAGAACTAGGCAGCAACTACAAAAATGACCACAGATGAATTGAAAAACACACAGAGGCACAAAATGACTTCAGAAAAATGTGAAATAACCACAAGTAAATGGAAGGAGACCACAGAGACACCAAATTACTCTAGAGGGATACATATCAGGCAAAAGGCGCAAAGGAGCTACAGAGAGACTCCCAGTGATATCAACTGACCACAACATGAAAATAAGATTAAAGAAACATTTTCAAAAAGACACTGAATAGACATAAAATGACAGCACTGAAATACAAAATGACTATAAAAATGCCAAAGACACAGAGATACAAAAGAAAATTCAGTGATATATAAAACAACCACAATTAAATGGCAAAAGACCACAAAGAGTAAAAGTTAAAGCAAACCAGCCACACAAAGTTGCAAAAGAGACACAATAACCGCAGAGAGACTTAAAGTGATATAAACTGACACAGCAATGCAAAAAATATTCTAGATTTAAAAAAAAAAAAAAAAAAAAAAAAAAAAGACACAAGCGACACAAATAACTGCACAAAAATGCAAAACGATCACAAAAACTCATAAAGAAAAATGTTAACTGAAGTTCTAACGAGGTGGTGTTTTTAAACCCTAGCCAGCAAACCAACTGAACTGCCTCAAAATAAAAACACAAAGAGCTTATTTTATCACAAGTGTTAGCCTTTTAAATCCCTAAATACAGAGCATGGGGTATGATAAACATAAACATAAAATCTGAAGTGCAGTCTGAAGCTTTTAAAACAAGTGTTTGGCTTTTTTTGTAGGTCAGATGTTTGGTGAGGGACGCCGAGGGATTAGAAACAGAGACTTTTTTGTGCTTTTTGAGGTGGTCGTGTTGCGCCTTGTGGCGTGTCAGGGTGAGCCGAGGCTGCCAGATAAAACCCAACAAGGCCTCGCAGTAATCCTGTGAGATCAAGGCGGGGATTATTCGCTGTGATTGTTGTCTTAGAGCTGGAGGATGGAGCTGAGCTGCTGCTATTGTTGCTGTTTGCATGTCAGTTCTGTCATCTTTGCCTTCATAAGACCAGATTTTAAAGGCCCTAAGCCCCCGTGTGGCTTCATTAATGTCACACAGGCTTCACGCAGTCATGATGAGGGAGGCTGACAGATTTATTTATACTGTTTTCTCCTGTTGTTTCATGTCTCCTGTTGCTAATGTAGGTTCATGCCCATACAGTTGTCAGCAACAGGACGGCCCAGAAATTCAGTCCAAGCTTAAAGCAATAATCAGCTACATGTAAGGGTCAGATATGAGCAGTAAAAGAAAGGCAGAGGGAGGTGGATAACATGGAAAGAAGGAAGGCAAGCTTGAACATGACAGGTAAAAGGATTTAAACAAAGTAATAAAAAGAAATAAGGAGATGGGGTAAAAGCAAATGAAGTAAAAGTACATAAGGGCAGATGAACAGGAGAAGTAAACAGTGTAAACAATATAGGTGTAAGAAGGAAGGTAAGAAAAAAAAAAAAAAAAAAAAAACACTGAGAAAAGAAATGGATCCAAAAGATCAGAATAAAATTAAGGACAAGGAAAAAGCAAAGAACAAACTAAGATTAAAATATGGATATATGGTATGAAGGAAAAATATAAAGTAGGCATTAATGAAATGAGAAAAACACGATATGAAAGGAGCAAAAGGAGACGTGGAGTGGAAATCTGGAACGTGTTAGGAAAATGAAGAAGAAAAACATGACAAAGAAAAAAAACTAAAGAAAGAAAAGTTAAAATGGATTTAAGACAAACAAGTGGTGGTAGAAGTAGTAGAGGTGATGGAACCTCAGACTCCTGGGTGAAAGCCTCATGTAGGCCTAATGCCACTGCATCCACCTGCTGAGGGGAACTTCGTGGTTTTTTCTACAATTTGCAAAGAGAAATAAACTTCACAGTCAGTGCAGGTAATCAGAAATGAAGAGGCTTGTAGTTGTTTGACAGGTAACTGTCACTTCTGAAATATTGTCGGTGGCCAGGCCAGGAACCACATTTAGACCCTGCAAAGTTCCCGAGCTCCTGGAAAAATCTGTTTATGGTCACTTTAGCTGATTCTAGGAAGCTGCAGCTGAGTAGTCCTCAATAGTTCCTGAGTGCCAAGAAAATCCAGCATTCATTCAGCTTATTAGTGACTTTAGACTACAAGCCTTTGTTTTTCCTACTGAAGACCCTCATTCTCAATAGAAAGACATAGATATGACAGAAAACGTTTATCTTCTTTTTGCCTCTCGATCACAGCACGTCTTGAGAATGACTTATGTTTTTACCTCTGCAGAGAAAACCACCAAAACATATCAATAAGTCCACTCTCCTGATCCTTCAGCAGTGTGTGTAAATGTGCATCTATGACTTCTTGCACATGCTCAGTAGGTTCTGAGGAAACAGTTCAGTGGAGTAAGCTGATTAAAGTAATGAGCTTTGAGCAGACCCTCTAATATCTGATATCGTTGATGTTATCGAACACAGCAACCTAAAGGTCAGTGTCACGGCAACGATATGTTCTGAAAAAACAAACAAACAAAAAAAAAAAAAAACCATGTTTTGTGAGGGGACAGGTCTAAATACTGCAGCACTTTATTTCTAGAAACATCAAAGTCCCTCCAACAGTGTTTTAATCTTTTCATCCAGATGGTTTGACTAGTCTCTGGGGATTCTGGTGACAGTAAGTACTATTAATTAAACCACTTTGTGGGTCATGCAAACATTGCAGGGTAATTCACTTTTCGAAAGATAAATAAGATCTGATGTAAGCTGGAGCAAATGAGCATCAGCAGTTGTTAGAGTTACAGAGGAGAACAAAAGACAGCAACTTGGAAATCCAGAATTTGAAAGTGAATTTACACCAAGTTTTTCTTTTTTTAATGTTCAGAAGATGTGTTTGCAATGCATCTTTAACTATTTGGAGTCATATTTAAGCCTAAGTTAAGAAGTCCGCTGACTTTAAGTCATGTAATATTGGCTGTGGGAAAATGAACCCATCAGACTGAGCCGTAAAAGAAGAAATTGTCAGTATCTTACCTTACACATGGGCAAAAATCCCTAAAATTTCAAAACAGTGCCAATATTTTAGACTTAATATCCAAAAACATGTCCAATATCTGTTCTGTCAAGGTTGTTTTGTCAGTTTAGTGGGTAGTCCAGCTTCAAATGCTAATTTGAAACAACCAATTTTGGATTTTACAGACCAAGGTCTAGTGCCCAGACTTTGACTTTTTTTCTCTAAAAAAAAAAAAATAATAATAATAATAAATAATAATAATAATAATAATAATAATAATAATAATAATAAGTACAGCTTCAGCAACTCTTTCTGGCTTACAAACAAAGTTACTAAGTCACCACTAACTAGTTCAGAGATCTGCAGTTTCTTGCTGGTTTTCACAGACAGCATAATATCAATCTGCATACATTTTCATTGCTATGCAGACGATACTCATCTTAACACACAAAAATTAGTTATTAAACTACAGGAATGTCTTAAAGACATAAGACTTTGAAGACTTCTAATTTCCTGTTTCTAAATTCAGGCAAATTTAAAGTTTTTATACTCAGCCCTAAAATCTTAGAAATATGGTATCCAACCAGATGCCTACTCTGGCTCCCAGTAACACTGTGAAGAATCTTAGAGTCATTTTTGACCAGAATATGTCCTTCACCTTTCATATTAAACAAATATGCACACTGAAGGATATACTCTTGCTTTCCATGATGCACTGACCATTTCTTCTTCGCTAAACTCTTTTCATTCTCTACGTTGTGTACACCACTCTGCAATTATTAGTTATTAGTAAACTTTGTGCCTCTCTCCTCTAGTTTGCTTTTTCTCCAATCTCTCTTTGCTCACTTTCCTTTCCTCTCACCATATGGCTGCCCTTCTCTGAGTCTGCTTCTGCTGGGGCTTTCTTCATTTTAAAAGGCAGTTCTTCTCTCATTGTAGCCAAGTGGTTGGTTGTAGGAGGTTGTGTGATTTGGGGATTTATTTCTAGGGTATTTACCTGACAATATAAAGTACTTTGAGATGAATTGTTGTGAATTGGCACTATAGAAATGAAAATGAATTCAACCGATTTGAATTACCAATTCCTCTTGTTTTCTGCCCTCTGGCTCCATGTACATGTTAGCACTGGGTCTGGGTCTGTCAGAAATGTTGATTCCATACAAGTTAATTCACAGCCTCAGATCCTTCGGTGGGTCCTTCAAAATGTCACAATGCAGTCATGGAAAAAACAAAAAACAAAAAAAAAAAACTACGTGCTATGCTTAAGTAGCTTATAGAGCCACCTTTAACAGCAAAAACTTGAAGTAATGATACAGAAGTCAAAATAAAATTATAGTAACATAGTAGTACAAGTACTATAATAATAGCTGGCAGATGCCTCTCTGCCAGGTCACACAGGTATAATTCAATTATAGTTGGTGATAACATATGGTCTGTTAGAGAAGGTGCTTCACTCCAAATGCTGTCATTTTTTCTATAAAGCAAATTTACCTTGCCTATGGGTATAAATAAAGTTACCTTGACCTTCACTCCTAACCACTATCTGCAGTAAGTGGTGCAGAGGGTGGTCAGGATTATCCACGGTGGATAACAGTTTGGTCAGTGACCTCCCCACCTCAACTTCAAAAGTTTTCAGTCTTCAGTCAATCACAGAGCCAGCCTTCCTAATCAGTTTATTCAGTCCGTATGTGTCACCAGCTCCAATGCTGCTTCTCCAGCAGATCACAACAAAGTACACTGAGCTCACCACAACTGAGTGATAGAAAATCTCCAGCATTTTGCTGCACACATTGAAGGATCTCCAGAGGATACGGAGCTTTACAGCCTCATTTTGTATACATTTTGGTCCAACTGTTCAGCCTTATGTTAACATGCATGCCACAGTACTTGCACTCCTCCACCACATTAACATCCTGATCACATTTATAAGCAGATGATTCCTCCTCGACCACTTCATGGTGCTCTCTTTCTCCTGCCCATCACTAATACGTCCAACTAATGCAGAATAGTCAGACTATTTCTGTGGGTAGTATGACCCAGTTATACAAAGTGAACAGGAATGCAGACAGCATCACCTGTACTGCACATGACCAAATCAGAGTGAATTGTTACACCCCAGCCCAGGGAACCGGCGTGCGACATAAGGAAAATAAAAATAAGGAAAAAATGCCCCCCCACTCCCTGCTCTTAAGTAGGACGAACCAACAAAAAACAGCTACCACGGATTTCACAACAGCCGGTCAGTTTATTGAGTCCCAAAAGGTAGCAGGCATCAGGGTGAGCATGGCCAAAACAACAAACAAAAACTCTAGAAATGAAATGCAGCTGGCTTACCTTCACAGAAAACCCCAAACAAAAATTACAGGTGTCTTACCTGCCTCCCTAACCAAAAACAGGAGAAAAGGTTCCCAAAGAAAAATGGCTTCTCACCCCTACAGCTACCGAGTAAAAACAAAAGTATCGACAACTATTTACATCTATATTCGACAACCTATTTACAACACAGGGGGAAAATCACGACCATGAGAAACTGAAACACAGGGCTTAAATACATAGAGGGAGCAATCAGGGAATGGACAACAGGAGGGAAACACAGCTGGGGCAAATCAGAACTGACGAGACAAGGAAGCGTAAACTGAACACACTGAGATAAGACAGACCTTCAAAGTAAAACAGGAAACACATAACAGTCACGCCTAAAACAAAACACTGACAACATCGAATCGTAACAGAATTGTTTTCTGTATGACTTTAACAGTATCTCACTTTATTGTTGTCTGTATGTAATTTTTTATGCACAGCTTGCTTAAAGTTGCACCAGAAGAATCAGGTCCGGCTGAAGTATGGACTTTGGCTGAGCCGTTACAACACCTCGATTCATTTTTTTTCAGCCATTCTGTTGGAGATTTGCTGCTGTTCTTGGGTTTATTGTCCTGTTCCATGACCAAGTTTTCAAGCTTTAGCTGGTGGTCCTTACATCTGACTCTAAAATAGTTTGGTATATAGAGGAGTTTATGGTCAGTTCAGTGACTGCAAGGTGTCCTGTGTTTGCTTTTCTCCAAAAGTGGTGCTGTGTGAACAAACATCTCCATTTTGGTCTTGTCTCTCCAAAATATATTGCTAAAGAAGTGTTGTGGTTTGTTCAGATGCAACTTTGTGAACCTAAACCATGCTACCCTGTTCTTTTTAGATAGAAGAGGTTTTATCCTGAAAACTCTTCCAAACAAGTGATGCTTGTTTAGTCTTTTTTTAATTGTTCTGTCATTGACTTGAACATTTCCCATCCCAGCTGAGGCCTGTAGAGTCTGAGTTGGGTTTTTGGCTTTTCTCTGTGCATTTCACATTCGGATATTGGGCTTAATTTGCTGGCATGTCTTCTCCTGGGAATCTTGTGGCATTGTGTTACCAAACAGCTAAATGCTACACATTAGCAAATGGCTAAAGCATCTGCTTTTACAGTTAGTCACTGCATAGAATGATAAAAAGTAAAGAGTAAAGGCAATTACTTGCATTTATAGTGATTAAAAAGGGACAATTTTTCTTATAAATTCCATTTAAAAATATGTGGATTAAAAGGTTAATTCTATGATTACTGAGTATTTTGTGTGCTGTGTTACATCTCATTCAGTTAAATGGTCAAAAAAATAGATGAGGACATCCTTTTTGGATAATTTAATGAGATAACCTGTCTGTTTGCTATTTAGTTTTAAATTTTTATTACAAGTCCATTTCAGTTAAATTAATTTAATTATTATCACATTCCAGTTTGGGCATTCATGGACTTCCATACCAATGGACAGTGTTTTTCTCTGTTGTTTTATTGTTGTGTAACATGCACCAAGGCAGATTTTGTTTTCTGCTCCTTCTGCAAACGCGTGGAAGATTGTCAACACTGGGAGGTAAACAGATAAATCTAAATGAGTTTTTTCTCCTATACGTTTATTAATTCATTGGAAGAAGTTGTAATTTTAGGAATGCATGAAGTTTTTAATGGGAATCTGGTGAGGCGGCGGTGTTGTTCAGGACTGATTTGATGGGAGAAAGGAGGAAGTGAGGGGGGTTTCATCCCTTGTGATGTGTCTCATGACTGGAGGAGGCAAAGCTGTTGTGTTTGGACTTGAGGAGCTGCAGGGTGAACCCACTGATGCCCCTTAAAATTGAACATGTGACTCTTAGACAAGTGGACACTTAGATAGACTTCACTGTTATCAGATGGAAACTAAACTTTCTCACAGTAAGTGCATTAGGAGCATTAGCTGTTTAGTGGGTCTTTTCCCCAGCTCATATTTGAATGTTTATTTGTGTTGATAGGTTAACAGAAGGCTCTGAGATGTTGTGGCTGCTGCTCTGTCTGCTTCCTCCCGTGAGTTACGGCAGGATCGTCGCCCAGAACAACGCTCACACCGAAAGACACAACCATGGTGAGTCTGAGAGCAAATGATTTACAAATGATTTACAAAATATTTATTTATTGCCCAGGTTTTCTTTTTTTTCAAAACTGTTTGCTCATCTGTGCTGATGTCACACCAGATGGTCCCTCTCCTCTTTAACCTGGAGGCCACAGGATACATGAGCTTCAAAAAGTGTCTCAGACTCTGATTGGTCAGACCCGCACCACTTGGCCTCAGGCCATCTTAAACAAGCTCAGACTCATTGAAGAAGATGTTTTTGGATCCATTTTTTTCCTTACTCGGTAGAGTTTTAACTTAATGAGCTGTGTTTACTGCTGACAGTTTTGCCTTTAGAGGTGTTCCTGAGTTCATGCAGCAATCTCCACCACAGAATCAGCTGTGTTTTTAAGGCAGCGCTGCCGGAGGGGCCTGAACTCCTCCACCAACATTTAATGATGGTCTGCAGGCTCGTGTTTTCTTTACAGAGATTTTACAGACTCTCTGAATCTTTTAATTACATTATCCTTCCTTATATTTACTTTTGAAAAGCACTGTCATTATTTTGGGAGGAATTTTGTTCTACTGTCTTGTCTGTTTGCAGTCAGAGAGCACAGCTATCCCTAAAGGGCAATGGCTGTACTAAAGCTTTGATCTTTATTATGTCTTTTTTTACAGTATGATAATGCCAGCCTCTTATTGCATCATCGTGACATTGCAGGGAATCATATTGAAAAAATACAAAGTGTGTTGTACAGTTCTCTTTATGTCCTTTCATATGATATATTACTTAATATGGTTTCTTGAAATTTTTTTTCAAGGTCAACTTTTATCTTGAGCGCTAACGATGAAGGACAAGGTGAAATACTTAACCAACCTAGCTTCTCATGTCGGCAAAGGTCTATTATGCTGTTGTTTGAAGTTTGAAGATGATCGGTAAAAAATTGTGGGTAATATAAACTTTTTACAGATTTTCATATTTGGTGTGACCTTGATCCAGTTTTCACCTAAATGAGATCAGTTCAAGCTGTTATTGGTACCTATCATCACACAATTTGAAAATGATATCTTGAAAACTGTGGAGCCTAGACGGGTAGCAAGCAGACAACCAGACACTGTTAACTGTTAACAGGGCAGTCCATCAGCTTTGTTCAAGATTACTGAGTTCATGTCTTTAAACAATTTAAATCACACAGAGAGTCCCGTAATGGGCACTTTCAATCAGCTTGATAAGTTTCCAGTTAATTTTTTGCGGTAACCTTCACATCGGAGTCAGTGTGAACATTTAAAAATAAACTCAGAACAGCAGCAGCTTTGTCTGCCGGGATCAGCTTCAGACGGCTGCCAGCTGAGTTTGACAATTTCTTTCCGCTCAGATGGACATGTCGGCAGCTCATCGATACCTCAGCTGGAGAGGCAGGATGACTCACAAACCTGATGGCTGCTCATGTTTCAGAGCATCACACGGGTTTATCTCTAGGCCTGCACAAACACGCTTTGTCTGTGTCTTTCTGATCTGATTTTTGAGTGATGTTTAGGTGAGAATTCATGATTGTGTTTGAAGATACGCACAGCACAATAAGAGATTATCTCATGGCCGCAATTTGAGTTACAAAATTGTGCTTCAGCTTTTATAATGTGTTGAATAACTTACTTTTCATTGAGGAAGAAGAGATATCCTTCCAAGGCTACACTGAGTGAATAATTCAACACTGCAATTCAAGTATGTATGCCCTGGTGTATTTATCGAAAACAAAATGCCTTAGGAGACAAAAAGACAAAAGACGGCAGCAAACGAAAACTTCAGTTCTGTGGAACAAACCAGCTCAGCTCAAATAATTACATTTCCATGTTTTGGCTTTTTCTTTATTGGCTTTTTGGAGGGAGAAGTGTTCATATATGGATGAGAGGGTGCAGTGTTATCAGCAGCAAAACAGTTTTTAGCCACGCGTGTAACCGGTCTCAGTTACACAAGCCTAGAGACCAGTCAGCGATACCTCAGGAACCATCAACTGCAGTCTCTCACAGTTTTACCACCGGTTGGTGAGTAGCTTGCAAGTGTTTGCAGACAAATCTGCAACTTTCATGCAAACCACAAGCAACCCTGGCAATCTGCTACCAACCAAAGCAACTACAAAAGCAGTATTTTCTAATTCGCAGGAATGAGAGTTGTTTGTCTACTGCTTCCTCGGTTAGTTAGTTAATGTCTTTCTTTGACTTTGGTGTTTTGATGGGTTAGTTTGCATCTGAACTAATTTGAAGAAATGCCCAAGGCACACACAGTATGGAGGTACAGCTGCATGAATAATCAAATTTAGCTTCCCACGATAACCGATAATGATAATTTAATGATCAACTTATTTTGAAAACGCGGGCTTGGCCAAGGGAACAGAAAGCAATAGCAAATCAAGCACTTGCTGAATCACCACCTGATTGCATTTGCCAATCACAGCTGTTTCCAAAGGCACTTGACAGCAGTGATGTACTGCAGATAACGTAACCCATAGGTCATGACGTGTCACTGCTATGCCCTGTGGGTAACCTTTATAGTTGAGGCTTGGGTTTTCATTGACTACTTATCTTCAACCCTTGAGTTCTCATTTATCTTCAGCACAAGTTTCTGTGTGTGTTTTTATGACATTAATTACTCTCATTAATTAATCTCATCCTTCAGTTTAAAGTTCATTCTTGTCCATGTTTAGTTGTTCCCTGACTTCCTGTTTTGATATTGGTTTTCCTGTCTGTTTGTTCTTCGTGGTGTTGTTTTACTTCTCTCCTCTTCTCTGATTGTCCTGATTATGTTCAGCTGCATCTTGTCAACCATTACCTGATTACCCTGTGTGTCTATAAATAATGCTGGCTTCCCTTTGTCCTCCCTTGTGCTTTTGAAGCTTTTGGATCCTGCTTGCCTCTTCAAGCTATTAAAATTTTGTTTGGATCTATTAAAAGGTCTATTAAAAGGTCCATTGTCAATTCGTTTCATGAGTCTGCATTTGGGTCCTCAGTCTCTGAGTCATGATAGTCAACGGGGTTACCTAGGCAACTGGAATGTCCATTAGTGACCAACTGTCTACGAGGGGATGTTTACAGAAGAAACCACACAGCACTGTCTTCTTCCATGCTTCTCTTTTGATACTGTGTGCATAGATTAAAAAAAAAGCCCTACACTGCACACTTGCTGGATGGACTCCCCGTACCAGCACAGCAAGACACATTATTTGTTAGATAATTCCACTTAAAATGCTCCAAAAAGCACTAATAGCACAAACACAATCCAAAGGTCCAGTTCAGTAAATGCAATTACTCCAATTACTCCCCTCCCGTCCCACACACAAACACTGTTTTTATGAATGTGGAAATTATCCATATGGAGAGCAAAGCCTTATATTTTTTTATATCGCGCTGTAAACAAGTTCATTTTTGCTGTAAAGCTGGTCAATTTAATGCGGGAGTCTTTGGGGATTAAGTCACTTCTGGAGCCAGCCTCGAGTGACCATTAAGCACAGGTTTCACTTTTCAGTCCTGCACACTGGTGCTTGGTGACAACAGCTAATTTGCAGCCTTTATCTTAAGTCCCCTGCAGAGATTTTCTCTTGCTCCCTCTCAGTGACTGTACCTGCTCTGAACCGCAGACTTGGTCATTTTCAGTAACAGGAGTGGCTTGCTTCAATCAGAATCAAGTAATATGGCAAGTTGCGAACTTTAAGTTAAATTTTGAACTCTTGCTGTATGACTCACATGCTTTCTCTTGGCATTTAGCTCACTGATAAATATCCTGACATTTTCCTTCAGAAATCACAGGCTTAATTGACTGACTCCTGGCTCAGAAACAGCAGTATAGGTTCACGCAGGAAGTGTTTATCGACATTTTGTTTTCTGCACAACTAATATCCCAGGAAGCTTACGAGTAAACCTTTTTATATTCTTTCTTTTTTATGACATATGGCTGAAATCTTATTCTCCCTTTCAAACTTTAGCTGTGAAACACTTCTGACCCTGCAGTGTTATCAGCCTTCTGTGATTTGTCTGGCTTTGTTCTACTCGGACGACTGTTTGTGCATTTGACAACGAAAACGGTTTTGACAAATGTCAGAACAAATTAGTTTGATGTCTTCAGTGTGTGTGTGTGTGTGTGTGTGTGTGTGTGTGTGTGTGTGTGTGTGTGTGTGTGTAACTGGCATTCAATAAATCAGTGTGGCTGGACATGGTATTTGCTTTATTTCTTATCCAGATGTCTGCTTTTGTTTTGACATTTAAGGGAGGCTCAGCCATTAGTTCGTTCCCAAAATGCTAAAAAGCTGCGACTGCCTGTGCCAGACAGCAGGACCTGCTTCTGATCAACAGCAGGAGCATCTTTTTATGTTTATGTTCGTCATTGAGTTTTGCATCATTTCACCAAGAATTACAATCTGGAAAACATAGATGGTTTTTATATATAGACATCTGTTTCTAAAATTTTAAAAGTCATATGGCACAGCGAGAAGGGAAAAAAAAAAAAAAAAAAAAAAAAATATATATATATATATATATATATATATATATATGTGTGTGTGTGTGTGTGTGTGTGTGTGTGTGTGTGTGTGTGTGTGTGTGGGCAATCCACTGGTTGCCAGTTTGAGTCCCAGTTCAGATGCTGTTGTGTCCTGTAAAAATAAGCACTATAAGCAGTACTGTGCAAAAGCCTTGACCAATAATTTCTTTATAAATTGCTAGGGAAATGGAGCATTTGAGATCATAGTATGAACCATCAGGAAAAGAAAATTCATCGAAGAATTTATATTTCTTTCAACCCTCCTACACTCCGTGCACAGATGTCTGAGGGATCTTCTAGAAATGGCCATGCTATTTTTGCAGGGAAGTGATCGGTCAACAGGAGGTGATTTTCTACCTGTTGATCTCTAATCTGGAGCATAACCTCCTCCAGAGCAGATCAGGTCTGCAGCATAAGTTACCATGGAGATGCACCCAGTAAGGTGTGAACTGCCTTTGTAATGCTGAAAACCCAGGATTAACCTTGAAGTTACCTGGATAAACCCAAATCCTGCTTCGTAGCGCAGACCTCAGGTCATCACGTCTCTGATGCACTTTGCTTTGAATCATTTCAGGAGAGAATATAGTCTGTTCTGTTATTTTGAAAATTGACTTGATGCTCTCTGGTAATACTTTGTCTGACTTCCTGACCTCCTTCTCTGCTCTGTGCAGATTGAGAGAGCTTGAAAGTTTCCATCAAAAATAAATTTAGCACTTGTTTTTAACGACACTGGTGCAGAGCCAGTTCTGGTACACTTCAATAATCATGTTATATTCCGGTTGTGTCATGTAAATACGAGGCTGGTCCTTTGAAATCTCTTCATATCTTCATATATTAAACTAGGTCACTCTAAGAATCGCCTTCTTTCTTTTCTCTCCTTCTGTTGGTGCAATTAAAGCCGGATATCATTCTTTGTGAAAAATTAAATTGCAAGCACTGCTGTTCATCTGCAGGTAGAAATTTGTCCAGCATTATTGGTGCCCAGCGTGTGTTCCTTAGCTGATTTATTTCTGAGAAGTGTTGGTTTTTCATGAGAAAGTCCCTGCAGTGTGGCTCCCTGAGCTTCTTACAGCAAACACAAGGCCTTTGTTTCCCTGCTGCTCGCAGACTGAAGCGCCACGAATTCTCAGATGGATTACTGCTCGCTTCCCACAGCGTCATCTCAACGGGCAAGCAGTATTTCATTACATTAATCACCACACTGAGGCCCTGCTTTAACATGATAACACAGACATGAGGTGTGCCTGATTTTGCTGCTTTGAAGCAGTTGGTCATGGATAACTGTTCAAGATTCACACGTCGGGTACACAGTAACAATTGCTGACTTGTTTATGCAGCGTCTGTCTGGATACAGGTGAAGCTTAAAAGTTAGGGGTGTAGTCGCTGTGTTTCAGAGGTGGATGGAGGCACAGGTGGCTGTAGCTGCTCTGTCTGCAAGAATCAAATTCAGTAACTGAAGTGTTTGTGCTGTTGGCAGGGGCATGCCTAGAGGGAGCCCCTGTAGTGCCCCCCCACCAATGTCATTGGAACAGAGTACTATTAATCTTATATTGCCCAACACCAGAGCAGTTGGAGTGTAACTGAGTACATTTACTCGAGTACTAGTTTGATGTACTTGTATTTAATTTACGGATTTTTTCGTTATGCTGCTTAACAGTCCTTTGCTTTTACTCCATTATACTTTCACAAATTTCTAGCACACCTTAATTCAGGTGTGCAGAGCTTTCTAATTTTTTTGTTTGATACAAATATTTTCTTATAAATGATTAAGCATCAGCATCTTATTATTCTGAAGATTCATTTTACTGTCATAGATCAAGGTGGAACATTAAAGAGACGTGTACACATCAATAAATGAATAATAATAATTATAGCTTAATAAAATGTCTATATATTATGTATATAATATTCTGAAAATGGTCATTTTACATAAGTAGAATGCTCTGTATAGCTAGCTCGATACATTGACATTTATTTTAATCTCACAAGACAAATTACTTTGATTCTACAGCTTGTTTACTTTTAAGCTATTTAAGTAGGATTGTAACTTTTACACAAGTAAAAAGTCTAAATATGTTTTTTCCACTTTGCAAAACATTTGCCCAACACAAAATTATATTTAAAGTCTTGTGCAGCTCCACGTTTCATGTAATAAATCTTTAACAGGACACAGCAGTTACTCGTTAGCAGGTATCTCAGTCTGTGTGTTGCACTCATACATTTTATACATTAGCTGATAATTGAGTACTTCATCTCTCTCATCCATCAGAGAAGTTACTTTTCTTCTAGTTACAAACTTCAATCTGCTGTTTGCGTGCATCCGTTACTATCAGAGCTTTGATTATTATTTAACAGTACTGTGACTGCAGAAACCTTTCATACACAACCTCTAATCCTGTATTAAAGAATCTGTGCAGTACACTTTGAATTTTTGCAATTATAAAACTGTGATGTACTCGGGTTGTTTGGAGGCAGGGGATTTCTGCCTCACTGCTTCATTAAACAAAAAGTAGGCGCCTAAAATAAAAAAGCTATAAACTCGGTTAATTCCTAGAGTGCTCAGAGCTCAGTGCCACCTCATCGCCTGGATGATGCCGTTGATCTTTTCTTTTTTTCAAAATTTATAACAAACAGCATGCTGTCTGTGCAGACAGGACCGCTTTCCCTCTGCTTTCAGACGCTAATCAATTTTCCAGCACTGCTTTAAATCACAGTCATGGGACTAACAGTCTATCAGATAGAGATGGGCTGGATAATTGTGTGTGTGTTTGAGGTAGAAACTGATGAAATTAGAGAATGGATTTTGTCGAGGTGAAGCAGAGGAGAGATGACAGCTGGATAATTGATTTTCCTCCCTGTTGTTTCCCACTTTATGTATGTGGGGTGTGTGTGAGTGTGAGATCTAGCAGTCTGACTGGATAGCCATTTCGTTACCTTCCCATTATCCAGTCAGTCACAGCTTTTTCATTAGATGCTTTCATGTGTTTACTGGGACGAAAGATTTGATTTTCTCTCCAGCAGTTTGCACGTGTTGGCACCGAAGCTGCTTCAGCCGGTTAGTTTCAGCAATGCGAGTTTGCCAAAAACGGCCCAGGAGATACCGAAAACAAAGCGGTGAACAATTTTTTAGCAAGTTTTCCTTCCTGTGTAGATTATGATAAGAAACGTGGGGTTTAATTTCCGTCTTTTATTAGATGCAAAATGTCTTAAGGTGCAGAAATAATAGCTGGGACGTTTGCCCCCAGCATGTGGCAGAGATACAGAGACCCTGCAGGTATTGTTTAATGATTTAACATGATTTAATAGTTTGTGTGTAATAAAGGCAAAGTTGACACACTGCTGTGCTCCCACAGTGTTTTATTAATAACTACCATGCTGTGTTGTCATGTATAATATGTTTACAATACATTAGGTTTTTGTCCTAAGTCACCACCTCACTAGTCTCCCTCTCCTTGTTGCTGTTCTTAAGCTGGGCTGAGACAGTATAAATAAACACAAGAATAGAAAGGAAATGAATAGATGTGACCCAACATAGACAGGTTTACACAAGTGATCTGATCAAATTAGCTTTAAAAGGTTCACTTGTCCCACACTTAGATTAAATTAAAGCAAGCAAACAATACATTTTTCATTTATAAGATTCTTTTATTCTGTTATTATTATTATTATTTTTAATAGAAAAGGAAAAATGTCTTTATATACACATTGATGGACAGAAGTTTCATGGAATGTCATAGTAATTTTTGAGCTTTAATGATTTCTTTGGGTGGAATGATTGCACGCACACATCTTTAATGAATTAAAAAAACAAGCACTGGGTGCTCCAGTCTGAACTTATTTTAGATTTTTTTTCTAATCCACACAGGGTCAAAAGCCTTCTGGCTGGATATTTGACCCCTCTTCTTGGCAGAATTGGTAGCATTAGCTTAAATTGGTTGGTTTTCTGGCACAGACCTGGGTTTAAAGCACGGTACACAAAATGTCAATATAGATGGTGTTGAGGATTTGGGAAGTTCATTCCAGAAGGTTAATCTTAGCCTGCTCCATCCACTCAAAAAACAGATTTTATCTGTTTTTCTTTTGTTTTGTTTTTGGCTATTTAACTGGGTCAATGGTAACTTTATTGTCCCCAGTGGGAAATTGATTTGCAGTCTGTTCATACAGAGAGACAAAAACAAAGAAACACAACACAAAGCCCAGAGAAAACAGACCAAATTTTTCATAAAAAAATGCAAATGTGCAATGGCAACAACCCTTATGGTTTAGTATTATTAACCGTGATTATAGCAGCAGGTACAAAAGACACGCTATGTCTCTTTGTCTTTACTGGAGGCACTTTATACCCACGACCGGAGGGAAGCAGCTGAAAATCATTAAAGAGAGAATGGTCTGAGACAGAGGTTGCCTTCCTCAGCACCTGCCTGTTATAAAAGTCCACAAGTTGGACCTGAGACCTCCCTGAAATCTGACCAGCCACTTTAACCAGATTGCTAAGTCTGGCCTTATTGTTAAAAGACATATTACCATACCAAGCAATGATGCAGAACAAATAAAACAGATTCAATAAAACTTTTATAAAAAAAAAAAGGGGGTCATTATTTCAGAAGACACGTTAAAACCCAATCTCCTTAAAAAGTAGTCTTTGTTGAACCTTTTTCACTGCAGCAGCAAGATATGGCTCAAAGGGACAGAGTCTTATCAAGAACAACCCCCAAATACTTATAACTGTCCACCAGTTCAATGGCTGCACCATTGTGCAGGATGGGGGGATGACTTCCTGAAGTCAATAACCATGTCCTTGGTTTTCAAGGTGTTGATCATTAAAATGACTGATCACACCAAGAAGCAAACTCATCCACAACAGGCCCATGGGAATCCTCTTCACCATGAAGGAGGCTTACCATGACTGTGTCATCGGCATCTGTAATGAGATGCCTGTTAGCCTGTGTACTGCGACATTCATTACTGTACAAAATATATAGTAAAGTGGAGAGGCAGCAACCCTGTGGTGAAGCAGTAGAAGAGTTCAGCTGTTTGGAAAAACAGCCGTTTACTCTCACACACTGAGATCTGTCAGCTAAAAAGTCTAAAATCCAGCGAACAAGATTAAAATCAACTTTAGACTGGTTAAGAAGTTCATCAGCTAAGCTATGTGGCTGGATAGTATTAAAAGCTGAAGAAAAAACAATAAATGAGACCTGAGCATGATGCTTTGGCACCATCAAGATGGCAATATAGGAAATTTAACAGAGTGACCACTGCATCATCAACACCCCTACAAGGCCTGTATGCAAATTGTAGTGGGCCAATAAGCTTTTCTACCTGCTGCAGGATCTCCTTCCTGATAATTTATTCAAAAGACTTCATCACTATGTTAAAGTGACGGGCCTAAAATCATTTAATGATGTAGGTTTTGTGGTCTTAGCGACTGGAGAAATAATTGATTTTTTCCATACCTCGGGAAACCTTTTGTTGCTGAAGTGATAAAAGAAAGATATAAGAAAAAACACTGCATAGTTGCTCAGCACATGTTTTAAGCACCTGGCCACATATTTGTTTTTGTTTTGTTTTTTTCTAAATCATTGTTCTGCTTGAGACATTTTGACGATCTAGCTGTTGATTTGAGATGAAGCTGAAGAATTTGGAGGTATAGTCCTCCTTGATTTTTCCATCCAGTTTATGTAATATGCTAGTACAACTGTCAGCAAAACAGCGCCATAGCATGATGCTACCACCATACTTGCCAAATGGTACAGTGTTTACATACCTCTATCTACCAATATACCTCTTGTCGTTGTGGCCAGGCGGCTCAAACTTTCTTTTGTCTGACCACAAAACTTTTCTCCAGAAGGCATTTGGCTTGTCCATGTGGGCAGCTGCAAATTTCAGTCAAACTTTAAGGTGTTGCAAAAAAGTTACAGATACAAATTCTTGAAATGTTGAACTGATCATCTTGGAATTTCCAGTTGTTTACAAAATGGCTCCAAGAGACATTCCTAACCTGTGTAAATCTGCAAATCTTAATCTAAGTTCCTTGAATTTTCCCATTGTTCTGAGTAAGTGGCCTGCATTTGTATAGCGCTTTTCTAGTCCTTAAGGACCCCAAAGCGCTTTACACTACATTCAGTCATTCACCCATTCACACACAGGCGATGGCAAACTACATTGTAGCCACAGCTGCCCTGGGACGCACTGACAGAGGCGAGGCTGCCGGACACTGGCCCTCTGACCACCACCAGTAGGCAAACATGGGGTTAGTATCTTGCCCAAGGATATTTGGCATGCAGCCAGGAGGCAGCCTGGGATCAAACCACCGACCTTCTGATTAGTGACTGACCTGCTCTGCCACCTGAGTTACAGCCACCCCGTATATTAGTCAGTCCAGTGATTGCTGTTAATTAGTGCTGTTGTGCTGAACAATGAAGCAACCACTTGTAATGATCGCTAATAAGAAGTTAATATGCCTTAAAAAGTTAAAAGACTCTCCAGAACCCTCAGCATCACTGAAAGATTTAAGTGAGTATATATTTGAGTCTGTATGTATAACTCTGTACATTAGAGAATTCCAAAATAAATTCAAAATTGTGAACTCTCATATTTTTAAAGTCATTAAATGCTGTACAATCGAGCCACCCTGGAAACAGATCAGTTTAAAGAAATCATTACAAACCCAAACCGCCCAATAAAGTTCACGCCCATGTTGAGCGGACACAAACTACAACGGGTTTTTTTTTTTTTCAGAAATATAAATGAATCCATAAATATTTATATATCATTCAACTGATATGTTCATTCATTTATTTTAATTATTTCTGAACATTTATTTATTTATCAATACATTTTTTCCTGCCTCCTTTTTGGCGCAGGGTGTTTTTTGACACTTGCCAACTGTTCACGTGTGGCTGATGAGTGGTTGATTGATTTCTCTGCCCCTGTTTTCGGCCAGTTGTTTTTCTGCTTGTGCAAGAGTGTCATGCTTTAGAGAGCACTGTGTTTGTATTCACAGTGTGAGTCTCCAAAATCCCTGCTGTGCCTGAAGAAGAGCCGACTGATCAAAGAGTTACTGTGGAGCACAGCTGTATGCCCACTTTGTCTCTGTCTTTTATATTTAATTTGAAAGAAATTGAATTATCATCAGTCTGCTCTCAATAAATCATAAAAAAGAGAGGACGTGTTTTTAGAAATGATTGCAATAGTTTTCAGTTTGCTGCAGTCATGTGGGCCATGTTTGCTTCAGTTGTCCTACTTCTTGATTAACATACTTTAAAAAGACAAAAGCAGCACTTAAATCTACAAAACAAAAAGTAAAAGCTTCCTGAGTTCTTTATGAGTCTTGTGCACATTTCATTTCTACAAATGTTTCTTTAACCTGTTTCTTAACCTGGATAATAGTTGGCATAATCATCAATGATTTTTGCACCACAGCTGCTATTTCTTATTGTGTGTCATACATACAAGTTTAAAACAATGAAGGTCACTGTATATACAGGTGTTCATTGTGAGCAAAATTTCAGATTTCAGACACTCAGGTTCAGTTTTTTTCTACTCTTGGCTGTGTATGATATCACAGGCACAAATGTGGCCAAATATTTCAAACTGACAGACAGCCAGTCAAATGAATGTTAGGTCAAAGGGAGGATGACTTTAAAGAGGAAGTAGCTAAAATGGCTTGTAACAGACAGAATGAATTAAATTGAGGGGCTTGAGGAAGAAAGATGTGGTGAGCAGACTATAATTTCATTTCATAATTACTTCCTCTAACTCCACCCATGTGTGACTCCACAGAGGCGGCTGGTGGCGCCACGACAAGGCCTCACATCTACTTCTGCCGCTCGCCAAACATGGAGGACTTCACCTGCTGGTGGCATCCACTCAGCAACCTGACAGATGGAGAGGAAGTCACCCACATCCTCACCTACTCCAAAGAGTATGAACTCCACATCTCACAGTTAACTAGGACTAAAATAAACAGTAGAAGTAGGTGTTGACTGGTGGCCTTAGTGCATATGTTTGAGACTGAGTTGTCGATACAAGAGGGACTAAAAGGCTTTAAAAATTGTAATCAAATTGTTTCAAATTTCATGAATGCTTTACACTAACCCACATTAGTGGGGTTAGTGTAAACATATTGCGTTATAAAACCTTGTAAAACAGCCACCCTAACAAACAATAAGAGTCTTGTTTTAGCCTTGTGAAACTATAAAAGAAGCGCCAGATCAGCAGCACACTGGGTCAGTTTCTGGGTCAGGTGAGTTTGTGCAGTTTGATTTCTCGTGCTTCGCGTCACCAGGAAGCTTTTAAGAAGGTCAATATTTCCAAGCTGCTCTGAAATCCTGCACGCAGACTCACGTGACCTCAAACAGATGCCAGCTGGCCCAGATGGCAGCCACAGCAAAGAAAACGCTGCCACTAATCAGGACAAATTGGATTGTGCTTTTGACCACCACGTGGCTTCAGAGCTCCTACTGATTGTTGTTTCATCTCCTGCTGCACTTTGTATGTTTGTTTGGGAAAACAAATGTAGATCAGGGATTATCTGATAAAAAAAAAAAAAAAAGACAAAATCTTACTAAACACCAAAGCAGCTAGGAATAAAGTCACAGCTCAGACAGGGAGATCACACTCTGCAGGCACACCTCAGTGCTGTTTGTGTTTTAATATATTAAACTGCCATTACACACTTTTTATTTACATGAAATACCCTCACTAGGACTGAAAACAAACATGCTAATAAGGTTAAACATAAGTTTGTGATTATCCTCCATATAGAAAAGTTTCAAAACTTAAAGACAAGTTCCTTAAAATATTACAGTTAAGATCAATTTGAGGCATTAGCCTAACGTTGAACCTGATTTGGGGCTTTGATTTGGCCATTTCTTTATAATGGTTTTAACCTGGTTTTAAGCTGGTTTCAGATGTTGGGACTACTAGGTCAGGACTGGATTCAGTCTTGATTTGGGGTTTGATCGAGAACTTTCCCCAGAATTTGTGTGTCTCTCTCTGTAATCTCCATTCTTTAACCTCAGGTCCTCAGGAGTGAGACCATCTGTTGTGGGATACCTTGTTTTTCTTTTGGCTGAAAACAGTTCTTCAGGACTCTGGTTGGATGTTTGGCTTCATGATGGCTACAATAAGTGTGATAAATTATTGCAAACCTGCTTGGAAATTAGACAAAATTAGACTGTTAAAAAGGCCAAAAAGAAAAGAAAGTCCAAGTATTGTTTAAAAAGATGTCCAGTGTTAATTTACTGATTTTCCTTTTGTTTGTTAGTGCTTATCTAAATGTGTTTTTTCTTTGATTTTGTGAAGGAAGGAAGCCAAACTGGAATGTCCAGACTATGTGACTGGCGGCCCCAACAGCTGCCACTTTGACAGCAGCCACACATCTATATGGACGGTGTACTGTTTGACCGTGACCGCCATAACCACCCACAGAAACTACACCTCCAAGCAGCACTGCCTGGACGTGGCGGAAATAGGTAAGGGGTCGGATCTGGGTTAAAAATGCTGATTCAAACTAATTATATGACTCCATTACACAGAAGTTCAGTTTTTTGTTTCTATTTGATTTGGTTCGTTTGTTATTCGGCCAACAACAAAACTGTTCTGTTAAATGGAATTTGATTCCATTGGAAATGGATTTTGGTGCAGATTTCTCCTTGTGACCTCTTATTTACTGACTAACATTGAGAACAAAGTGATACAAGAAAACAGACGAAAACAGAGCGAGTTTCAAGGCTTCAAAATTCATGTCTGAGTATTGATAAACCCATTTTTTAAAAAAGAAATCTTCATGCTCAGACAGCCAGCTGCGCCGCCTGTGGTCAAAGCAGCAGCGAAATAAAGGGCAAAAGTGAGATGACTTTATTGTCTGCAGGCTTTAATTCATTTTACCTCCTGGAAAACTTAAAAGATTGCATAAATAAGATAATTCACAGCAAGTTCACGGGAAGGAGAACTTGTTCTAATCTCAAACTCGATATAAATCAGAAACAGAAAAACATTTGTACATAAAGAGCCAAAAGACTTTGGACTGGAAATCAGTAGGTTTTTAACTTTTCCTTACTGTCATCATAATTGAGCTGTAATTTTATGTGTATCTGGTAAAAAGCAACCAAATGTGTTATTAGTACAAGCAGCTCAATATGACCTTTATTCACTATGTAAATAACAGGTTTTGTCCTTGCTCAAAATTAGCCCTAACTAAGTACAGCTGTAAATATGACCTCTTTATCATTACATCACATCATTCATTAAAAAAATTAACACTCAAGGACAGAGGAGGATCTTTAGGCTCATCTTCAAGTTCATAAAAAGACAAAGAGCACTTGACAGTTGACAGAGCTGCCAGTTTGCCGAGAACTAGGAGTTAATAACAACTGTAATAGTCACTGTGATGGCGTGAATAATTACCCACCTACTTCATCTGGATTGGATTAATCCTGAACCTAAATAGAGGATAATAGGGGGATTTGAGGTGTGCGCTATGAAGGGAGATTAAAGGAAGCGTTGTGGCTATCTGGCTGAATCACCATGGTACTTACCCTCAACACATAACCTCGTCTGGACAGGTTGTGTTTAGAGTTTTGATTTAAAATTGTCTTTAAGTGTAACAAGTACCGTCTGCTGAGGGAATACCTTTTACACATAAACTGTATATAACAGATGGACACAGCCACAGTGATGTCACACACTGGTTTGTATGTAAGTGTTTTGGCTATGCTTTTTTTTGTAACCTAGAGGGACCATGTTTGGATGACAGGTCAGAATGCTGTGTTGTCAACATTTGGCTCTTTTGGCACTTTCTATTTGTACTTTTGCAGCACACACTGTCTGCTGTCTCCTCACAACTTACATACATTTAAATTCCTGAATCAGAAAATACATTACCAATTGGCTTGGCTCTTAACTCCATTTTTAGCTGGAATGGCAACAAATCAAGCAGATTAGAAAGCTGTTCAGTCTATTACAGAGCCTATTCAATTTGGGAAAACAAATTTTACTTTGCTTTGGTCCAAAGGTAAAGTGATTTCCTCGTCTCCTTCATTATGGCACAGTGCCATACCTGAATGCGCTTCTTCAGCTCTATTTAAATGGATCTAGTTTAACATTTAACATCTTTAATGAGCAGCTGTCAGTTTGGAAAGAAACAGCAGCATTGAGAGCAGATTGAGTGGCAAAATAAATGTTTTCACTTATGAATTCACAAGATTAATGGTTTTCTCCCAGCACTGCTCTCTTGACTTATTTTCAGAGCCTGTTGCTTTCTGCCAGAATATGTTTTAAGGCTTAATAACCTCTACTCACCGTCCCGACTGACATGATTGCTGACTTCTTGGCTAAATTGGATTTATTCTGTTAAAGGCAGTAAAAAGTAACACTTAAGCACAAGTCTGCAAAGCAAATGGGAATCTAGTTGTGTGAAAAAAGGGGAATGTAATTATATGTCTCCACATGAGGTAGATAAATCAGGGTTCCCATGCATTCTTAAGAAGTTTTAAAAAGTATGAAATTTGATTTCACGTAAAATGTCTTTACTTCTGAAAGGCCTTTTTAGTTTTTAAAAGGTATTTATGACAGAAACAAATCATAATACTTAATCAAATATTCAGTCATGGTAAAATAAAATTTCACCCTTTTTAAATTCAAATATTTTACATTTCAGCAGCAAGTGTGAGCACCTCTGTTAAAGTTTTGGGAGTTTGCTAGTCAGGAACATTCAGGTGTGCGGTAACTCAATGCCAAGAAGGAAAGACATCAGCAATGGTCTTAGAGAAGCAACCTGCCTATCACTTACTGAAGCGTTGTAAGAAAATACATAACAATAATAATAATATAAGATAACAATAAAGTTAATAAATAAATAATAAATAGTTATTATTTATTAATAAATAAAGTTAATAATAAAGTTAAAACCAGCCTCAGAATCTCTCAGTATGCTCAGTCTGAACTGAAGTAATTTAGCTGTGGAGCATTTCAAGGTTAACCATGTGAGTGAGCTCCTGATGTAATTAGAATCTTGTTTCACTTCATATTGAGTCTATTAGCAGCCATTCATTCTTACTTAAATATAAGATTCACAAGGTCATTCCTTAATTGAGGGAAGTTTTTTAAAGGCCTCAGACCCTGCTTATATTGAGATTCTGCGTGTAATGACCAGCTGCTAATCTCATTTATTAGGGACTGAGTGTCTGTTATTATCCTGATGCTGCACATTTGGACCAGAGCAGTCCACTTCCTGAGCTGGTTTTGAGGGGTTGCAGATCGGAGGTCTGCTTGGCATCATTATCATTGAACACGTGCGTGAAGCAGCATCATGTGACCAGCAGTGTAGTGCTCTTTTTTTGTGTGCCTCAGATGTCAGGGGAGGTCAGAGACGTCGCTCTTATCACAGCCATGCAGGAGATTCAGCTAACAGCTGCAGATAGGCGTTTTCACTGGAATTGAATTAGAGGTTACAGTTTCAGTGTTAGAAACTAATTATTCTCATGACTCATTACTGAAATGTTGCACACCTAAGAAGAAGCAAACACACCTTAGATGAATCAGTCAGAGGGTGAATTTCCCTCTGACAAATACCCTTTGATGTCGAATTTCAATTAGAGTTTTAATGAGAACACTCCAATACATTTTCACGACTCACTACATAGAGAGTTTGACATTTTTTAATGTTAAAATATAGAGAGTGTAGTGTTTATATTATATCCCTGTATAGTACTCTCAAAGCCTCCCAATATGCTTTGTGATAAGTAGGGTACTAATAGTTCCTACCCAAGTCTAAGAGAAAAGAGAACCCAGAATTTTGACAGTTCTGATACACTAGTATTTACCATGTTCTGGATCCTTTTTTTGTTCACAGTTCAGACGGAAACACCAGTCAACCTGACCCACAACCTGACAGACGTCGGTGGTGATGAAATGGGCCACAATGCGCTGATCTCCTGGACCTACCCGGTGCCTGCCCATGTGCAGTACGGTTGGATCACGCTGGTCTATGAGCTGCAGTACAGACGTATTACCGAGCCAGACAACTGGAAGGTAAAGAGAGAAGTAATAATGAACTACAGATGAGTTTTTATACAAATGGAAGAAAAGAAAAAAAGTTCTTGGGGGAAGATCTTTACATTTACAGTTCTGGATATTTATTTAGGAAAGAAAAGAAATCTTTACATCACTGAGGTGTGTTTCTGAATTAAATTGGTGATATTTGCCTTTATTTTATTTTATTTTACTTTTAAAAATAATTTAAGCGCAGACAACTGATTCAAATGTGAGATTACAGTCATTTGTTTTAATCGAGTTTTGGTTTCAGGTGAATGAGAAACTAGCTTGTGGGTGTGAGGAAAATGTTGGGTGCATCATCTACATAAAAGATGATATTTTGAATCTTGTACAGAATTTAATTAATAGACATTAGAAAAAACAAGCTCAAACAAAAATGTGATGAGGATGGCAAACTTCAACAAAATGTCAGGAAAAAAGAGGAGAGACCCTAAATTGAGCACACAGAATCTCAAGATACAAAACAAACAAACCAAGAACTTAAAAAAAATTTGCTAACAAAATTCTGTGTAAAACAATGTGGCAGAAAATGTTATACACGTTACACTGAGTTCATTACTCTCCTTTAGACAGAGTTTTACGTATAAAGTAGTTCATTATGGTCTGCATGTCACAGAACATGTTGTCTGTTTGCAGGTGAAGTATCCTCTGCGTGAGCCTCAGGTGGAGCTGCTTGGACTCCCGGTGGATGACTACGTGGTCCGAGTTCGTTGCCGTGCGCAGCACTCAAAGCTGTGGAGTGACTGGAGCGCCACGCTGTTGATGAGCATCCCCCCGAGGCAGTCTGCAGGTACATCAGCAGCCAGACGGAGTAACGGTGCTGATTTACATGCTTCTGGTTTTGACTTTCAAGTGTTTCTTATTTTTACATGTATTGTTGTTTTAATTGCAGTGAACACAGTATGTTTCTGCATTTTTAAATTATATTTTGTGGGTTTCTCGTGAGATTCATTTTGAACAAATTTTATTGCAGATCCTAACTAAAGCTTTATAATGCAGGCATAAAATCACATTGCATTGAGTACAGGCAATGACAAGACATCAATAACTTAAAAAAAAACACCATCCAGTTAAAAGCTCTCAACACAGACTCAGTAGTGCTGTGGCACAGGAGGAAGGATTCAAACATCTACAGCTTGACACTAGACATTAATCCTGCAGACACATGCTAAGCTTTTTTAAGCACATTAAGCATATTTATTTTACATGCAATGTTGTTTTAAAAAACAAATAAAAAAAAACAAACAAAAAAAGACAGTTTTTCAGACATAGAAACAGCATTTCTTTCAGTGCAGTGCCAGGATTCTGAATTTGGACAGAATGGATCAGGTCTATTTGAGCTGAGGATTCACATTACAGAAGTTAATGTTTTTAATGCTACCACTTCTATTTATTACAAGCAGGTACATGTGCCTGTATCAATCAAGGAAGCAGTACCCAATCAATCACTGTTATTTTTGCTGTACATTAGAAATACTAATATAAGCCAGTTCACAAGCTGTGGGCAGTGACTGAAAGAGGCTCTCCCTCAGTGATCGGGTGAGGACTTCAGTCATTTGGGAGGGATTCAGATTAGATCTGCTACTACTCCATAGATGATGGATGGATGGCTAGACACTGAAATCCAACTGAAATTAAATAAATCCTGTCTTATTTGAATTATTTCCATCATATAGACTAGATCACAGTAAAAGAGAGCTGAAGAAAGAGACTGTTTGATAAGCTACATTGACTCTCATCAATCGAGAGGCTCATTGTATTTAAATTCATTAACTTCTCTCAATAGAAACTGCCTCTGCTTTCAAAGAGAACGATACGCAGAAATGTTCAGCTCTGTGTAGTTCTACTGTGAAAAAAAGCTACTGTGTAAAATACATGTGACCTATTTATTAACAATCTCAGGGAAAATTAGTTTTTTCCCCTAAGGCTAGTGTAAATATCTTTTAAACAGCAGGAGAGAGCCATGCTGCTTCAATAAGCATCATGCCATGTCACAAGATATGCATCCACAGCAGTATGCAATGCAAAAGAAAAAAAATTAAAGAAAGTTTCTTTGCTGAATGACTCCTGCTTGCTTAACATGCATTAGCTCGTGTGGAATGCCCTGTTCTGATTGGTGTGAATGATAAATTAATGAATGTTATCTTCAAAGATTGGAAAACGACAGTCTTTTTTCATTTTTTCTTTTTAATTGTATTTGTTATAATCATTTAACATGAAATCGAGGAAAATCTCTCTCGCAGGCAGTCCTGATGGGCTCTTTGTTAAATTGGTGGGTCCAAGCCCCTTAGGCCCACCCACAACACCACAAAAGATTTCCTCTGCTAAAAAAAAATCCCTTTTCCCAATTAAATGTGTCACTGAAGGAGTAAAGCTGCAGGGGAGGAGGAGAGGGACGGTGACTCAAGGTGTGTTTTACCTGTGCAGGTAAATTGCTGGTGCTGATTCTGGTGACTGGAGTTGGTGTTGTGGCTCTGCTTGTTATCACCTTCAGTATTGTTCTACAAAGCAAGAGGTGAGAAAAATACACATCTGTTTCTATCTTTGTCTTGCCACATATACACATGCGCCTGGACACACAAACACACACACATCATTTGATTTAGATTTTTGGGTTTAATATTGCAGGCGTAGAAGTAAGACGCTAACTGCTGCCCTGCTTCTTGTTTTTGTAGCTGTCAATAAGAATTTTCTTTACATCTGAACTGATTCATTTTTAGGAAGACCTTCAAAGTTGTAAAGAATGTTCAGCTGCAGAGAAATTGTTAAACTTAAATTGTTAAACTATCCAATTCTGACGCACAGGAAGAGCAGGCTCAGAGATAACGCTACATTTTTAAAAAAGATTAAATACATTTTATGGCTGGAACACCGACTTCGTTCAATGTGTGTGTGCTAGCTTAGTGCTGCCGCAAAGCTGCCTATTTTATGTGTGTCAATTAAAGGCAAGTACACCCTTTTTC